>NC_090444.1:429510093-429813123 GCF_031143425.1 Pleurodeles waltl
GCCCCCTCTGACTCCCTGTCCTGGGTCCTGCTGGTCCTCACTGGTCCCGGGCAGCATCAGTTTCCACTAACTGCGACCTTTGTGTGTGCCAAGATTTGTTGGCGGACTCCAGCGATGCAAACCAAACTGCAATCCTCCATCCCGCATGGGACATCATCTGCACCAACCAGGAAACCGACTCCATCTTCTTGGGTGCAGTACTGACTGTTCTTCTTCATCAGTGGTTCTTCTTTTGCACCTTCATCCGGGTTAGCAGGGGCTCCTGTTCTCCCCAGACTTTTCTGTGCTTCTTAGACTTGGTCCCCTTCTTCCACAAGTCTTCAGGTCCAGGAATCCACTGTTGGTGTCTTGCAATCTCTTCTGGTTCTTGCATAACCTTCTTTCTAATTTTTCTATGTGTTCTGGGACAGTTACTGTGTTTTACTCCTGCTTTCCTGGGCACTAGGGTGGGTTCTAGTACTTACCTTTGGTGATTCCTAGAACTCCCAGAGCCCCTCTACACACTACATTTACCTAGGTGGGAAACTGACATTCTCATTCCACTTTCTTAGTATATGTTTTGTGCCCCCTTAGGCCCATTTCTAACTATTGTGATTTTCACTAATTACACTGTTTTCTAACTATTTGTATGCCTATTTCTGCATACTAGTGTATATAATTTGTGCATTACTTACCTTCTAAGTGAGTATAGTCTCTATGGTACTTTTGGTATTTGTGTCACCAAAATAAAGTCCCTTTATTTTTGTAACTGAGTATTTTCTTTCGTGTGTGTAAGTACTGTGTGACTACAGTGGTATTGCATGAGCTTTGCATGTCTCCTAGATAAGCCTTGGCTGCTCAGCTACAGCTACCTCTAGAGAGTCTGGCTTCTAGACACTGCCTACATTTCACTAATAAGGGATAACTGGGCCTGGTTTAAGGTGTAAGTACCTTAGGTACCCACTACAAACCAGGCCAGCCTCCTACACCCTGCACCTAAGAGCTCAACTGGATCAGCTTGAAGCTCCTCTGGTGTAGGTTCCACACACAGGTAGATTCCTCTCCATGAGGAGTGAGAACTTCACCTGAAGCCTGGACAAGGGGTAATTTCTTACCCTGCCTGCCTTTCTTTTCGGAAATCTCCTGTGCCTCTTTTCCAGGCTCCAGTGCTCATTGCTCTCCCTGTCTCTTGGCCTGTGCTCTTGTCAGTGCAGAAATATGCCCAGAATGGCCAGCATTGCTGCATGGGCTTCCAACTCCACTTCAGCCCAGGCTGCAGTCTCCAAATCATTGCCCAGTAAAAACACACCAGACAGGTCAGAGGGCACTTCAGCTTTCTTTGGGCCAGTAAACCCCCCCCCACCAGCTAAGGACAACAATAGCCACAGGGTGCCACTGAGTATTGTTGTGAGAGTCAGTAACTTGGTAAGTGTGACCAAGGAGGTGTTGTTCAGGGAACACCAGTTTTTCAGTCACCATTGTGCCAGTGGCACCTGGGTCCCTGTAGGCTTCAGTCCATTGATAAGGGGATGGTGCCTGTACTTACCCTTATTAAGGGGACAAGTGGTCTCCCTGACTAACCTAGAGCCCATTGCAGTTCGCAAGGTGAACCCAGCTACCACCTTGGACTGACTACTAACACCATTGCTATTGCTAGGGGCACTATGGGTATAGGTGGTAGTGGTAGTAGCAGGTGTGGTGCTCATTTTAGGACATGTGCTGTCACTGGTTGCGAGAAAAGGCCTTTTGTGACATAGTTAGCCTAGAAATTGTAGTGCCCAGGGCCCCTGCTAACCAGGTTCCCTGAGCCAGAGCTCTTTCCCTATAACTGTTGTGATGCATTGGAAAAATTGGATACACCTTTAACTACCACCATAAGTTCCTAGCACATATGTGCCCAGGGCATGGGGTACTAGGGCAGCAGCACTGATCGTGCCACCCCCTGAGACCATGCATCCAGATACACCAGTGTCCTGGTGCAAACCTAAAACACAATCTTGACATGGCACACTGCATGTGTGCCCTGTCCACCATACACTGTATTTACTATGGATAAGACACCCCTCTGGCAGGCCTTGCAGCCCTAAGGCGGGGTTCTCCATATTATATGTGAGGGCATAGCTGTATGAGCAATATACCTCCACCATTTCCTTGCCAAACCTGGGACATAGTGAGTGAACAGAGCAGCAATTTTAATACATGTCCTGGACACTGGTCACACCTGAGCTCCCCTGTTACATGATGGCCACTCTGAACCCTGGGTTGTTTGGTATCAAACAACTCAGAATGATAAATCAAAATTGGTACCAGTATTGGATCTATCCATAAATGTACCCAGGGATCATCTTAGAGGTGCCCCCTGCAAAAGCTAACTATTTTGGCATGGTTCTGACTGGTTCTATCCAGCATGCCACCTCCAGAAAGCCAATATACAAACCTTGGGGGAGAACCCTGTCTCTCTGGTTTCTAAAACAATGACCTTCTGGGGGGAGGAGCTAACACCCCCTCCCTCAGGGATGTGCATTACCCTGGCGGTGAGCTTCAAAGGGCTTACCGCCCTTGAAACTCGACCCCCAGGCCTGCTGCTAGCAGCAGATGGCCTCCCCCATTCCAAACCCCCTCTTTTGGCAATAGCAAAGGTGGGAAACCACACAAAGGGAAGGAGGAGTGGCTCCACCTAGCATGCACCACCCCTAAGTTGTTGCCTGCGAGGTGGACCCTCCATTTCATTTTCCTCCAGCTTAGATTGAAGGAAACTAGCCACTTAGGTTTAGGGAAGTGACCCATCCCACAGGAAATGGTTACTATAGTGGGTGTAGCCACCCAAAGGTAAGGGTCCCTTTGGACACCACCATGTTCCCCCTAAAACACCCACTAAATTCAGTATTTAGTGGGCATCCCTAGGCCAAGAAATAAGATCCGAATGACACAAACAAGAATAGCACCAAGAAGACCCAAGGCACGAGCACTGTGGACCTGCTGCACCAAGAAAAGGCGCCAGACCCTGCCTGCTGCACCCAGGACCTGACAATCGCCGCTGCGGAGAAGCTGGACACTGGACTGACCTCAAGAAATCCAGAGGACCTCTAAGCTTCAACAATTGCCCAAGAACTCCGTCCAGAGTGGAGGTACCACTCTGCAATAAACCAAGAACAAACAACCCAGGGAGGGCTACTTCACTGACCAGCTTATCTCTCCTGAACCGGAAGTAGCAGCTGAAGCTGATGACACACCAATGACCACCAAGACAAACCCTGCAAGTGTGCCAAGTTTGGTGGCACTGCACCCTCTAGTGGCCGACCGTGACAATACCCTGGGTACTGGTCAGCTGACATCGGACACCAAGAAATCTAGCTTGCCCAGAGCTGAAAAGGGACCAGGAGGAAGCCCTAGTCGAGGGACTTCAGGAACACCCTGGACCTCCCGCCAGAGTGCCCCCGTTGCCCTGTAAGTGACCAACAAAGAGATCTACCTCCAGCTCCAAAGGGATCCTTCAGGCGCAGCCTCTGGCTCACTAATTCGCTCTGCATCCGGCCACCCTGTGCCCTGCAACGAAGAACCAGCTGTGCCCCAAAGGTCCCTCAATCCTTGCAACCTCAACACTCCAAGGGGACCCCCAGACACCACCTTTAAATCTGCAAGAACAGACCTTTTCCAAGTAGTCCCCCCTCAGTGGGCCTGCACCAGCTCCAAGAAACTTACCACCATTGCTCACGCCAGAACCAAGAGCCGCACCAACTTCTCCAGCTGGCACAGTGTGCCCACTGATGACCTCGACCAACCTGCAAAAGCCAAACTTGGTAAACCAGCTGTGTGATTTTTATATGCATTTTTTAAAGTGACTACCTATTAATTCCTTTGGTGCATAATTGTGCACAGAAAGACTGCGTTTATTAAAACTTAAAAAATCCATATCTTAAAAAGTACTTAACCAATTTTGATAATCTTGGTCGTAAAGTTTATATACAAATCTGAAGTATTTTTGTACATTGGTCTTGAGTTATTCCTTGGAGTGTGTGAGTAACATGATTGATCCTGTGAGTACAACAAATGTTTTGCACTTCTCCAAGATTGGCCTTCCTGCTCGACCAAGCTACCTAAAAAATTAGGGCATTAGGTGATCTCGATTTTACCACTGGAATCCAGTGTGTTGTTGCCCGGACCTCCTCCACAGTGTGCCTAGTTTTGCACCCTACATAGGACAGGTATGGGAGGCTGGTCCTCTATGGCCTTTATGTATACAAATGAGGCATTAAGGTTTCTTGTGGGAGGATGAAGAGGATTTAGGCCCACTCCAGAAGACTTTTGTGGGCCTGATGGAGATTATTTATTATCTTTAAATTTGTTCCCACTTATGTCCTGATTCTTGGAAAAATCTTTCTTCCTCTGGTCACCCCTGGTGTGTGTTTTCTACCCACTCTGGTGCAAACCCATTTGTCTGACATCTTACCTAATTCTTGGGGAGTGGTCAGATCTGAGTCCACCAGATGCTGATGCAGTTTGTCACATATGCAATTATTAAGAATGTACTCTCTCATAAGAAGATTGTAAAAAAAAACAACTGAAAAGTATGAGCATTACTGACATGTAACCAGCCTTACCGGGCCTTGACAGAACTGTCCACAAAATCTACCTAATCCTGGGGGTACTCTTTTCTGGTTTCCCTGAATTGTATGTTATACTCATCTGTGGTGAACCAAAACCCATCAATGAGAGCATCCTTAAGTGCCTGATAACTATCTGCATCTTCTTCCCTGATAATGATGAGTTTGTCCATGTCCTTGTCAATAAACAAAAGCCACTAGATGGCTGCCCACTGTCTTTGAGAGACCTTCTGTAATCTACAGGCCCTCTCCAATGCAGTGATCCATTTGTGGATGTCATTCCTAGCCCTGTAAGATGGGACTAATTTGCTGAGATTCCTGGAGTCATAGGAGTCATCCCTGACTTTGGTCTCTCTAAATCTGTTGCTACTACAATAAGGGGTATCAACCCCAAATTCTGTCTCTCCCTCTCCACTGCCAAGGCCTCCCTATCTAGGACTAACTGTTGCTGCTTCATCCTCAGTATGGCCTCTTCTAGACTCCGTTTGCTGAATTCCCTATCTAGGGATTCCCCCCTGAGCTAGAGTGGTTAGTCTCATCAGACACTGCTGCGACATGAGTGTGGACAGATGAGGAGGAGGATCTATCCCTCCTCCTGGAAACCCTTTGCCCCAACCTCCTGGGAGAAAACGAGGCCCTACTTGTGTGTGTCCCCTTCTCACTACCATGAGTGCTCCCAACAGGACTGTGGTATTCCTCAGATTCTTCCTGATACTCCCCAGTAGGATCGAAGTCTATCCTTTTTAACACTGGAGGGTCAGTCTCTACTTCTTGCTCTTCTTGGCCCTATGAATGTTGGAGGTCAGACTGAATGAGCAATCCCAGGAGTAGATTTTTGTTGGGATTTATCCCTGTCTTCAGCTTCTTAGCCACCGGCCTATCACATAACTCCCTCAACTCTTAAAAAGTGAGGCCCTCATACTTAGCTTTTTGGGGCCTGAGCTGTGTCCTCTGCTGAAGGCATGTTTACCTACAGTAGTGTGGGTGCACCTACCTACTCTAAGGTTCTAGACTTTCTAAAGGTTTACAGAAAGGGGTATGCTAGGTCTCTAACTTGCCTAAACTAGAGGTCTAAAAATCCCTACTGGTAAGTGTAGTGTGTCCTAAAGACTGGCAGAGACCTTTCCTGCTCAAATTCACTGGTGACAAAGTTGTAAAGCAATTGCAAGTGTCTTATCCCACCACTGCATCTCAAATGTAGGAGGATTGTCCAGTGGGTAGTGGACTCCTATAGTGTTACACCGGGTCCAGGCAACCCTTATTAGATAGTGTTACAGTGTCTGGGTAGCTAGGACTCTCCAGTGGTAGCTGTGGTGAGCAGCCAACACCTAGCTAGGAGGAGTGTGAAGCACTTGCGATACCTCAGTAGTCACACAGTAACCTATCATACATGAAAGGACCCACAATGTGTTGCAAAAATAAATGTACTTTATTACAGACAGGAACACCAAACTAGATTACTATAGGCAACCCCCTTCTAGAGGTAAGTACACACAAAATGTGCACAGTTAAGTATTAGGAAATAGCACAAAATAGCAAGGGCCCTATTGGGGGGGATAAACCATATACAAAAAAAAAAAAGTGGAATGCGAGAATGGGTCCCCCATCAGAGGATATGGAGCAGTTAGCCAAGGGCTGGGAGAGAGTGGAACCCCAAGAGATGAGTATCTAGAAGACCCCCAGCGGCCTGGTGAGGAGAAGTAAGTTACCTGGTCGTCCCATAGGCTGACATGGGGAATCTAATGGTGGATTGTGGATGAAGAGGACCTGCAAAAGAAGGGGACAGAGTTCAGTCCATGCAGGAGTGTCCAGGTGGGGCAGGAGGCAATGTTCACCCTTCAGTGTGTGAAGATCCAGGTCGGTGGTTGTGGATGAAGTCCAGCTGCGGAGTCCAGGAGCTGCAGAGGAGACCCTAAAGTCACCTAGGAGCTGATTCTCGAAAGTCACCGGACTGCAGATGGGTCAGTGATCAGGAGGACCACAAACAAGCACAAGCAAATGCAACTGGAGCTGTTGGATATTTTCAGAGCTGAAGAAGACCAGCAAGGTCCTGGGGACTCAACCCTTGGAGGGGGATTCAGGCTCACCCTGAAAAGATAGGAGTGGCAGCAGAAGCAGTCGGAGTCGCCGCGAGTAACCCACTGGCAGCAGGTACAGTAAGTCTCAATGAGGCCCAGGCTGCACACCTGAATAGGAGTCCCAAGTCGCTGCAGTAGCATAGAGGAGACTGACCATGCAGAGGTAGAGTGCTGGGGAAGGGGGCTACTTGGAGTCTGAAGATCCCTTGGAGAAGGAGTCAACAAGCCTTGGTTGCTGCAATAGTCGTTGTGCACAGGGTTCTGTCTTGGAGGAAGAGGCAAGGACTCACCATCTTCCCAAGTTGGATGGAAGGCAAAGAGGACCCAGAGAACCCCTCAGAACCACCACCTGTATTAGAGAATCTTCGCAGGTCCCTAGGACAGCAGATCCCAGCAGCCAGACATCATTGCCTTAGGTGCCTGCAGATGCAGGGGAGTGACTGTCACTCCAAGGGAGATTCCTTCTTGCTTCTTTGGTGCAGCTGAAGTCTTGCTGACCCCAGAGGATGACATCAGCAGCGGAAACATTGTTGCAAAGAGAGGTTGTCTCGGTGTTGCAGCCTTATTTGGTTTCTGTGAAGTCCAGCAGTGGTGCCGGTGGCCAGGAGCAGAAGAGGTCATTGCAGCGGAGTCCTGGTAGAGTCTTTCACGCTGAATCTGGGGACCCACCCAAAAGGGAGTCCCTAAATAGTCCAAAAAGGGGCTTGGTCACTTTGCAAGGTGATCACCTATCAGAGGGAGTCACTGACGTCATCTACCTAACCTGATCAGTCAGATGCTTCCAGGAGCATCTGCCCATCTTGTTTTCAAGATGGCAGAATCAAGTGGCCACCTGGAGGAGCTCTGGGCACCACCCCTAGGATGGTGATGGACAGGGGAGTGGTCACTTTCTTTTCCTTTGTGCAGTTTCGTGCCAGAGCAGGGACCACGGGTCCCTGGACTGGTGCAAACCATATTAGGCCAGGAGGGCTCCAAATGTGCCCTTCAAAGCAAACCGGTGGCGTGGGGAGGCTACCCCTCCCCAGCCTTGTCACACCTATTTCCAAAGGAGAGAAGGTTGCAACCCTCTCCCACTGGAAATCCTTTGTTCTACCTTCCCCTGCTTGAGCTGGTCAAGCAGCAGGAGGGCTGAATCCTGTCTGAGGGGCTGCATCAGTGTGTGCTGCCCGCAGACCCTGAAAGACTGGTAATAGTAGAGCAGAAGACAGCAATGTCATCTAGGTACGGGGCACTGAAGTTCTCAAACCCAGCCAGGACCTTGTTGACCAGCCTCTGGAATGTGGCCGGGGCTTCTTCAAACTAAAGGGCATAACACAGAACTGATAATGCTCCTTTGGCGTTGAGAACGCCAACCTCTCTTTGTTCCCTTCAGTCAAGGCAATCTGTACCCAGATGTTAGATCAAATGTGCTGAGGGACTTGGCAGCTCCCAAATGGTTGATGAGCTTGGGGGACAGGGTGTGCGTCAGCCTTGGTGACAGCATTGAGCCCCTGGTAGTCAACACAGAACCTCAGTTCAGTTGTGACATTGGGTGGAGCAGCCTTGGTGACCAGAACCAGTAGGCTGAACCAAGGACTGTTGAAGTGCTCAATCACCCTTAACTCGAGCATCTTAAGAGACTTCCTCTGTGATCCTGTTCCTCACTCTATCAGTCAACTTGTAAGACTTGTGCTTGACAGGTAGGCTGTCCCCAGTGTCAATGTTGTGGGTGCAACTCCAGGGATGAGTGAGACCATGGAGGTGAACTGTCCCAGTAACTGGCAACAGTCCTTGTGATATTCTAGGGTCAGAGTAGGGAAGAGGGTTATACCCTCCACTGACCCATCCTGCACTTTGGAAGACAGGAGGTCGGGGAGCAGTTCACTCTCCTCTCCCCCCCCATCATCCATGACCAAGAGCATGGTCTACTCAGGCCTCTCAAAGTGCAGCTTGAGGTGGTCCACGTGCATTATCCTCTAGGAACCCTTTGGAGTCTCCATGTTCACCAGGTAGTTGACATTACTCTTGTGCTCTAACACCTCAAATTACCCAGACTAGCGGTCTTGAAGAGCATGGGGCTCTATTAGGGCCATCGCCCACACTTTCTGGCCAGGCTGAAACTCAGCCAGAGTGGTATTCTGGTTATACCAGCATTCCATATCCTCCAGCCTAGCTTCCAGATTCTCCTGGGCGAGTTTACGGAAGGGGGCTGTCTGGTACCTGAAGGCCAGCATGTAACGGAATACATCCTGGGGTAGCTTCTCAGAAGCTGGCTTCCAGCCCTCCTTTACCAAACGGAGAGGTCCTCTCACAGGATGCCCATGCAGTAGCTCAAAAGGGCTGACGCCAACAACCCTTCTGTGGTATCTCCCTGTAGGCAAACAGGCATGGTAACAGGATGTCCCACTTACCCCTCATGGGTACTGAGAGACCCATAATCATTCCCTTCAGGGTACAGTTGAACCTTTCAGCCAAGCCATTGCTTTGGGTGTGGTAAGGCATGATGAACTTGTAGGTAACACCACACGGCTTCCACATGACTTTTATGTACAACTACATTAAATTGGTACCCCAGTCAGATACCACCTCCTTGGGTAAACCCACATGGGTAAAGATCCCCATAAGTGTCCTGTTCACAGTGAGCACAGTCACTGGGGTACCACCAGCACACGGGTTGCCCCAGGGTGAGCAACCTTAGGCTCGCTGTACAGGAGATCATTCTCCCAATAGATCAGATGAGATCCAGAGGTGTCACCGGTTTCTGAAACCCCTCAAGAGTTGGGCACTATTTCTGCACTGCACAGAACTCCCTGGTGGGGCCTCCTTGCCGCTGCCAATGGGTCAGCTCAGGTAGGTCCTCCAGTTCAGCCACTTTTTCCGCTGTAGGTTCCAGGGTGTCCCCCTCAGGTTCAGCCTCCTCCTGGACTGTGGGAATCTCAGGAGCGGGTTTCCAGTGCTTCTTGCCCCTCCTCATTCTGGCAGGCACCTAGGTCACAGTTTCAGGCTCCAGGTCCTTCTGATCACCCTCTCTTGAAGCCATGAACCGTGGGGTCATGCACACCCACTCTGGCAATCCTAACATCTCTAAGTGCAACCTAAACACCACCTCCTTCCAGGTGGTATGCTCCAGGTCATTCTATAGAAGACAGTCAACAATCATGGATGGACTCACTGCTGCCCTCAAGAAACCTGAGACCCCCCCCCTTCAAAGGTAACCTGAGGTACCAGTCATTGGCACTCACTGTTGTCTACTGCTACAACCTGGTGGACCACGTTAGGGATTACCTGCTCCTCAGACACCAGATGAGAGCGGACAGTTGTCATACTGGCTCCTGTGTCTCTCGGAGCCTCCACCTGCCTCCCATTGATGGTAACCCACTGCCTGTACTTCCTAGTGATGTCAGGCATGAGGGTTCTCTGGACCATCTCACCCTCACCCAGGCAGTCTAGGGGTAACTCAGCTGGCTACCCACCACTAACTGGGGCCAACTCCTCCCCAAGTGCTACACTGACCACCCCTGGGAAGTTGTGTCAGCTTGGGGCATTGGGACTCCACCTGAAATGCCCTTCCTGTTTACAGGTGAAACACTTTAGGTCTCCCTTCCTGAAGGGAACCAACTCTTCTTCTCAACAGGGGGTTGAGAATCCTTACTCTGGGAACTGGTTTGGGGCCCTTTAGAGAACTCCTTACTTTTATCCTTGTCCACCCCTCCTTCTTCTGTTGGGGACCCTGTCTACCCTCGGCTGAGAATCACTCATACAACTTCTTTTGGACCCTGGTGCTGAACCAGCGGTCCGCCTCCTTGGCAGGCTTCTTGGGGTCAGTAAGCTTGCTGTCAATCAATTGCTGGCACAGCTTTGGAAAACAACTAGGTAAGTGCTCCCATGCAACCACATTGTACAGCCCCTAATACTCTGTTTCCTCACTGCCCTTTACACACCAGAGAACCAAGTTTAGTCCTTTCCCTAAACTTTACCCTGTAAGTCTCTGGGGTGAGAACATACCTACTGGTTAGGTCTTCCTTCATGGCAGGGTACCTCATCCTATCTTCTTACAAAGCCAACAAGGTGTCCCTCTCCTCCAATGAGAAATACTTCCACGGGCCTGCTCCCCAATCTCTCTCATGGACCCTGCTCATTCTCAGTGTCACTTATTAACCCCTAAACCGCTACTCTATGTCACCCTCTACAGCAAAATTATTCACTACATCCTTGGGTATATGTACCTTTCCCCCAGACTCCACTGTAGATCTGCTGCCACCAACTGTGCTGGACCTGCTCTTTATGTCCACCTCCTTCAAGCTCAGCTCAAGAGCTAAGATCATTTTCCTTTCTTCTATGGCCAGTTTCTTTGCCTCCACTTATGAGCCTTTCAAGCTCCACATTGTGCTTCCTAGCTTCCCGTCTATCCTCCAGCTCCTCTGGGGTCAGACCCTTTGATGAAAAAATGCTGCCTGCCCTCGAGGATGTCTTTGCCCCAGGCAGATCCAGACTATCCACAAAATCACCATGTAGGCTCTGCTCCTTTCCATCTACAATACCATTCTCCTCATCTGTGTGCTCACAAACCTCCTTTACTACCAACCAGGCCCTCATCATCTTTTGCAGATCCTCCTTTCTAGTTAGGCCTTAAATAGGACATTTGAGCTCTTTGCAGAGCTTTCTGAGCTGAGGCACCAAAAAGGTCTCCAACCTCTCCTCCTCCTCAAACACCAAACCTGCAGCTCCAGAGCTCAAGAGACCGAGACATGATTGTGAATAAAACGCAACAGTTGCAAAGTTTTAAGAAGGCAAAAAAAACCCTGAAAGAAAAAAAGGAAAAACAGTACATTGTTATGTTTGCCCTGCAGAATGGAAGTAGTGTACACCAATCACTGTATATCAAGTACAAATACAAGTCCTATCCTCACCACCGATTACCAGTGTTAGAAATGGGGTCTCAAGTTGGCAGTGGTTTGCACCCTGTCCAAGCAGGGACCCTCACTCTAGTCAGAGTAAGGGAGTCACACACCTAAGGTAACCCCTGATCACCCCCCTTGGTAGTTTAGCTCAAGCAGTCAGGCTTATCTCACAGGCAATGTGGAAAGTAGTTGTACGCACAGTAACACAGTGAAAACACTACAAAAGTACTCCACATCAGTATAGAAAAATAGCCGATATTTATGTGAGATAAACAAAACCAAAATGACAAACTTCCAACATGCACAAGTAAAGATATCACTTTTTAAAAGTTTAAATGAATCAATCCACAGGAATCAATGGTTGTATCTTTTTAGCACAAAGTACCTGGGATGCGTGAAAAACAAAGAGGATGTAGGCCACAGAGGACGGGAGGCGCTGAAAAGCAAAGCAATGCTTTGGTTACTTACTACGAAGGGAAGGTAATACGTCAGTTCCTTATTGGCAGGGGAGGAGATGTGTCAATTCTTTCAAATGCCTTTGTTGATTTCCAGACAAGCAGCCTTGGTTCTTTACAGCAGTGTGCGGGTTGATGAGAAATTGACACTCCAGGGATGATGCGTGGAAAATCCAGACATGCTGTGTTGATGGAGCCGTGGTGGAACAGGTGCTGAGTCGATTCTGTAGCTGTGAGACAGGTGCTGGTTGATTCTCCAACCACAGAACAGGCGCTCCATTGACTCTTCTAAGTTGGTGCTGGGATTTTCTCCTTCAGATCACCAGTTTACACTTCCAAGGGCCCAGGGAGTGGAGTTCGACCACTTGGAAAAGTCAGGACTCTCAGCAGAAGTCTTTGATGTCCTTGAGACTGCTTACCAGGAGGCAAGCTCAGTTCAAGCCCTTAGAGAACCTTGGAAAGCAGAATGTAGAAAGCAAACTCCAGTCCTTTCACCTCCAGGACAAAGCAACAGGCAGAGTGGCAGTCCCTCCTACAGGATCAAGTTCTTCTTCCTGGCAGAATGTCTTCAGTCCAGAGGTGTTCTAATTTTGTGGGGTCAGAGGTCCAGTACGTATACCCATTTCTGTCTTTGAAGTAGGCAAACTCCAAAGAGAAGTCTTTGTAGTGCATAAGACCTTGCTTTTCCCAGCCCTGGCCTCAGACACACTCCAGGGGGTTGGATACTGCTTTGTATAAGGACAGGCACAGCCCTAATCAGGGGCAAGTGTCAGCTTCTCCCATCACCCTAGCTCAGGGAGCCTCATCAGGAAATGTAGGGCACACCTCAGCTCCCTTTGTATGATGGTCTAGAGTCAATTCACAAACAGCCCAACTGTCATCCTGACCCAGATGTGTATTCCAGAGAAGGAATGAGGTACAGAATGACTAAGCAAGAAAACGCCCACTTCCTAAAATTGGCATTTTCAACCCTACGATTCAAAAAAACAACTTCATCAAAATATGTATTTTTAAATTGTTCAGAGACCCCAAACTGCTAAATTTCTAGCTGCTCCCAATGGGAAATTACACTTAAAAGATATCTCAATATGGGCAATCCCCATATTACTGTATGGGAAAGCTAGTCCTTGCAATACTGAAAACCAAATTTAGTAGTATTTCAGTATCAGGACATGTAAAACACACAAGTACATAACCTACTGTGGAGATAACCTTTAGAGATATGACTGGGGAAGGATGGAATGTGGTGATGTAGGCTATGAGGTCAGATGGAACAGTGGGGCATTTGAGAAGAAGGCTGGAAGGGAAGAGGACTTAAAAGTGGAGCTGTGCTGAAGATGTTGTAATACTATGTACCTGGAATAAAAAGGCATTTAAAAGAAATGGACCAGTAAGATTGATCTTTACATTGCGACGAGGGACCTGCCGTGCAGGAGATGGGTTTATATGGACATCTTCACTACTGGAACGAAGTAATAGCTCCTAATGAACTGTATTGATCCTTCCTTCTACTTAAAGAAAGAATATCAAGGTAACTTATTTGTCAAAGGGAATTTCTTCATAGACTGTAAAAAAATTACATTTCATAGACTATAAAATAAGTGTAAATTTAAAGACGGACGTTGCATCGAACGCGTGTACTTCGAACCCCACGCTGTTCATGGCGTTGCATCAGCCTTAAACAATGCACTATATTTGATAGCACTCGTCAGCGTTACTACTCAAGTAAATTAGTAAAAAACACATGAGCGTGTGATTTTACTAATCACGCTTAACAGCACCGTTTATTTCAATTTCAGCAGTGGAAGCATTCAGCGTTACTGCTCAAGTTAAATTTCTATGCTCGCGCTCGGCGGCACCGTTTATTTCAATCTGAGCAGCGCGAGCGCCATGCGCGATGTGTAACAGCACGCAATAGTGTTAACGATCAAGTTAAAGTATTGTGAAACAGTACATAAGCGCATGACGCACAACTTGTTTCACAACAAAGACAATGCATTAACACTTGAAGGAGCGCACAACACTGTTTTCGCGCTCAGCTGCACTTTTTCTTCGAGTTGTGTAAAACAAAACGGTGTTCAATAGCATTCTACATATGTCATAGGAAGGTCAAGTTAATTCTACCTTGAACATGGATAATTAAAGAAATGTATTAATTTCCTGGCACTGCTACCGCATCCACTTCTGTACCATCCAATATCATTTCCTACAATAAACAGAAGAAGGACTAAGTCAATAGTAAACACAGAAGAAGGACTAAGTAAATAACAAACATAGATAAAGACTTTGACTACTAGAGTATATTTTTATCAGATTATTATCTAATGTTATGTATGGTGGCAACCAGCTATAAACAAAAAACATCATTCAAAATTATTCAGAGGGAATATTAATGATATAGTTAAATATAAATAAAAGGAATAATATTTTCTATTGTACTTCAACTCCAAAATTATAAACATGGGGGCGCAAAGCATTTCTTCACCACCACCTTCTTTGGCAACACCAGGCGAACCATCCATTCCATGGAAGCAATGGAAGAAATTATTTGTGACTTACATGTTGGCGATTGGGGTTGATCGTTATGGCCCACTTAGGAGGCAAGCTATGTGAGGACATACCTGAAGTGTCTTTAGGAATGAGTGATGGACAGCCTACGAATCTATTTGATATGTCTATGGAAATGTTTGACATTCAGTTTACTCCTAAAACTAACCTTGTTATGGAACGTCACTTTTTTTTTCAAGAATGCAAAAAGTCGATAAGGACATAGCATCGTATGTGGCAACTCTAAGAGGACTTGCGTTATCTTGCCGTTTTGAACAATTGCCTGATTCTTTAATAAGGGATCAGATTGTAAGGTGCGCTTATGACAAGAAAATAAGAGAGCGATTCTTAATGAAAGATCCAAGTTTGGAGGAGGCAATACAAATAGCGAAGAGGATGGAACTCACTGCTATTTGGCTGCAGGAAAAGGATGAATCCAATAAGGAAGTGAAACAGAGTATTGTTGGTGAAATTAAAAATAAAAAGGATTCACAAAGCGATACAGAAAAAAATAAACTATAAAAAATTGTGAAGTTATAAAAGGAGGAAATGGAGAAAAACAGAAAGGTTTCGGAGGAAGAGAAATAAAATGTTATTGCTGTGATGCCCCGGATACATCGTGTCTTGCAAAATGTGTGCGGCTAGAAATGTGATTTGTCGCAACTGTGGCAAAAGAGGACATTTTGTAAAGGTGTGTAAAGGCAAGTCCAGTGTTGGTGGTGGTGGTAGGACAATTTAAGAAATTCAGGATGCGTGTGAAAGTATTGAGGAGATAATTTTAAATGTAGAAGAAGATTGTAATGGTTGCAATGTTGAAGGTGGAAATTCATTGGGATCGTCAAGTGAACAAGTCAAAATGGAAAGTACTGATTTGTTGGAGAAACCTCATGCTTGAATATTTTTGAACGAAGAGACAATCAAAATGTTAATAGACTCAGGAAGTTTGTTCACACTTGTTTCAAAGAAAGTACATGGAAATGAATGGGCAGATTCAGAGAATGATAAATTGATGGAACTGGATTTAAAGGCTGTAGGTTACGCAGGAAAGAGAATCAAAATAGTTGGAATGCGTTGGATGACAATTTCCTTTAAGGGTAGAGCTGTTAAAGGAAGGATATATATCACAGACTATGGGACAAATTTATTGGGTTAGCGACATCAAAGAGACTTGGGCATAGTTCTAGATCCTAATGCCAAAGAAACAGTAATGGTTACAGAAAAAGAAGCGTTGAATAAGTAAATGCAAAGTTGCTGCATCATCTGATTACAAAGTATCCAGAAGTTTTTTCGTCAAAATTGGGTCTCTTGAAAGGCTTTTCTCACAAAATAATGTTAAAAAAATGCAAAGCCTGTGGTTCATAAGGTACGGAATGTTCCAAACTTAATGAAAGAGCCTTTGAAACAAGAATTAGAAAGACGATTACGGGATGACATCATTGAACCCATTAAATCTTCGGAATGGCTCGCTCCAGTCATAGTGGCATCAAAGGAAGGAGGAAAAATGTGTCTGTGCATTGATCTCAGAGATCTAAATAGAAATATATGGGTCGATAGGCAACCTTTGCCGAACATTTCAGAAATGTTGTCTATGAAAGGGAAGGGGATTGTATTTAGTGTTTTAGAAGTGTCATCTGCCTATCATCACGTGAATCTACATAAGGAGTCTAGACTCCTGACATCCTTTGTGACGCCTCTAGGGGCTTTCCGTTATGAAAGAATGCCTTTCGGTCTAGCTTCTGCGTCTGCTGTATTCCAGAGAATAATGAGAAATATTTTGGGGGAGATGGCTAGAGTACTGTGTTTTCAAGATGATATACTGATTGTAGGGAGTAGTGAGAATGAACATGATCTTTTATTTGAAGAAGTGATGAACAGATAAAAAAAAAAGGGGCTTAACCATTAAGGAAGGGAAGTGTCAAATTCGGAAACCGGAAGTGACATATTTAGGACACACAATAAGTAGCCATGGCATTAGACCTAAGAAAAGTATAGTGGCTGTGATTGAACATGCACCTGAGCCTGGTTGTAAGGATGAGTTAAGATCATTTCTAGGACTTGCAGAATATTGTGCGAAGTTCATAAATAATTTTATGGATACTGTTGAACCTTTCAGGAAGCTGATGAAGAAAGGCGTGGTGTATGATTGGAATGAAGAGTGTAGGCATGCCTTTGAGGAAATAAAGAAATGTATTTTGCAAGCTCCCACTTTAGGAGTGTTTGATGTGACTGCAAAATCTTACATAACTATGGATGCCAATAATGTGGGCATTGGAGCGATATTAACACAGGTTAAGGATGGAGAACAATGTGTGGTTGGGTTTGTTTTGAGGAGATTGCAGGGTGCAGAAACATCATATTCTGTGATTGAAAGGGAGGCCTTAGCTTGTTGCTGGGGAATCAATCATTTCAGATTTTACGTGTGGGGAGTACCCTTCAAAGTGAGGACTGATCATAAGCCGTTAACATACATTTTTAAAGGTGGACGTGGATTGGAAGGTAGTGTTACACCACGTATTTCAAGGTGGTTGTTGTCCGTGATGGATTATAACTTTGATATAGAATTTGTGAAAGGAAATAAAAATGTAATGGCAGATTATCTTTCAAGGATGCCAGTAGAATTGAAAGAGGTTGTAAAAGAAAAAATTGAAAGTAGCGTGGAAACTGTGTTGGGAGAGGTGGGTGTGAATGTACATAAATGGGAAAGTGTGAAAGTGAGTGATCCTGTTATAAGGAGAGTAGAGAATAAGGTGGTCAATGGATGGAGGAATGAAGACGAACAGTGCAGTGATCTGGCTAGTTATTTCAAGGTCAGGGATGAATTAAGCATGAATGGTGGAAGACTGTTGAGAAGGGATCAAATTGTTCCTCCATAAGGTGTGCGTAAACACATCATTAATATTACGCATCAAGGACATTTAGGCCGAGGAATGATGAAGAGGAAAATAAGACAGTCATTTTGGTGGCCAGGGATGGATAAGCAAGTGGAGGAAACAGTGAAGTATTGTGTTGCGTGTGCGATCAGTGATAAGACTAAGGTACTAAGGCAAACTCCATTAGCACCTATGAAGTTCCCAGCTGGACCTTGGGAGAAGTTGGCTGTAGATTTTATTGGTCCTGTTTCAAGGTTGGGCGCGAGATGTAGGTACATAATGTTGTTGGTGGATTATCATACTAAGGGCCATATGTACAAACACATTTTCCCATAGACACAGAATAGGCAAAACTGCTTGTTACATCTGGCCCTAAGTGGTTTGTTGCCAAAGTAGTTGATCAAGTAAGTACTTCGAAAGTTATAGAATTCTTTGAAGAGACACTTATGGAGGAAGGGATTCCCAAAACAATTGTATCAGACAATGGCATACAATTTGTGTCGCTTGAAATGAGTGAGTATTTATGGAAGATGGGCATTGTCCATGAAAGGGTTGCTTTGTTCTGTTCAAAAGCTAACGGCTTGGTGGAAAGGGTAAATCGCATAGTGATGGAGAACATTCAGTTGTCATTAGCCAATCATTTTCCTTGGAGAAGGGAGTTGAGCAAGATGATATGGACATACCATACGACCTCACATTCTATATCAGGAGTGTCACCTTTTGTATCCCTAAAAGGAAGAGAGCCAGGTGTGAAGGAGTGTCCCATGTGGTTAAAAACTAAAGGAACGATAATAGTAGATAGGGAAATGGTAAGAGGAAAGGTTGAGGAAATGCAAAGGAAGAGCATACAACATTATAACAAAAGAATGGGTGTGAAACGTCACATTCAGAGGGGTGACTGGGTGGCGACAAGGAAGGGTGGAATTGTCTTAAAAAGGGTTAGCAGATATTCTGCTCCTCAGTTGGTCAAGGATGTTAAATGGAATGTGGTAATCTTGGAAAATGGCTCGTCATGGAGCATGGGAAGTGTATGTAAGATTATTCGTTAATTAATAAATTCTGTTTCATTTTTTTTGTAAGGCATTTATTAGTTTATTGTTAGTCATTGTTGATGTAGATTTTGTTTGTGTATTGTAAAGGGGGAAGATGTGTGGAGATAACCTGTAGCGATATGACTGGGGAAGAATGGAATGTGGTGATGTAGGCTATGAGGTCAGATGGAACAGTGGGGCATTTGAGAAGAAGGCTGGAAGAGAAGATGACTGAAAAGTGGAACTGTGCTGAAGATGTTGTACTACTATGTACATGGAATAAAAAGGAAGTTGAAAGAAATGGACCTGTAAGACTGATCTTTACACCTACCGATTAAATATACTGCACCCTGCCCCTGGGGCTGCCTTGGGCCTTCCTTATGGGTGACTTCCATGTAGTAAAAGGGACGATTTGGGCCTGGCAAGTGGGTGCACTTGCCAGGTCGACATGGCAGTTTTAAAACTGCCCACACAGATACTGTAGTAGCACGTCTGAGATGTTTACAGGGCTGCTCATGTGAGTGGCACAATCAGTGCTGCAGGCCCACTAGTAGTATTTGATTCACAGGCCCTGGGCACACATAGTGCACTTCACTAGTAAATTAAACATGGCAATCATGGATAAACCAATTACCAACCTAATTTACACAGAGAGCACTTACACTTTAGCAGTGGTAAAGTGCCCAGAGTCCTAAAGCCACCAAAAATGAAATTCAACACAGGATCAATAACAGGAGGTTAGAAGCAAAAAGACAGAGAAAACGGCGCCAAGAGCTGTCATGTCTAACACTGTCTGACAGATGTCCAGGACTGGAATTCCATGTGCGAACACAGTGTGTGCAGCTGTTGCTCTGTTAAAATGAGCATGCAAATCCTTTGGGTTGCTTTTTACTCAATGTGTAGCACATTTCTGGAGATGGTTATCTTCTGCATTTCCTGACCTTTCTTCTGACCCATATAACTAATAAATAGTTGATTATGCACCCAGAACTCTTTGGTATGATCAAGGCAGAACGCCAATGCTCTTTTTTGGTGCAGGAAGTGGGGTCTCTCCTCTTCCTTAGGAGGTGGAGGTGGAGCTCACTCACCCTGGGGGCATAGGTAAAGGCTGTTTTTAATATCAGAAGCCTGAGAGGACAACTATGGAGCAGCTCAAAAGGAGAGCACCATAGGAAGGTCAGAACCAAATTCAAATCCCATTGGGGCATGATGAATGGGGATGAAGCAAACATATAGGTAAGACCGTTAAGGAACCTGGTAACAATAGGAGACTTAAACGAAGAGGGTTGATTGGGTAATCTCAAAAACGTGTAGATAGCAGATATATGATGTAGGAAAGTAGCATCTTTCTGACATGCTTACTGCCATTTTTTGCCTGGTGTCAGTGTGTTTCGACTGTAGTGCACTAGGATCCTACTAATCAGGACCCCAGTGTCTGTGCCCTCTCCTCTACATTTGGTTGCTGGTAAACTTTTACATCCCACAATTGGCATACTGGCGCACCCATGTAATGCCCTAGTATATGGTATTTAGGCCCTTGTTATGACCCTGGCGGTGAGTGATAAAGTGGCAGTAATACCGCCAACAGGCTGGCGGTAAGTACTGCCAAATTATGACCATGTTGGTGATAACTCCCATAGACAGCCAATGTATTACACCAACCGCCAGGGCGGAAACAAGACTCACCATGGCGGTAGCTGCCAACACCCAGGCGGAAGACAAAGTACCGGCCACCATATTTTGACCCAGCAATCCGCCACCTTTTCCAGGGCGGTATCAATGCCATCAAAAGCCTGGCAGAAAAACATCACAGAAGAGAAACGACTCACCATCAGAGACACAGGGAAGAACAACGCCGCCATGGAACCCGAACTGCAAGTTTTCCCGATAATCATCTACGTTATGCTCCACCTGGAACACCAACGCCAACGAAGAAGACAACGGTGAGTACAGCTGCCTAGCACACAAGGGAGGGTGGGAGGAAAATGAGAGTGACACACACACACACCCACAACACACGCACAACACACACCCGACACACACACCATACACACAACCAGCTGCACACGAAAAACAATTTGTCCCTGAAAAACAGCAGAATAATGCAAGGACAACAGGAATGGATGACAGTGACCGTAATCGGATCAAATTCGAAATCAATGATTCTATTTGTCAATGAAAGAGATATGTACACATGTACACAAAGGGACACTGCCCAGTCCAATGTTCAAAGGGCCCACATTGCCACAGGGCACAGTTTAAGGCCCAACTCGAATCCTGACCACATCCGGAAAGTACACTGCAGGGGCATTAGTTTGCAAATAGGCAGGCACCTCAGAGGGGAGAGGGGAGCACCTCAGTCAGATGTGGAACAAGCCCACTGGTTCTGGAGGGGGCTCCATGCCCATTGTTCTGTCCTGGGGAGTGAAAGGCCACAGTCTCCCAAGTGGGTGACTTTCCCACTGGTTCTGGAGGGGGCAACATGCTCATTGGTAATTGCTGGGGAGTGCAAGGCCACAGTCTCTCAGGTGGGTGATTTTCGTACTGGTTCTGGAAGGGTCTCCATGCCCATTGCTAATTGCTGGGGCGTGCAAGGCCACAGTCTCTGGAGTGGGTGACTTTCCCACTGTTTCTGGAGGGACAACATGCCCATTGCTCTTTGCTGGGGAGTGCAAGGCCACAGTCTCTCAGGTGGGTGACTTTCCCTCTGGTTCTGGAGGGGGCAACTCGCACAGCAGCCACTGGAGTGTGGCCTACATGGCGTCCCCTGGTGGTGACGGCTGCAGTGTGGTGGTGGATGGAGGATCCTCCTGGGCAGCCTCTGCACTGTCTGATGCCTGCAGTGTGGTGGTGGTGGATGGAGGAGCCTCCTGGGCAGCCTCTGCACTGTCTGATGGGTGCAATTCATGAGCTGGTAGAGGGGGCCCGTGACAGCTGGTGGTGGTGGAGGTGTCACCCGGACAGCCTCCGCAGGAGTAGAGGGCGTCATCTCTTCCAGTACATGGGGCGTGGATCCCTTACCCTTCCTGGCAGGGGTGGATGGGCTCTTCCCCTTCTTTCCTGGTGGTGCAGGCTACTTCCCCTTCTTTCTTGGTGGTGCAGGCTCCTTCCCCTTCTTTCCTGGCGGTGCAGGCTCCTTCCCCTTCTTTCCTGGCGGTGCAGGCTCCTTCCCCTTCTTGCCTGGTGGTGCTAGCTCCTTTCCCTTCTCCGGTGGAGGAGTGGTATCCTTACCACCACAAGTAGGTGGTGCTACCACTGTCCCCGTAGATTGTGATGCTGAGGTGCTGGGCTGTGTCCGTAGTATCCTGCTCTAAAGGTAGGATGGAGGGGAGGGGTAGGGAAGAGGTCAATGTGGGAAAGGGAAAGCTTTTTAGGGACGCTGGGGCGGGAGGTGGGAGGAGTAATGGGAGTGGAGGTTGAGGGTGTGGTTGTTGGAGGTGTGTGTCTGCTTGGCTTGGGTGAAGGTGCATGGGCAGTATGCTGATGTGAGGTGGATGGCTGTTGGGTGTGTGAGTGCTTGCGTTTGTGTCCTTTAGAAGGAGGGGGACAGACAGGGTGGGAGTGGACAGAGGGGGTGTGTGCATGGCTGTTGTGGAGGTGTCTGCCAGTGAGGTGTGTTGGTAGTGGATGTTGATGTAGTGCATGCAGGTGTGAGTGTGGACATGACTGGGAGGGAGATGGAGGAGGACGGGGAGGAGGAGGGGGAGACAATTGAGGCAGTGGAGGCAGTGGATGTTGCTGTGTCTGCAACTGTATGCTGTTTGCTTGAGTGCTTGTGGATGAAGTGTGGTGCTTGTGTTTGCCTGTGACACTTGGGTGTTGTCTTGTGTGTATGCTCATCTGTATGTGTGCTTAGGATGGGTTGGGGTTGGGGAGAATGGGACTGGGAAGTGGGAGTTGGAAGGGGCGGTAGAAACAGGGACAATGGCTGCCATCAGAGAGAAGGCCAGAGCCTGAATCGATCTCTGTTGGACCGCCAATCCACTGTGGATGCCCTACAGGAATGCACTGCATTGCTGCATCTGGGATGCCAGCCCCTGGATGGGATTCACAATGGTTGAATGTCCTACAGAGATGGATCTCAGGAGGTCAATAGCCTCCTCACTCAGGGTAGCAGGGCTCACTGGGGCAGGGCCTGAGGTGCCTCGGGCAAAGGGGATTACCACCCTCCTGGGTGAGCGGGCATGGGAAACTCAGTGAGGGGCTGCTGAGAGGGCAGTGCTGGTACGGGGGGTGACGGCTGTACCTGCATCTGGGGTGATCACAGAGGTGTCCACCACCAGCAGGGAGCTCCCATCGGAGGAGGTATCTGAGTCTGTGTTGTCTCCTCCAGTCTCCGCCGTGGTGCTCCACTTACCCTCCATCCCACTGGTTCCCTCAGCGTCTGCGGATTCTGCCTCCTGGGTCATGTGGGATGCAGCTCCCTCTGTTGCCGGTGCCCCTGCTCCCCTGCCAGATGATGTTAATGCACACAAGGACAGGATGACAAAACAAGAAAGGTGGGAGAGAGACAAAGGATACACTGGGTCAATGACTGTACCAATACCACACTTGGCATACACATCACCGTCACACACAGGGAACAGGCTTAAGCACTATGCATTGCACTACCAGGGATATGGCTAGTCACTAAGGCAAGATGAGGACAACACACCGCCAACTGCAGCCTTCCTGGGACCCACAATGCCCTGCCTGAAATAGACTGCTAGCAAGCTAGGTCACCTCTTTTTGCCATACACCCATTACCCTTCAGATGACCCATGCTGCAATGCCTGGCCTGGTCTTAGGGGCATCCACTGACACTCATCCACCGAGAGGATACCATCCCACCAGCCAAAATATGTATTTATACCCACTGTACTCACCCACTTGTGGCTGCTGTGATTCCCTCAAGCCCCATCCAGCTCAGGGTAGGCCACTGCCAGTATGTGTCCCATTAGGGGGCTCAGGGTCTGATGGGCACCTCTTCCTTGTTGGGAGACCATCCTCAGCTGGGCCTCCGTGGTCTTCCGTGCCCAGCGTCTCAGGTCCTCCCACTGTTTCAGACAGTGGGTGCTCTGCCTGCCATAGACCCCCAGGCACTGCACGTCCTTGGCGATGGCACGCCATAATCCCTTCTTTTGACACACACATAGCCCAATGCACAACATGTACACCGCCAACAGACAATCTCACCACCCCCCACCCACCCTTACACGATGCTTGCACACACACATCTCCATGCATCCTTGACACATGCATCGTGGCCAAAGTGTACTCACCTGCTGGTCTGGAGGCCCATACAGATGTCCGTACTGGGATAGGACCCCATCCACCAGTCGCTCCACCTCCTCCGAAGTGAAGGCATGGGCCCTTTCCCTGGTCACAAGGGACATGGTAGGTTCCAGACACAGGTCACAGCAGCACACGCAGTGTAGGTCTTCTCCTGTTGAAGGTCAGGAAACAAGTGAGGATTGAGTTAGAAAATAGCGGTCATGTCCGCGGCGGCATAGATCCCCACTGCCCACTGTAATCCATAGAGCCCCATATTATCCAAAGAGGAATTGCATGGCGGTGCAAGACTGCCTTCCGCCACGGCTCCCAGTGGAGTCACAGCACTTCCACCTGTCCCTACAAACAGGACAGCCGGTCGTCATTTCAGGGGGGAGGGAGCAGGCATATCGACATTAACTGTGTCACAGCCTAGATTAGCACATACCTCGCCATTAACACTGTCCCAATACATAAGTGCACCATGTGGACTGCTGTTGTGCTTTTGTTGTTCCAATTGTGACAGGCTACTTACTCTTGTGCCCCTTAGATACCTACCGCTACGGATGAATAGGAGGTGGAGACATACTCCAGTGTACAGATCCCTGGTGGACTTAGATACACTGGAGAACAGACACATTATACTCACCTGTAGACTGGACAGGGCCACAATCACAGAGCTGTGTGCCCAGTTGGAGCCCGACCTGATCACATCTAGCCGTCATCCGACTGGGATCCCCCCTTTTGTGCGAGTGCTATCAGTGCTCCATTTCCTGGCGACAGGTTCTTTCCAAGTGACAGTGGGCTTGGCAGCAGGAATGTCACAGCCAATGTTCTCAATCGTGCTGGCAAGTGTGTTGCCTGACCTGGTAAAACACATGTGCAGCTATATAGCTTTCCCCCAGGTGGAAGATTTGGCCACTGTGAAGGCCGGATTCTATGCAATAGGACATATCCCCAATATTATTGGGGCGATTGATGGGACACATATTCTGTTTGTCTCCCCCGCCAGAATGAACATATGTACAGGAATCCACTCCATGAATGTGCAGATGGTGGGACTGGTGGACTAGTACATCTCCCACGTCAATGCTAAGTATCCTGGGTTGGTGCAGGATACCTTTGTCCTGAGGAATAGCAGCATCCCAAATGTGATGGCCCAACTACAGAGGCACAGGGTGTGGCTAATAGGTGAGCCTTGGTCCCCACCCACTGTATGTTATTGTATGCCTCTGGTGTTAACCTCATAGGAAAGTGTGTGGCTAATTGTTGTCCCTCAATACCTACAGATGACTCTGGCTGCCCAAACCTATTGTGGCGGCTGACTCCTGTGAGGAATGCCAGGACAAGGGCTGAAGAACATTATAATGAGGAACATGGGCGAACCAGACAGATCATTGAGAGAACCTTTGGCCTCCTGAAGGCCAGGTTCAGGTGCTTCCATCTGACAGGTGGATCCCTGTGCTACTCACCAAGAAGGTCTGCCAGATAGTAGTGGCATGCTGCATGTTGCACAACCTGGCCCTCAGACGCCATGTACCTTTTCTGCAGGAGGAGGAGACTAGAGATGCCCTTGTGGCTGCAGTAGACCCTGATGACACTGAGGATGAAGAGGCTGAAGATGAGGATGAGGCCAACAGAAAATCAGTTATCCGTCAGTACTTCCAATGAGACAGTGCAACTTCACATTTCTATGACTATTGTATTCTTTGTGGCTGTGGCATGTTGACATTAACCACTTTTTACCTTTACTTACTGTCACCTATGGATTATCATTTTACAGATGTTGGTGCAATGACAACTGTGTACTGATGTGCTGACTACAGCCAGCTATAGGTCATTCTGTCTATACTCTCACACTGTACAGTTCATTTGCAACTGATGTAACTGTTTCCATAAATACACTGTTTCAACACGTCATACACGTATTTGAGTTGGTTTCAAGGGTGTTTATTGTAGTGCTAAGAAATTGAGGGGAAAGAGCAATGGAATGGGGCGATGATGGAGGGAAGTCCAGGGTATTGTTGCAGTCTTTTTGTAGCACAGGTGCAGTGTCCAAGTTGCCATAGGAAGAGGAGTAAAGGCAGTTCAAGGTGGACAAGGTGACTGAGTGGGACACAAGGGGGACAATGAGGAAAGTCTCATTTTCTGGCGGTGGTCTTGGCAAGTGTCTCTGGCTTCTGTCTGGGTCGCAGGGAACGTTTTCAGGGTGGTTCACCTTCTGCAGGGGGAGGGGTGCTGGTGGCATGTGGGCTCTGTGGCGTGGCCTCCTGGCCAATAGTGGCAGTGGAAGTGGAGGGCTGGTCAATGGATTGGCCAGTGGTAGGGGCTTGCTGGTGTGCTGTTGCCTCCCTCATGATGTTGGCCATGTCTGCCAGCACCCATACAATGGAGATCAGGGTGGTGTTAATGGCCTGCAAGCTCTCCCTGATCCCCTGATACTGTCCCTCCTGCAGCTGCCTGTTCTCCTGTACGCTGTCAAGGATCTGACCCATCATGTCCTGGGAATGTTGGTAGGCTCCCAGGATCTTGGAAAGTGCCTCCTAGAGAGTAGGTTCCCTGGTCCTGTCCTCCCCCTGTGGCACAGCAGTTCTCCCAGTGTCCACGTTGGCCTGTGCCCCTGTCCCCTGAATGGTGCGCCCACTGCCACTGACCCCAGGTCCCTGATTGTCTTGGGGTAGATGTGTGGCCTGGGGTCCCTGTACAGGTAGGCACACTGCTGATTGACCTGTCCTGGGGACAGAGGTGTTGGGACACTGGGCGGGTGCTGGGGTGTTGGATCCTGATGGGGGAGGCTCTGTGGTGGTCTGTGAGTGGGCTTGGGTGACCTGCTGTCCAGTGATCTCTGATGGGCCAGGTAGGTCAGCCAGATCCTGAAGTCCAGAGTTACTGTCATCACTGGGGGCATCTTCTGTTGGGGGACTGGATAGTTGTGGTACCTCCTTTCCACTGACATTGGCTGGGGTACCTGTGGGGATGTAAGTGGTGTATTATGGTTCATGTGTGAGACATTTGTACATCCCTGGCTTCCCCTCTATCGATGGTGTTGCCCTGTCACCTTTTGCTTGTGTATGGTGATGTACTGAGGGAATGTTAGTTTCTCTATGCTGCGCATGCTTTAGTGATGGGTGTCCATGCAGGGCTGGTAGGGGTGTCCATGCATTGGTATAGAATTCATAGCATGGTATTGGGGTTAGTCATATGTGTAGTTGCAGTGCGTGGGATGTAGTGGAGTGATGGGAGTGAGGGTGAGGGGGTGTGATGGCATGCAGATATGGGGGGGGTGATAAGTAGTAAATGTTGACTTACCAGTGTGTGTGGCTGTATTCTGTCGGATTGCTGTGTGTGTGTCATACTATGGATAACAGATATCCGCCACCGCTGCGGTATGTTGGCGGCCGTCAGATTGGTGGTAAGCGGCATTTACTGCCAATGTCATAATGAGGGCCTAAGTTGCCCAGGGTATTGGTACACCAAGGTTCTCCCATGGGCTGCATCATGTATAATGCTACTCATGGGAGCCCATGCAAACTGTGTCTGCAGGCCTGCCATTGCAGCCTAAATGAAATGGTGCATGTACCATTCACCCCAGAGATAAGGCTTGCCTTATATCATGGTCACTGCACTTAGACACTGTAAGTCACCCCTCTGGTAGACCTTTTAGCCCAAGGGCAGGGTGAATGTCCACAAGTGTGAGGGTACCCCTGCATGAGCAGGATACCCCCACTAGCCCTAGACTCTATTCCTATAGCATTGCAAGTGCAGGGAGGCCATCTTGAGGTATGTAGGTATTACTGGTCAACATGAGTGGTCAAACTATATAATGGCTTCTCCAAACCTAGGCATGTTTGGTATCAAACATGTTGGAATAATGCAACTACACCAATTCCAGTGCTAGTTGTATGATCCCAGGTACTCTGAGGGTTCCTTAGAGAATCCCCCAGTACTGCCTGTGCAGCCTTACATGCCCACTCTGCTGACCACCACAGACACTGTTCTGCCCTCCTGCTGCTGAGCCTAACAAAAGCACAGGAAGGCATAACAAAGGATTTCCTGCAAGGGAGAGGTGTGACCACCCCTCCCTTTGAAATAGATGTCTCTGGGCTGGGGTGGGATGGCCTCTGAGTGCCACCAGCCTGTTTTGAATGGCACATTTGCTGCCCTCCTTGCAGACCCATAAGGCCAGCTCCTCCCCTAGGGAGGTGCACAGAGCTTTGCCAGGTGGCCGGTTGATTCTGACATCTTGGAAACAAGGTGGGCAGAGGCCCTTGGGAGCATCTGAATAGTTAGGCCAGGTAGATGATTTCCCCGACCCCCTCTGATAGGTGAGCCACTTCAGAGAGTGACCAACCCCCTTTTAGGTTTACTTAAGGGCTCCTCCGAGGTAGAGTCCTCAGATTCATTAGCAAGACTCTTCAAGTAAGTCTTTGGAAGACATCTTCTGCTTCTGGCCTCCATCACCACTGCTGGTCTGCTTTTGGAACTTAAACAAGACTGTATTCAGTTGGGAGGGTTCCCCCTGCAACATTGTTTCTCCAACTCCTGCAAGATTTCTGCAACATCCGTGGCTGTGCATTCTCCAGGGTCACAAGGTCATCAGCCTGCATCCAAGAAGCAAGAAGGAATCTCCTTTGGAGTGAAAGAGTCACTCCTGTGCATCTGCCGACAGCTCAAGACAACAACGACCAGCTGGTAGATCCTGCTGTCCCACAGACAATGTAAAGGCTGTGCTTACAGGTGGTGGATCTGTGGTCCTCTCTGGGTCCACTTTCTCTGCTGACCAACTTTGGGAGATGGTGGATCCTTGCTGCAGCCACTGCAATGGAAACCCTGTGCTCATGCCAAGGCTTGTTGGCTGTTCCTCCAAGAAGATCTTCGAGCTCCAAGAAGTCCCAGCCTCCAGCATTCTACAACCCCAGGATCATCTTCCACTCTGCAGTCCCTGCGGCGTGGGACTCCTGTTTTGTCGTGCTGTGAAGGCCTCTCTGTGTCTCCCTCTGCCTACTGCTATGGGTCACTCGTGGGGGCTCCTCCAATTCCAGCTGGCTTTTCCTGCTGGTGGCCTGCCTAGATTCTTCTCCAAGGTTCGAGTCACTAGGACTTTGTTGGTCTTACAAAATCTGTAAACTTCCTTGCAACCGTTAATTGCAATTGCCAAGGCTTTTTGTGGCCCTGCTGGCCACTGATCATCCTGGAATCCAGGGGTGGTTGTGGGACGGCTCATGGGCAACTCCAAAGATCCGCTGCATCCCCCTGGACTCCGCAGCGGAACTTCTTCTTTCACCATCCTGCAGGAACTTCACCTCTAAGAGGCTGGGCATTACCAACCTGCACTGCCTGGACATTTTCAAGTGGTCTGGACACTATCCCCTTCTTTTCTTTTTCAGGTTCTTCTCTTCTGGTCCCACGTCCTGGTGCACAGGTTGCGACAACAGTTGGACAACTGAGGCTTCCATTGACCCCAGTGAGGGTTTCTGAATCCATTTCACCCCATGCACCTGCACTTCCTGGTGTAGGTAGTTCGGTCTTCTAGGTAGGCACCTAGGTAGGTGGGGGCACTCTCCAACTTTCCTTGTGCAAACTGTTTTCTTCGGGGTCGACAGAGAAAGGTCCTGAGTCCATAAAAATCCAACTGTGATGGTCCTGTGTCAGCATGTGGGACACCTGGCTTGATAATCACTCTGCACCCGGGCATCTGTGGGATTTCTAGTACTTACCGCTGGTAATTTCCTACTTCCCCATCCACTGTGACCCTAACACACTTACCTTGGCCCATTCTTCTACCACTTTCTTAGTATATGGTTTGGCCCTCCAATAGGGCTCCATGTATTTTTTATGCTTTTGCTGACTGTTACCAAGTGTATTTTTTTGTGTTTTGATATCTCCAGGTGGAGATATACCAATGTTGATATAGCTATTGTGTTGTAATAAAGAAACCTTTTGTTAAAAATGGGGTCTTTGGTTGGCAGTCAGGTTATCCCCTGCTCAAGCAAGGACCTTCACTCTAGTCAGGGCAAAGGAGAAACACACCTTGGTAGCTTGGTACGAGCAGAAGTGCTTGACTCAGAAGCAATGTGTAAAGTATCTGTACCAACACACACAGTAATACAGTGAAAACACTACACAATGGGCACCACCCCAGTTTAGAAAAATAGGGAATATTTATCTAAATCAAACAAGACCAAAATAAAAAACAACAACATGCACAATTCAAGATATGAATTTCCAAAAGAACAAGTCTTACTCCATAGAAAACAATGGAAACTTTGTTGTTACACTGGTTTAAGTTAAAAAATAAAGCTGAACGGGCTAGTGTGCGTTGGAAAAGTCAGCGATGCGTCGATTCCTTACTCGCAAGAGAGGCTGTATGTCGTTTCTTCTCTGGTCGGGTAGGCGATGCGTCATTTTTCTCCCTTGCAAGACAGCGATACAACGATTTCCAACAGGGCACCGGATCTGCACAGGTTCACAATGACTTTGACGCCCAGCGTCGATGTGTGTGAAGTACGGTTGTACGGTGTTGGAAAACCACGCTGCGTGGGGTTTGCGTCGTTATCAGCAGCTGCAAGCAGGTGTTGCATTGTTTCTCCAGCTCCAATGCGTCGATCTCCCAGCTGTGATGCAGGTGGAGCGTCAATTTTAGCTGCAAAGCAGGTGGAGTATCATTTATCACCCTCATTGCAGGTGATGTGTAGAAAATTTCCCCGCACGGTGTTCTGTGTGTGGATTTCAGTCTTGCATCTGCCAAATTCACATTTCAAGGGCCCAGGGACTGGGTAGGGCACCACTTGGCAGGGCAGGAGTCTCAGCAGATGTGAAAGAAGGCCTCTTTTTGCATGGTTAGCCCCCCACGTTTTGCCTGATGTTAATGTGTCCTGGAAGTTACAGTGCCCAGGGCCCCTGCTAACCAGGTTTCCTGGACCAGAGCTCTTTCCCTAAATCTGTTGTGATGCTTGGCACAATTTGATACACTCGTCAATATCACCGTAAGTCCCTAGTAAATGGGTACATCTGTGCTCAGGGCATGGGATATTAGGGGTAGGCCCTTGAGACCAGCAGCATTGATTGTGCCACCCTCTAGGGCCCCACATCAAGATGCATGCAGCACTGCCATTGCAGGCTGAGTGTTCTGGGGCAAACCTTAAAAAACTAATTTGACATGGCATACTCTCTGTCCACCCTACACTGCATATGTTATAGGTAAGTCACCCCTCCAGCAGGCCTTCCAGCCCTAATGCAGCGTACACCATACTATATGTGAGGGCATAGCTGCATGAGTAGCATGCCCCCACAGTGTCCTTGCCAAACCTAGGACATAGTGAGTAAACAGAGCAGCCATTTTACATGCCTGTGCTGGACACTGGTCAAACACGAGTTACCTAGCTACATGATGGCCACACTGCACCCTGGATTGTTTGGTATCAAACAACTCAGGATGATAAATCCTAACTGGTACCAGTATTAGATTGATCCCTAAATGTACCCAGGGGTCACCTTATAGGTGCCCCCTGCAAAAGCTAGCCTAACTAGCATGGTTGCTAACTTCTTAAATCTAGCATGCCACCTCGAGACAGCCAATATACAAACCCTGGGGAGAGCCCTGTCTCTCTGGTATGTAAGACAATGCCCTTCTTGGGATTAGGAGCTAACACCCCATCCCTTAGGAATGTGCATTCCCTGGGGGGGTGAGCTTCAAAGGGCTACTTCCCTTGAAACTTGAGACCCCAGGCCTGCTGCTAGCAGCAGATGGCTTCCCCCTTTGCCAACCCCCACTTTTGGCAGGAGCAAAGGCGATACACCACACAAAGTGTAGGAGGAGGGATCTCACTGAGCATGCACCACCCCTAGGGGCTTGCAGGAGAGGTAGACCCCCCCCATTTCATTTTCCTCCATGTTGGGTGGCAGGAAAATAGCCAATGAGGTTTAGGGAAGTGACTCTTCCCACAGGAAGTGGTCACTGTAGTGGGAGTAGCAACCCAAGGGTAAGTGTCACATTGGACACTACCAAGTACTCCCTAAAACGCCCACTAAGTTCAGCATTTAGTGGGCTCCTGTAGAGCAAGAGATTAGATTCATCTGGAAGAAAAGAAGACAGCACTAAAGAACCTGACCAGACGAGAATAGAAGACCTGCTGCACCAGAAAAGGCTCCAAGACCCCTGCTTGCTGCACCAGAGTCCTGACAATCACCGCTGCGGAGGAGCTGACCACTGGACCAACCTCAAAAGACCACGAAGACCTCCAGGCTTTTTTTTCAAATAGCCAGAGAACTCCCTCCTGACTGGAGGCACCATTCGCAAACCAAAGAAACCTCCAAGGAACCAGTAAACTGGTGAAGGTCACTTCACTGACTGGACCATATAGCCACAACCAGAAGTCGCAGCCAGACCCGACAAAACACCAACAACAGCCCAGATTAGACCTGCAAGTGGGCCAAATTTGGTGGCACGGCATCCTCCTGTAGCCAAGTTGTGCAAATTCCCCTGGTACTGGTCAGTGGACATCGGACAACCCCAAAAACAGCTCACCCAGAGCTGACTTGACTAGGAGGAAGCCTCAGTCGTGGGACTTCAGTGACACTCCAGACCTCCCACCAGAGCACCCACAACATCCTGCAAGGCACACAGAAGCATTACCTCCAGCTCCAAAGAGTCCCTTTGTGCAGAGCATCCAAGTCCTTCAAATCGCCCTGCACCCAGCCACCTTGAGCCTTGCATCGCAGGATCTGCTGTGTGCCGCAGGTCCCCAACCCCTTGCGACCTCAACAGCCCAAGGTGACCCCAAGGCACCATCTTTAAATCTGCAAACCAGCTCCTTTTTCAAGTGGCACCTCCAGGTGGCCCTGTGCCTGAGCAAAGAGACTTTCCAATGTTGCTACAGCTGGAACCGGGAACCGCCCGAGGCTCTCCAACTGGCACAGTGTGCCCACCGACTACTTCGACCACCATGCAAAAGAAGAAACTGGTAACTCAACTGTACGGTTTTAAATGCATTTTTAAATGTGACTGCCTATTGATTACTATGGTGCGTAATAACACACAGAAAGGCTAACTTTATTAAAACTTTGAAAAGTCATATCTCAAAAATTACTTAACGTATCTTAAAGATCTTGGTCTTAAAATTTACATAAAAGTCTGAAGTATTTTTATACATTCTGGTCTTGAGTTATTGATTGAGTGTGTGTGGTGCATGATTGGATTTGTGAGAACAGCAAATGCTTAGCACATCTCTCCTGGCCCATATTTATACTTTTTGATGAAAACCAGTGCTGGTTGGCGTAAAAAAAAATACCGCCGGCTAACGCCATTCCTACGCACCAAGCGGGAGCCTTATTTAAGGATTGACGTTAGCCGGCGCTGCGGCCTTGTCAGAGTAAAAAAAATAACTCAAACCAGGCAGCGGCGGCGTAGGGAAAAATGAGGGTTGTGCGTCAAAAAATGGTGCAAGTCAGGTTAGAGTGAAAAATCATGGCTCAAACCAGACTTGCACCATTTTTTGACGCACAACCCTCATTGAAATGACTCCTGTCTTAGCAAAGACAGTAGTCATGCCCCCTTGCCCAATGGCCATGCCCAGGGGACTCCTGTCCCCTGGGCATAGTCATTGGGCACAGTGGCACGTAGGGGGGCCCAAGTTATATATACTTACCCCAACTTACCTGTACTTACCTGGGATGGGTCCCCCCCATCCATGGGTGTCCTCCAGGGGTGGGTAAGGGTGGCAGGGGGCGTCCCTGGGGGCAGGGAAGGGCACCTCTGGACTGCTTCCATGGTCAGAGACCATGGAAGTGGGCCCACATGTCCCTTAACGCCTGCCCTCACCCAGGCGTTAAAAACGGCGCAATTTTTTAAGGCCCACCCCCTCCTGTGCGTCAAAATGACGCAGGAGTATAAATAAGGCGCACAGGCCTTAAAGAAATTTTTTGGATGGGAATGTTTACCTTGCATGTCATTAACGCAAGGCGGTTTCCCGCATCCAGAAAATGACTCACACTGAGGGATTTTGACATTTGCGGGGTCAGACGTCATAGTATAATTATGGGGCAAGGTTTGCGCTGAATGTGCATCGGAACTTTTGACACACATTCTGTGCAGACAGAGTATGAATATGCCCCTAGGTGTTCTAATTTTACCTCTGGAAACCAACGTGTGGTTGTCTGGACCCCCTGCACAGTGTGCCTAGTTTTGTACACTACATTGAGGACCAGGCCTCCTACATAGCCACCCAAGGGTAAGTGTCCCATTGGACACTAACAGGGTCCCCCTAAAACGCCCATTAAATTCAGTATTTATTGGGCTCCCATAGACCAAGAAATCATATTCATCAGCAAGAAAAGAAGACAGCACCAAAGAACCCCACAGCATGAGAACAGAGAACCTGCTGCACCAGAAGAGGCTCCAAGATCCCTAATTGCTACACCAGAGTCCCGACAGTCGCCGCAGCATAGGAGCTGACCACTGGTCTGTCCTCAAAAGACCCAGGGGATCTCCAGGCTTTGCAAATAGCCGAAGATCTACCTCCTGAGTGGAGGCACCACTCAAGAACCAAAAGAAACCAGCAAAAACCAGCAAACCGGTGAGGGTCACTTCACAGACCGGCCGATATCTCCGCAACTGGACGTCACAGCCAGACCCGACGACACAACGACGACAGCCCGGACAAGAACTAAAAGTGTGCAAACTTTGGTGGCACTGTGCCCTCCTGTGACCGAGTTGTGCCAATACCCCCATACTGGTCAGTGCACGTTGGACTACAGCAAAAATAGCTCTTCCAGAGCTGCAACTGGATCAGGAGGAAGCCCCAGTCGAGGGACTTCAGGAATCCCCTGGACCTCCTGACTCCAGAAGTGATCTTGAAGAAATCTAAAGTCTGGGGTTTTGGGTCCACTACTTATACTCCTTTCTGCCTTTGAAGTAGGCAAATGTCCAAGGAAAGTCTCTGTTGTTCACAAGATCCTGCCTTGCCCAGGCCTGGCTCCAGACTCACACCAGTGAGTTGGAGACTGCCTTGTGTGAGGGTAGGCACAGTCCACTCAGGTGTAAATGACCACTCCTCCCTCCGCTCTAGCTCAGGTGGCCCATCAGGATATGCAGACTAAACCCCAGCTCCCTTTGTGTCACTGTCTAGATGGGATTCACAAAAAGCCCAACTGTCAGTCTCACCCAGTCAGGGAATACAGAAGCAGGAAGAGTCATAGAATGGTTTTAGCAGGAAAATGCCCACTTTCTAAAAGTGGCATTTTCAAACTGACAATTCTAAAACTGACTTTACCAAAAGATACATTTTAAAATTGTGAGTTCAGAGACACCGAATTCCACATTTCTATCTGCTCTCAAAGGGTAACTGCACTTAAAAGTTATTTAAAGGCAGCCCTCATGTTAACCTCTGAGCGACAGGCTTTGCTACAGTAAAAACTGAATTTGGCAGTATTTCACTGTTAGGAAATGTAAAACATATCAGTACATGTCCCACCTTTAACATCCACTGCACCCTGCCCATGGGGCTACCTAGGGCCTACCTTAGGGGTGCCTTACATGTATAAAAAGTAAAGGAATTGGCAGTTTAAAACTGCACACACAGACTCAGCAGTGGCAGGTCTGACCCAAGTATACAGAGCTACTCATGTGGGTGGCACAACCAGTGCTGCAGGCCCGCTAGTTGTATTTGATTTACAGGCCTGGGTACCTCTAGTGCACTGTACTAGGGACGTACTAGTAAATCAAATGTGCCAATTATGGAAAAGCCAATTACACACACAGTGTACACAGGGAGCACTTGCACTTTAGCACTGATCAGCAGTGGTAAAGTGCCCAGAGTACCAAAAGCACACAGTCAACACATAGGAGGCAGAGGAAAAAAGACAGGGGGGAACCACGTCAGGTCTAACACGGGTCCCCCCTAGCTGAAAGTGGGGAGAACTACCCAACCTCATGGGAATTCTCATCACTAAGGCGGAAGAATCTGGACAGACCCTCAGAATTGACGTGTTCTGATCCAGGGAGGTGTTCCACTGTGAAGTCCATTCCTTGTAGTGAGATAGACCCCCTCAACAGTTTTGGGTTCTCACCCCTCAACTGCATCAACCATCTGAGGGGCCTGTGGTCTGTTTGAACCTGGAAGTGAGTCCCCAAACAAGTAGGATTTCAGCTTCTTCTGCGCCCATACCACAGCAAAGGCTTCATGCTCAATTGCAGTCCACCTACGTTCCCCGGGAACTAAATGCCTACTGATGAAGGCTACAGGTTGGTCTACGCCCTCTTTATTTAGCTGGGACAACACTGCTCCTACACCATGCTCTGAAGCATCAGCCTGTACGACAACTTCTTTAGAGAATTCAGGTGCCTTCAGTACAGGTGGCGTGCACATGGCTGTCTCCAGGGCATCAAAGCTGCCTGGCAAGCCTCAGTCCAGATCACTTTCCTTGGTTGCGTCTTGGAAGTTAACTCTGTTAAGGGAGCAACAATGGTGCCATACCCCTTAACAAATGTTCTATATTAGCCCGCAAGTCATAGAAAGACTCTCCCCTCAGTCTGGGACTTGGGAGGTTCCCAAGCCAGAATGTTATCAATCTTTGGTTGTAGGGGTGCCGCCTGGCCACTCCCCACCTGGTGTCCCAAGTACACCACAGAACCCTGCCCTATTTGGCACTTGCTAGCCTTTATAGTGAGGCCTGCCTTCTGCAGGGCCTCTAACAGTTTGCAGAGGTGCTGCAAGTGTTCCTCCCAAGTGTAACTGAACACAGCAATGTCGTCCAGGTTAGCTGCACTGAAATTATACAGCCCAGCCAGCACCTGATTAACCTACCTTTAAAAGGTGGCAGGGACATTTTTCATCTCAAAGGGCATCACCCTAAAATGGAAGTGCCCATCTGGGGTAGAAAATGTAGACCTCTCCTTAGCCTCATCAGTCAGAGCAATCTGCCAATATCAAGAGGTCAGATCAAACATACTTATATATTTGGCAGCCCCTAAGCGATCAATGAGCTCATCAGCTCGGGGGATGGGGTGGGCGTCAGTCTTAGTGACTGCATTGAGTCCCCAGTAAACCACATAGAACCGGAGTTCTGAAGTGGAACCAGGAGCAGCAGCTTTTGGGACCAAGACCACAGGGCTGGCCCAAGGGCTACTGGAAAACTCAATAATCCCTAATGCTAACATCTTGGATACCTCACCTTGATGTTAGCCCTAACTTTGTCAGTCACTCTGTAAACCTTATGTTTTACAGGAGGACTGTACCCAGTGTCCACATCATGTGTACACCGATGAGTGACCCCTGGGACCAAGGAAAATAGAGAGGCAAACTGTCCCAACACTTGGCAACAGTCCCTCTGTTGCTCTGGCTCTGGTGAGTGGGAGAGGTTCACACCCTCCACAGACCCATCTTTCTCCTTAGCAGACAGGAGGTCAGGAAGAGGCTCACCCTCTTCCTCCACCCCATCATCTGTTGCTAGGAGCATTGTGACCTCTGTCCTCTCAAAATGAGGCTTGAGGTGGTTCACATGTAGGACCCTCAAGGGGTTCCTGGGAGTCTGCAAGTTCACCAGATAGGTGACATCACTCTTTTGCTCCACTACTTCAAATGGCCCAGTCCACTTAGCCCGGAGAGCCCTAGGCTCCACTGGGGCCATTACCCACACTTTCTGGCCAGGCTGGCACTCAACCAGAGTGGCATTCTGGTCAAACCAGCGCTTCATATCTTCCTGGCTTGCATCCAGGTTCTCTTTGGCGAGTTTCCTGAAGCTGGCTGTCTGGTTTCTAAAAGCCAGCATGTAAATGAATACATCCTGTGGGGACTTATGGGAGGCTTCTTTCAAGCCTTCCCTAACCAGACTCAAAGGTCCCCTGACAGGGTGGCCATACAGTAACTCAAAAGAGCTAAATCCAAGACCCTCTTGAGGCACTTCCCTGTAGGCGAACAGAAGGCATGGCAAGAGGCGCCCCACTTAAGCCTCTTGGGCTCTCACAGGCCCATGATCATGCCCTTCAAGGTGCGGTTGAATCTCTCAACTAGACCGTTACTTTGAGGGTGATAAGGAGTGGGGAACTTATATGTCTCCCCACACCGTCCACAGAGACTTCATATATGTTGATATGAAGTTGGTACCCTTATAGGATACCACTTCCTTGGGGAACCCCATGTGGGTAAACCCCCCCCCCATCAATGCAAAAGTGGAGGTGAATGACCTCAAAGGAATAGCTTCTGGGTCCCAAGCGGCATGGTCCACCAACACCAGGATAAACCTGTTGCCCAGGGCTGTCTTGGGATCCAGAAGTCCCACAATGTCAATACCAACCCTTTCAAAGGGGTGCTGACCACAGGAAACGTTTGGAGGGGAGCCTTAAATTTCCCCCCAGTCTTGCCACTTGCCTGACAAGTTTGGCGAGACCTACAGTGAGCATCTGAGTGTCTGCGCATTTGGGGCCAGTAAAAGTGGGAGAAGAGCCATTCAAAGGTCTTGTCCTGCCCCAAATGTCCAGCTAAAGGTACATCATGAGCCAGACCCAGTAGGAAGACTCTGAAGCACTGGGGTACCACCAGCATACGGGCTGACCCAGACTCAGCAACCTTAGGCTCACTATATAGGAGGCCACCCTTCCAGTAGATCTGGTGTGATATAGACTCATTGCTAGACGCCTGGTCTGCAGCCTGCCGCCCCAAACCCTCCAGAGAAGGCCATGTCCTCTGTGGCTCACAGAATGCTTCCCTGGTGGGTCACCCTTCCTGCTGCAACTGAGTCAGTTCAGGGACCCCCCCACACACAGTTCAGCCACCTGTTCCCCTGTAGGCTCCAGGGTGTTCCCCTCAGGTTCAACCTAGTCCTGGACCATGGAAAGTTTTGGAGCAGGTTTCCCGCACCCCTTGCACTTCCTCCTTCTGGCAGACACCTGGACCACTCTTTCGGGCTCCAGGGTCTACTGATCACCCTGACGGGCTGCCATTAACTGAGATGACACACTCACCCACCCAGGCAGACCCAACATCTCCAAGTGAGACCTGCATTCCACCTCCTTCCAAGGGGAATCCTCCAGGTCATTGCCAAGCAGACAATCCACAGGCATGGTTAGACTCACAGCTACTCTCAAGGCACCTGAGTCCCCCCCATTCAAAAGAAACCTGCGCCACTCTGCACAGGCGCTGTGAGCTGTCTACCACAACTACTTGGTGATGTACATGGGGATCTATCTGCTCTTCAGAAACCAGGTGACTTCTCACAGTAACTGCACTGGCTCCTGTATCTCTCAGAGCCTCCACCCTATGTCCATTGATGGTCACCCATTGCCTGTACTTTTTTGTGTTTTCAGGCACAAGGGTTCTCTGGATCACCTCACTGTCCCCTAGTGAGACAAGAGTCATCTCAGCTGGCTCCCATACAGCTGGAACCAACTCCTCCCCAAGCGTTACACTGGCCAAGCCCTGTGACTGAGCACCAGTGGGCCCCAGTGTCCACTTGGAACATTTGGGATCCCCCTCACAACACCCACCTTGTCACATGCATAACACTTGCGCGGAATCCCCTCTGCAGGTTTACTTTTAGAAAATCATGGCTTCTTTTCAGCTGGGGGCTGGGAATCCTTACCCTGGGAACTAGGTTCAGCCATTTAGAGAACTCCCACTGTTTACCCTTACCCCCCTGTTCTTCTGAGAGGGACCCTGCTCACCCTTGGTGTGGTCTACCCCATATCTCCTTTAGACCATAGTGCTCTCCCAATGGTCTGCTTCCTGTGCAAGCTTCCTGGGGTCAGTCAGCTTGCTGTCAATCAGGAGCGGGCACAGCTCTGGAAAACAAAGACTGTACAAGTACTCTCAATCAATCTAGTTGCAATGCCCCTCATAAGTTGTAACCTTACTGCCCTTCACCCAACCATCCAGGGACCTACAAAAAGAGTCTACACACATCAACCAAGTTTGGGAATCCTTCTTCTTGTAGGACCTAAACTTTTCTTTGTACTGCTCAGGGGTGAGACCATATCTTGTGAGTAGGGTGTCCTTTATAATAGAGTAGGTGAGTCCCTGAGGATCTCCCAAGGATGTCAGAGTGTCCCTTCCCTCTACCTCAAAGTGCCTCCACAGAACCGCCCCCCAATGTGCTTCAGGGACCATGTTCATGTGGAGAGCTGACTCATACCCCTTAAACCACAGAACGATCTCATCCTCCCTCTTGTAATCTATTACCTAGTCCTTTGGAATGTGTACCCTCTTCTCAGGCTGCAATGAGGTACTGGTGCCACCATCTCTGCTAGACTGGTTCCTCTGATCCAACTCCTTAAACTGAGCTCATGAGCCAATAGCATCTCTTTTTTCTCCTCTATGGCAACCTTCTCTCTTCCATCTCCATTTTAATCTTCTCTAATTGCAATTGGTGCATCCTCTCTGCCTGTCTGTCCTGTAACTCCTCAGGAGTCAGACCAGAATACCTCAACAGACGGCTCTCCTTCTACACCCGACAGATTCGCTCCGCCAACCTTACCCTCGCCACTGTTCCACACATCCGCAGAACAACCACCGGCGGAAGATCGTTCTTGCACCTCGCCGCCAAGATGTGGAAGACTTTTCCCACCCACCTGCGTCAGACCAAGGACCTCCTTACCTTCCGGAGACATCTCAAGACATGGCTGTTTGAGCGGTAGCAGCTCCCCATCCAGCACCTTGAGACCCTCACAGGTGAGTAGTGTGCTTTACAAATTCCTTGACTGATTGACTTGCTGACACCACCCACCAGGCAGAACAGTCACCTCCGCTACCACATTATAAACACTCTGCACCTCCTCACCCTCATCCTCCTCCTTTGCGTGCCCCCCCAGTCTCCTGGGCTGCCATCCAGGTCCTCAATTCCTTTTGAAGCTCCTCCTTCCTGGCGGAGATCTTGATTGGGGAGCAAGATCTTCACAAAATTGCTTAAGTTAAGCCACTGTGTACTCCTCCGGTTTCTCCAACTGAAAATCAGCTTTTGTAGACACAGCTGTTGCATCCTCAGATTGAGACATGTTGGTAAGGTTCATTCAAAAATGCAAAGTTTCAAAAAGAACAGAGAGTTCCCAAGAGAAATTCTAAAATTAAAAATCACAAAAATATGGAAGCAGGAGAAAGTCCAAAGAGAGAAAAAGCAAAAACAAGTAGTTTGTGGTCAAGTAATGGTCTGCACTGAAAATTAGGTAATATTTATCTGAATCAAACAAGACTAAAACAAAAAAAATCCAACATGCACAAGTCAAGATATGAATTTTCAAAAGAATAAGGCCCATATTTATACTTTTTTTAGCGCCGCATTTGTGCTGCTTTGTGATGCAAAAACTGCGCAAACTTACAAAATTCAATTGTATTTTGTAAGTATGCCCCATTTTTGCATCAAAAAGCGGTGCAAATGCAGCGCTAAAAAAGTATAAATATTGATCTAAGAGTCTTACTCTATAGAAAACAATGGAAACGTTGTGTACCTGGTTTGCATCAAAAACTAAAGCTGCACGGGGGAGCCTGCATAGGAAAAGCCAGCGGTGCGTCGATTCCTTACACGAGAGTGAGGCTGCCCGTATTTGTTCTCTGGTCGGCTAGGCGATGCTGTGTTTTCATCCCTTGCAAGAGACTGATGCGTCGATTTCTGGATAGGGCACCTCGGATTTGCACAGGTTCACGATTACTTTGATGCCTAGCGATCATGCATGTGAAATCGGGTCGCACAGTGTTGAAAAACTGTACTGCTTGGGGTTTGCGTTGTCATCAACAGCCACGAGCAGGTGTTGCGTCATTTCTCCAGCCGTGATGCGTCAATCTCCCAGCCACAGGTGGAGTGTTGATTTTAGCTGCAAAGCATGTGGCGAGTCGTTTATCAGTCATGTTGCAGGTGTTGTGTTGAAAATTTCCCCATACGGTGTTCTGTGCGTGGATTTCAGTCTTGCTTCTGCCAACTTCACCTTTCAAGGGCCCAGGGACTGGATAGGGTACCACTTGGCCGGGCAGGAATCTCAGCAGAGCGTCCCGGTGCTGGCTAAGGAAGTCTTTGATGGCCTTGAGACTTCAAAACAGGAGGCAAGCTCAGTCGAAGCCTTTGGAGGTTCTTCTCAAGTAGGAATGCACAACTGTAGGAAGTTGGCTCTGTATGTACTATATCAAAGTGAGATATAGTGTGCACAGAGTCCAGGGGTTCCCCAGAGGCTTAACAGAGGCTAAAGCAGATAATACTAATGCTGTCTTTGTGGTAGTGTTGTCGAGCAGTTAGGCTTATCAGAGGGTAGTGTAAAGCATTTGTTGTACATACACAGACAATAGAAGAAGCACACACTCAATGACTTAACTCCAGACCAATGGTTTTTATATAGCAAAAATATATTTTCTTAATTTATTTCTAGAACCACAAGATTCAAGTTGCAGGTAAGTACTTCAATAGATTTGTATTTCACACATATGTCAATAGTACTTTGTTTGAAATCGATAAGTGATACAGTTTTTGAAATATTGGAAGAAATGTTAGTACGAACTACTGGTATGGACTCGACTTGCAGTTCCAGTCTCCGGGGGCAGGAAGTCCACAGGTAAGGGTTCAAGTTAACCCAAACACCCACCACCAGCAACATGGGGCCGGCTGGGTGCAGAGGTCAAAGCTGAAGCAAATTTAACATAGGCTCCTATGGAGACTGGGGACACTCTGAATCAGGCCTGCCTGCAGTTAAGTACCCGTGACTTCAGAGGGGTTTAGAGGAGCACTGGGGGGGGGCCCAAGTAGGCAGCAAACACACACCCTCGGCGGCACTTGATTGGGCGGGTGCCGGGTGCAAACAAGGCCTCAGGTTTTCAATGCTGGTGTATGAGGGGACCCTGGGGTGTCACTCAGAGGCTGCAGGCGAGGTCCAGGGGGTCGACTTTGACAAACCACTGGCTGGACTCGGAAGAGGGCTGCCTTCTGCATGTAGCTGCACCGGAGGGCGGGTTCTCCAAGCCTGGGGGCTGCGGTGTGGTGGTCTTTTCATTTTAGGCATCAGATATCTTTGTCCGGAGCTTTCGTGGTCAGGGGGTCCCTCGGGATTCCCTCTGCAGGCGTCATCGTGGAGGGGTGGAGAGGTCAACCCAGGGTGGCCACTTTCTCACAATCGCCTGGGGACTCTCTCCATCTGGTTGGGCCACCTGGTCACAGGCCACAGGCGTTGGCTGCAGGGTGGTCAGGCTCACAAGTCCCTTGGTTGAGGTTTCTTCTTGGACAGGGCCGCTGTCCACTGGAGTTCTTGGTCCTTTGGGGTGCAGGGCAGTCCTCTGGAGCTTGGCAGAGGTCGCTGGTCCCGCTGGATGCGTCGCTTTCTTGTTGCAGGTTCAGGGCCAAGTCAGTTTGCGTCTTCCTTCTTCTCTATTGGGGGTTCAGCTTAGCAGTTCTTCTTTCTTGTCAGGTCACATTCTCACTCTGATGAATCCATTTCAATGTTTTAAGCATTTATGATTTTTGGCGCATTTACAGTGCTTATGTTTGAAGGAATTGTCATAGCTTGATGCCACGTTGGTTTGAAAATTAGTTTGAGGCGCTTTGGGGTTTAAATAACGTTTTTAACCTTTTCACCATTTCTTTAAGAGTACTCCTGAAGCAACTGAGGTGGTGTTGCGAAAAAATGTTTATAGTAGAAAATGCACATTACTCTTTTTTGAGCTCTGAGGCCCATACTTATACTTTTTTTAGCGTCGCATTTGCGTCATTTTTCCATGGAAATGTACAGAATACAATTGTATTTTGTAAGTTTGCGCTGATTGTACATCAAAAAACGATGGCCTGAGTTGTTTGAGGCTAAAGTTGCGTTCACTGTCTAGGACTATGGTTCTCTTAATACTCCCCAATTGTAAAGCAAGGCCGTCGTTAATTGAGTTTTAGTTCCATTTTTCAAAGCTGAAACCTAGCGCCACATTTGCGTAATTTTTTTATTTTATTTTTTACACGAAAGCAGCGCAAACTTACAAAGTACAACTGTATTTTGTACGTTTATGCAGATTTTGCATCAAAAAACGACACAGATGCATTGCTAAAAAGGTATAAATATGAGCCCTAGTGTTTTGATGATTTGTGTTTGATGCTAAGAGCAATTATGAGCTAAATATAAATTGTGCTTTTTGGTTTTCAGAATTATGGCACTTTGGTGCTGTTGAGTATATCTGGTACAGGCCCTCGCCAAGTGGAAAGGTCTCGTGTTTTCCAGGTACAGTGGATTGTAGAATGACAGTTTTATAGCAGTTACTTTTTTTATTTATTTATTTACTAGGGATGAATAAGCAGGGAATTTTCCCCTTTCTTCTGTGTTTTTTCAGTGATATTCAGTGTTCTGAGGAGAACACTTTAATAAGACGAGTTTGAAATGTGTCGACATCTTAGAGTGTGGAGACAGCACTTTTGAAGACGAGTAGGCCTTGAGGGAGTATTTAAGACTGTTGAATACACAATACCTGGGGTTTGGCCACTTACAAGACAATCATTCATTAGAGCTTCCACTAGTGTTCTCGAGTTTGGAGCTGCCAAATGTTTTTATTTCAGTTCAGCTCTTCCCTCTGTGTGTAATTTGTTTCAGAGCCTGGGCCCTTTTCTTTCATTTCTAGTAGTGCATGTTATTTCATGTCTATATTGTGTGTGTTTTAAATGTATTTGCAGTGCCAATTCACTTACGAAGGGATTGTGTACTATTTGTTTTGTCTTTTTGTATTTGACAAATATTGCATATATTGTATTTAATTAGGACAGTGAATGGACATCAACAAATTGATGTGGGAGAGGCAATTGATTTGGCCCCCCATAACTTGTTAAGAAATAATTATAATTGTTATCACTAAAGCTCTGGCTCTTTATTTATTTATTTAAATTGGCCTAGCCCACTGTTGAACTGCCGAACTCCTGTATTGTTTATAAGTTTCTGACAACTAGAGCACAGGCCAGGAAATAGGAAGGATCGGGAGCACTGAAGCCTGAAAGTACGGACCAGTCAGCTCCCAAGAAGAGAGATAGGAAGGGTAAGAAATTACCTTCTGCCCAAAATTCATGTGAGGATCAGTCTCATCATGGAGATGATCTTGCCCCTTGTGAGGAACCTACACCAGAAGAGCTTGGGCTTGACACAGCAGAACTCTTGGGTGCAGGGGGACACTCAAGGGAAGAATTGAGTTTGGAGCAGAAATCCTGCCCCTCTCTTGAAGGTCCTCAGGAAGCAAGCTGCTGCAGAAGAGGCATGAGATGTGGGCCCAGGTTGTTGGCCATACCCCAGAAGTTTAGGGAGTTCTTTTTGACCCTAGATCATGGCATTCCCTTTGCAGGACATCTTAGGCAGAGTAAAACTTGGGACAGACTTATTCCACATTTTACTGGCCCCACATGTCTGAAGATACCCAGGAGTTTTGTCGCTCCTGTATCACCTGCCAAGCCGATGACAAGCCAGGTGGCACTACAAAGGCCCCCCCCTTAATCGCACTAACTGTGGTTGGGGTTCCCTTTGAGAGTGTAGGGATTGACATTGTTGGTTCCCTTGACCATCCTACAGACTCTGGCAACAGATTTATTCTGGTGGTGGACCAGGCCATCAGGTACCCAGAGGCTATTCCTCTTAGGACCATACAGCTCCCGTAGTGGCCAAGGCCCTCCTGGGAATTTTTTGCAGGGCGGGCTTCCCTAAGGACTTTGTATCTGACAGAGAAGCAAACTTCATGTCTGGATACCTTAAAGCAATGTGGAAGGTATGTGGTGTAACAGACATTCACCACTCCTTATCATCCACAAGGAAATGGGTTGGTTGAAAGATTCAACAAAACCCTTAAAGGTATGATCATAGGACTCTCAGAAAAACTTAGAAGGAGATGGGATGTCCCTTTACTTGCCTTCTTTCTGCCTAAAGAGAGGTTCCACAAAAGGGGGTGGGATACAGCCCATTTGAACTTTTGTTTGGACATCCAGAGAGGGAGCCTCTTAGTCTAGTGAAAGAGGGTTGGGAGCAACCTCTCAAACAGGACATAGACGACTATATGCTAAGCCGGCGTTTTCACATAGCAGAGTACATGACAAAGGCTTCCGAAAGCCTTGAAGCCAGCCAGGAGCTTTAAAGGCAATGGCAGGACTAAAAAGCTGTGCTGACTGTTTACCAGCCAGAACAGAAAGTGTGGGTCTTGAAGCCTGTGGCCCCAAAAGCACTCCCGGACAAATGGAATGGCCCCCACACAATAGTGGAGAAGAAAGGTGAGGTCACCCATTCGGTTGACCTGGGCACTCCAAGAAGCCCCCACAGGGTGCTTCATGCGAACCATCTTAAACCTTACTATGGCAGAGCTGACATGAGCTTGCTCATGGCCTTTGATGGACAGGAAGAAGAGAGTGACCCTCTCCTTGACCTTCTCTCCCATAACCCTGTTGATGGTTCACTAGATTGGGAAGGTTTTGCAGATTGCCTTTCCGAACAGCAACAAGTTGACTGTAGGCAAGTCCTAAGTCAGTTATCTGAACTATTTTCTCTGACACCCAGTCGGAGTAAAATCTACAGGCAGCCTGACCACGTCAGAGATTGCATCAGGGCAGAAGCCCAAAAGATGCTGGAGTTGGGGGTTATTGAGCCCTTAGAAGGCCCTTTGGCTAGTCTGGTAGTACTTGTGCCAAAGCCTCATTCTCATGGTGGAAAGAGGGAGATGAGGTTTTTTGGGGACTACTGGGGCCTCAATTCAGTCAGTAGCACTGATGCCCATCCTATCCCCAAGCAGATGAGTTGTTAGATACCTTGGCTGCAGCTAAGTATCTTGGTACTTTTGTATTTAACTGCAGGATAGTGGCAGACCAGACTAACTGATGCTCCCAAGCCTAAGAGAGCATTTTCCACTCATGGTGGGCATTATCACTTCACAGTGATGTCCTTTGGTCTGCAAAATGCACCTGACACATTCCAGAGGTTGATGAATCAAGTTATGGCAGGCTTGGGAGACTTTAGTGGAGCATATCTAGATGATATTGCTGTATTTAGGTACACCTGGCTAGATCACCTGGTCCACCTCAGGAGTGTACTTGAGGCCTTGAAAAAGGCAGGCCTCATTAGCAAGGCTACAAAATGCCAGAAAGGGCAGAGCAAAGTGGTTTACATGGGCCACATGATAGGTGGAGGCTCAGTTCAACTCCTACAGAGCAAAATCCAAACGAGTATGCATTGGGTTGCTCCAAGTACCCACACTCAGGTCAGAGCCTTTCTAGGCCTGACTGGGCATTACAGGAGATTTGTAAAATGGTATGGCTCCATTGTGACCCCCTTGAATTATCTTACCTCTAAAAAGATGCCTAAAAGGTACAATGGACAGTTAGCTATTAAGAGGCCTTTGATGGCCTGAAAAAGGCCAGGTGGTCATCTCCAATTCTTAGCAGACCAGACTATTCAAAACAATTCATTGTCCAGGCTGATGCTTTAGAAATAGGAATAGGAGCAGTACTAGCTCAACCTGTAGTTTTTATCAGCAGAAGATTAACCCTCAGAGAAAAGCATTGGTCAGCCATTGAGAGGGAAGGCCTTTGTTGTGGTCTGGGCTGTGAAGTTGACACCATACCTGTTTGGCACTCCCTTCATTGTTCAAACAGATCACAAGCCCCTCTTATGGCTTAAACAGATGAAAGGTGTAAACCCCAAACTGTTGAGGTGGCCCATTTCTTTACAGGGGATGGACTTTTCAGTGGAACATAGACCTGGGAGTAACCATGCCAACGCAGATAGACTTTCCAGATGTTTCCACTTAGAAAATGAAGACTAGTCTTATTCTCTTTCATTAGGGGGTGGAGAGGTTATGTAGGAAAGTAGCATCTTTCTGACATGGTTACCCCCACTTTTTGCCTGGTGTCAGTGCTTAGACTGTAGTGCTAATCAGGACCCCAGTGTCTGTGCTCTCTTCTCCAATGTGGTTGCTGGTAAACATTTACACCCCATGTAGGAACTGGCACTTGTTGCAGTTACCCCCACCTTTTGCCTGATAGTAATGCTGACGTGACAGAGTGTGCTGGGATCCTGCTAACCAGGCCCAGCACTAGTGTTCTTTCCCTAAAAATGTACCATTGTTTCCACAATTGGCACAACTCTGGACACAGATAAGTCCCTTGTAAAAAGGTACCAGTGGTACTGAGGGCTCTGTGATCAGGGAGGGTCCCTAAGGGCTGCAGCATGTGTTGTGCCACCCTAAGGGACCCCTCACCTAACACATACACACTGCCATTGCAGATTGTGTGTGTTGGTGGGGAGAAAAAGGCAAAGTCGACATGGCATCCCCCTCAGGGTGCAATGCCCTCAAAACACTGCCTGTGTCATGGGTAAGTCACCCCTCTAGCAGGCCTTACAGCCCTGAAGCAGGGTGCACTAAACCACAGGTGAGGGCATAGGTGCATGAGCAATATGCCCCTACAGTGTCTAAGTCCATTCTTAGACATTGTAAGTGCAGTGTGGCCATATTAAGTATATGGTCTTGGAGTTTGTCATTACGAATGCCACAGTTCCATAATGGCTTCACTGAATACTGAGAAGTTTGGTATCAAACTTCTCAACAAAACAAACCCTCACTGATGCCAGTACAGGATTTATAAAACAATGCACACAGAGGGCAACTTAGAGATGCCCCCTATATTTTACCCACTCCTCTAGTGTAGGACTGACTCGTCTGTGCCAGGCTGCCACTAGCAGACGAGTTTCTGACCCCCCTGGGGTCAGTGCCTTTGTGCCCTCTGAGTTCAGAAACAAAGCCTGTTATGGGTGTAGGTACTTCATTCCTCCCCTCTGCAGGAACTGTAACACCTGGCGGTGAGCCTCAAAGGCTCAAGCCTCGTGTTACAGTGCCCCGGGGCACTTCAGCTAGTGTAGATGCCCACCCCAAGACAAAGCCCCACTTTTGGCGGCAAGTCCAGGGGGAAAATTAGGGAAAACAGGGAGGAGTGACCACCGCAGCTAGGACACACCGCTAAGGTGTCCAGAGCTGAGGTGACCATTCCCTGCAGAATCCTCCATCTTGGTTTGGAGGACTGGGACCAATATGGTTAGGTTTGTGTCCCCCTCCTCAAAGGGTGTAGCCACCCTCTGACCCCTGTAACGCCCCTAAATCCAGGATTTAAGGGCCTCCCTGAACCCAGCTCACCAGATTCCTAGTGACCTGACAAGAAAGGACTGCTAAGCTGAACCCCCAATAGAGAAGAAGGAAGACGCAAACTGACTTGGCCCTGAACCTGCAACAAGAAAGCAACGCATCCAGCAAGACCAGTGACCTCTGCCAAGCTCCAGAAGACTGCCCTGCACCCCAAAGGACCAAGATCTCCAGTGGACAGCGGCCCTGTCCAAGAAGAAACCTCAACCAAGGGACTCGTGAGCCTGACCACCCTGCAGCCGACGCCCGTGACCAGGTGGCCCAACCAGCTGGAGAGAGTCCCCAGGCAATTGTGAGCAAGTGGCCACCCTGGGTTGACCTCTTTTGCCGGCCAGTTTGACAGGAAATGTAAGAAAAACAGGGAGGAGTGGCCACCCCAGCAAGGACCACCCCTAAGGTGTCTAGAGGTGAGGTGACCCCCTCTCTGCAGAATCCTCCATCTTGGTTTGCAGGACAGGGACCAATAGAGCTAGGAATGTGTCCCTCTCCCCAAAGGGAGTGAGCACAAGGAGGGTGTTGCCACCCTCCGGGACAGTAGCCATTAGCTACTGCCTTCTAACCCCTGTAACACCCCTACATTTTTATTTAAGGGCTTCCCTGAACCCAGCTCATGAGATAACTAGCGACCTACAAGAAGGAGGATGTATAAGCTGAAGACCCCAGCAAAGAAGAGGGAAGACAACTGCTTTGGTCCCAGCCCTACCGGCCTGTCTTCTGCTTCAAAGAAGCTACAAAAATACCAGTGACGCATCCAGCGGGCCCAGCGACCTCTGCCAGCTCCAGAGGACTGCCCTGCACCCAAAAAGACAAAGAGTTCCAGAGGACAGCGGTTCTGCCTGAAGAAACCTACAACTAAGGACTCCCACCTCACTCCAGATGTGTGAGTCCTGACCCCTGTGCACCAGACGTCCATGACCCATGTCCAGGTAGTCCACCTAGCAAAAAAGGGTCCCCAGGCAATTGGGAGCAAGATTGTTACTTCCAAGCCTCTGAGATGACGTCTGCAGAGGGCATTCCAAGGACCAACCTGACCGCCAGCTCCGGACGAAGATATCCGACGCCTAAAGGACACACTGCACCTGCAGCCCCCAGGCCTTGGAGAAACTGACCACCGGTGCAGCATCGACCAGCAGGCGGCTCTCCTCCCTGTCCAGCCAGTGGTTTGCCCGAGAAGCCCCCCTGGACCTCGTCTGCAGCCTCACAGTGACCCCTGGGGTCCCCTCATAGAATTGCATTGAAAACCAGACGCCCTGTTTGGGCTGCATCATGTATTTTGCCACCCGTAGGAGCCAATGCAAACTGTGTCCGCAGGCCTGCCATTGCAGCCTGCGTGAAATGGTGCATGCACCATTCACCCCAGATATAAGACTTGCCTTATATCATGGTCACAGCACTTAGACACTGTAAGTCACCTCTCTGGTAGGCCATTTAGCACAAGGGCAGGGTGCATGTTCCTAAGCATTAGGGTACTCCTGCATGAGCAGGGTACCCCTACAAACCCTAGACACCATTCCCTGGGCTTTGTAGATGCAGGAAGCCATCTTAAGGTATGTAGTGGACACTGGTTAACAAAAGTGGTCCTACTACATAATGGCTTCTCCAAAGCTACGCATGTTCTGTATCAAACCTGTTGGAATCATGCAACTACACCGATTCCAGTGCTATTTGCATGATCCCCTGTTCTCTGGAGGTTCCATATAGGATCCCCCAGTTCTGCCTGTGTAGCCTTACGGGGTCTGGCTGCCAGCCCACTCTGCTGCAGACTCCAGACACTGTTTTGCCCTCCTGCTGATGTACTGAACTCAAGCAGGGCAAGGCAGAACAAAGGATGTCCTACAAGGGGGCGGTGTGACCACCTCTCCCTTTGAAATAGGTGTCGCTGGGCTGGGTTGGCCTCTGAGGGCCACCAGACTGCTTTGAAGGGCACTTTGGTGCCCTTCTTACATAATCTAGTATGCACCAATTCAGGAACCCCCGGTTCTTGCTCTGGTGCAAAACTACACAAAGGACAGGGGAGTGACCACTCCCCTGTCCAGTTCCCTCCCTATGGAGGTGCACAGAGCTCTGCCAGGTGGCCAGTTGATTCTGCCATCTTAGAAACAAGGTGGGCAGAGGCCCCTGGGAGCATCTGACTGGTTAGGTCCAGTAGATGACGTCCCTGACACTCTCAGATAGGTGGGTCACTTCAGAGAGTGAACAACACCCTTTTAGGGTTACTTAATGGCTCCCTAGAGGGTGGGTTCTCAGATTCGTCGAGCAAAACTCTTCAAGGAAGTCTGTGCAAGACATCCTCTGCTTATGGCCTCCGGCACAGCTACTGGTTTGCTTTTGGATCTGAAACAAGACTGTATCTAGTTGGGAGGGCTCCAAATGCAATATTGTTTCTCCAGCTCCTGCAAACGTTCTGCAACATATGTGGCTGTGCATCCTCCAGGGTCACTAGGATTCTGCTTGCATCCAAGAAGGAAGAAAGAATCTTCCATAGAGTGAAGGGGTCACTCCCCTGCATCTGCAGGCACGTTAAGGCAATGAGGACAGGCTGGTGGATCATGCTGTTCCACAGACAACATAAAGGCTCTGCTCACAGGTGGTGGTTCTGTGGTCCTCTGCGGGTCCAACTTGCCTTCCAACCAATTTGGGAGACTGTGGACCCTTGCTGCAGTCACCGTAACTGAACCTCTGTGCACTGTGACTGTTGCTCTTGGCAAGGCTTGTGGCTCTTCCTTTAAGAACATCTTCAAGCTCCAAGAAGCTCCAGCGCTCTGCAAATCCAAGATCAGCCTCCACTCTGCAGCTCCTGCACTGTAGGAATCCTTTTCTGTTGTGATGCTGAGGCCTCTCTATGTCTCCCTGCGCCTGCTGCCAGTGGCTCATTGTAGGAGGCTGGCCTGGTTTGTAGTGGTACCAAGGGGTACTTACACTCTGCACCAGGTCCAGTTATCCCTTATTAGTGTAGAAGAGGTGTCTAGCAGCTTAGGCTGATAGAAAAGGGTAGCTTAGCAGAGCAGCTTAGGCTGAACTAGGAGACGTGTAAAGCTCCCGCTATACCACTGGTGTCATATGCACAATATCATAAGAAAACACAATACACAGATATACTAAAAATAAAGGTACTTTATTTTTATGACAATATGCCAAAAGTATCTCAGTGAGTACCCTCAGTATGAGGATAGCAAATATACACAAGATATATGTACACAATACCAAAATTATGCAGCAATAGCAATAGAAAGCAATGCAAGCAATGTACAGTCACAATAGATTACAATGAGAGCACATAGGTATAGGGGCAACACAAACCATATTCTCTAGAAGTGGAATGCGAACCACGAATGGACCCCAAACCTATGTGAGCTTGTAGAGGGTTGCTGGGACTGTAAGAAAACAGTGAGGGTTAGAAAAATAGCCCACCCCAAGACCCCGAAAAGTGGGTGCAAAGTGCACCTATGTTCCCCGGAGAGCACAGAAGTCGTGATAGGGGAATTCTGCAAGGAAGACCAACACCAGCAATGCAACAACGATGGATTTCCGGACGAGAGTACCTGTGGAACAAGGGGACCAAGTCCAAAAGTCACGATCAAGTCGGGAGTGGGCAGAAGCCCAGGAAATGCCAGCTGTGGGTGCAAAGAAGCTGCCAACGGATGGTAGAAGCTGTGGATTCTGCAAGAACAAAGAGGACTAGGAACTTCCCCTTTGGAGGATGGATGTCCCACGTCGTGAAGAAGCTTGCAGAGGTGTTTCCGTGCAGAAAGACCGCAAACAAGCCTTGATAGCTGCAAGGGTCGGGGTTAGGGTTTTTGGATGCTGCTGTGGCCCAGGAGGTACCAGGTTGTCGCCAATTGCGTGAGGAGACAGAGGGGGCGCCCAGCAAGACAAGGAGCCCACTCAGAAGCAAGCAGCACCCGCAGAAGTGCCGGAACAGGCACTACGAAGAGGAGTGAACCGGAGCTCACCCGAAGTCACAAAAGAAGGTCCCACGACGCCGGAGGACAACTCAGGAGGTCGTGCACTGCAGGTTAGAGTGTCGGGGACCCAGGCTTGGCTGTGCACAAAGGAAATCCTGGAAGAGTGCACAGGAGCCGGAGCAGCTGCAAATCACGCGGTACCCAGCAATGCAGTCTAGCGTGGGGAGACAAGGACTTACCTCCACCAAACTTGGACTGAAGAGTCAATGGACTGTGGGAGTCACTTGGACAGAGTTGCTGAGTTACAGGGACCACGCTCGTCGTGCTGAGAGGGGACCCAGAGGACCGGTGATGCAGTCTTTTGGTGCCTGCGTTGCAGGGGGAAGATTCCGTCAACCCATGGGAGATTTCTTCGGAGCTTCTAGTGCAGAGAGGAGGCAGACTACACCGACAGCATGCACCACCAGGAAAACAGTCGAGAAGGCGGCCGGATCAGCGATACAAGGTTGCAGTAGTCGTCTTTGCTACTTTGTTGCAGTTTTGCAGGCGTCCAGAGCAGTCAGCGGTCGATTCCTTGGCAGAAGGTGAAGAGAGATGCAGAGGAACTCTGATGAGCTCTTGCATTCGTTATCTAAAGAATTCCCCAAAGCAGAGACCCTAAATAGCCAGAAAAGGAGGTTTGGCTACTTAGGAAGGAGGATAGGCTAGCAACACAGGTAAGAGCCTATCAGAAGGAGTCTCTGACGTCACCTGCTGGCACTGGCCACTCAGAGCAGTCCAGTGTGCCAGCAGCACCTCTGTTTCCAAGATGGCAGAGGTCTGGAGCACACTGGAGGAGCTCTCGGCACCTCCCAGGGGAGGTGCAGGTCAGGGGAGTGGTCACTCCCCTTTCCTTTGTCCAGTTTCGTGCCAGAGCAGGGCTGGGGGATCCCTGAACCGGTGTAGACTGGCTTATGCAGAGATGGGCACCATCTGTGCCCATCTAAGCATTTCCAGAGGCTGGGGGAGGCTACTCCTCCCCAGCCCTGAAACCTTTTTCCAAAGGGAGAGGGTGTAACACCCTCTCTCTGAGGAAGTCCTTTGTTCTGCCTTCCTGGGCCAAGTCTGGCTGGACCCCAGGAGGGCAGACACCTGTCTGAGGGGTTGGCAGCAGCAGTAGCTGCAGTGAAACCCCGGGAAAGGTAGTTTGGCAGTACCCGGGTCTGTGCTAGAGACTCGGGGGATCATGGAATTGTCTCCCCAATGCCAGAATGGCATTGGGGAGACAATTCCATGATCTTAAACATGTTACATGGCCATGTTCGGAGTTACCATTGTGACGCTATACATATGTAGTGACATATGTATAGTGCACGTGTGTAATGGTTTCCCCGCACTCACAAAGTCCGGGGAATTTGCCCTGAACAATGTGGTGGCACCTTGGCTAGTGCCAGGGTGCCCACACACTAAGTAACTTAGCACCCAACCTTTACCAGGTAAAGGTTAGACATATAGGTGACTTATAAGTTACTTAAGTGCAGTGGTAAATAGCTGCAGCCCATAGGGATCTCCTGGAACCCCAATACCCTGGGCACCTCAGTACCATATACTAGGGAATTATAAGGGTGTTCCAGTATGCCAATGTAAATTGGTGAAATTGGTCACTAGCCTGTTAGTGACAATTTGGAAAGAAATGAGAGAGCATAACCACTGAGGTTCTGGTTAGCAGAGCCTCAGTGAGACAGTTAGTCATCACACAGGTAACACATACAGGGCACACTTATGAGCACTGGGGCCCTGGCAGGCATGGTCCCAGTGACACATACAACTAAAACAACATATATACAGTGAAATATGGGGGTAACATGCCAGGCAAGATGGTACTTTCCTACACTCATTAGTAGGGCTCCTCCCACTCCGGCTGGCTTTCCCTCCTGCTGAAGGCATGCCCTGACTCCTCCCCCAAGGGTCGAGTCACTAGGACCTTGCTGGTCCTCTAAAATCTGCAAACTGCCTTGCAACCGCTGTTTGCAATTGCCAAGGCTTGTTGGTAGCCCTGCTGGCCACTGACCCTCCTGCTATCCCGCAACGGTTATTGGATGGCTAATGGGCAACTCCAAGGATCTCCTGCATCCCCATGGACTCCGCAGCTGGACTTCTTCTTTCAACATCCTGCAAGAACGTCACCTCCAAGAGGGTGGGTATTACCTACCTGCACTGCCTGGACATCTCCAAGTGGTCTGGACACTGTCCCCTTCTTTTTCAGGTTCTTCTCCTCTGGTCCCACAGCCTGGTGCACAGGCCTCCTGCAATCTGGCGACCGACGTGAAACAGCTTGTGGATGACTCCAAAGATCTTTTGCACCCCCCTGGACTCTGCAGCTGGACTTCTTCTGTCACCGTCTTGTAGGAACTTCACCTCCAGGAGGGTGGATATTGCCTACCTGCACCGCCTGAACATCTCCAAGTGGTCTGGACACAGTCCCCTTCTTTTTCAAGTTCTTCTCGCCTGGACTCCACCTTTTGGTTCTACCATCCTGGTCCACAGGTTGGCGACAGCAGCTGGACAACCGAGGCTTCTATTGACTCCAGCGAGGGTTTTGGACGCAACTTCAACCTTATGAACCTGGAATCCCTGGTGTAGGTACTCCAGTCTTCTAGATATCCACAGGTGTAGGCACTGTCCAACCTTCCTTGTGCCAGCTGGTTTGCTCAGGGTCCTCTGGAAAGGGCCCTGAATCCATAAAAATCCAACCACAATTGTCCTGTGTTAGTCTATGGGACACCCAGCTCCATAATCACTCTGCACCCGCGTGCCTGTGGGATTTCTAGTACTTACCTTTGGTAATTTCGTACTCCCCAGGCCCTGGGATCCTAACACACTTACCTTGGTTGGGCACCTCCATTCTTATACCACTTTCATAGTACATGGTTTGACAACCCCCGCCCCCATAGAGCTCCATGTATATTTTTATGCTTTTGCTGACTGTTACTAAGCATATATTTTTGTGTGTTGATATCTCCAGGTGGACATATACCAATGTAAGTATAGCTATAGTGCTGTAATAAAAAAACGTTAATTTTGCAACACCTGGTGTGGTTCTTTCTTGTGATTGGTTACCGACTGACTTTTGTGGAATTGCAAATGCTTTACACTCATAGATAAGATTTAGCTGCTCACCATACCTTTTGCTATCTGGACACCTAAACACTACCACTAAAGGTTACTTGGACTCAGTATAGGGTGCCACACCATGAACTGAGCTACCCTCCTCCAGATAACCTTTGATGGTGCCCTAGGCAGAACCCTGCTGGGCCAAAGAAATAATGAACAAGAGGACCTCAGAAACAGGGGCGGGGGGTCAACAGACTTGTCTGAACACCATTTGAAAATTTTGCTCCAATGACAGGCATATACCTTTTTGGTGGTGTGACGCCTGCCTGTCAAGATAATGTTAGTCTTCAGACAGAAGGTCAAAAGCTGTCAACTACTGCCGCTCAATCTCCACGCAAGAAGGCGGAGACTGGACAGATTTGTGTGGAGAACCTTCCCCTGCTGTGGAAGAAGATCCTCCTGAAGGGGAAGCCGTATCGTAGGATTGATGGCCATGCACAACAGCTTGCTATACCAGACTCTTCATGCCCAGTCTGGAATAACAAAGATTACTTGGACCCAGTCGTTCATGATCTTCTTAAGAACTCTGGGCAGAAGTGGTATGGGTGGAAAGGTGTACAGAAGGCTTTGGCTCTACTCTCGATGAAAAGCATCGCCGACTGCCACCTTGGAAACTCCAACATGCAAAACTGCGTACATCGAGCATTTTCTGCTGGGGTGAACAGATCTAACAAAAGCTCGCCCCACTGCTGAAAGAGACCTCGAGCCACCTCTGGATGGAGTCACCATTTGTGATTGACTAGGTATTGTAAGCTAAGTTTGTCCGCTCTGGCATTCAGAGAGCCTGCAACGTGTTGAACCACCAGTGAAAAACCCTGATGTTCCAGCCATGTCTAGATGCGCCGAGCCTCTGACAAAGGGCCCACAATCCCACCCACCCTGCTTGTTGCAGTACCAGATAGCGGTGTGGTTGTCCATGAACACATGCACCACTTTCCCTTTGAGAGAGAGAAGTAATGCTTTCAATACCAGTCTGATCGCGCCTGGAGCTCCAAAAGGTTGATGTCTCTGACGGAGTCTGGACTCCAGGAGATGCCTCTAATCTCCGCCTCTCCCAGGTGGCCACTGCAACCAGGGAGTGAGTCAGATATGGCTGGGGAAGTGAGAGTGATCGGCCTCTGACCCAATTGCAGTTTGTTAGCCACAACTGCAGATCTTGTGCAGTTCCCTCCAAGACCTGGACCACGTCGGAGAGATTCCCCTGATGCTGCACCCACTGGAACTTCAGGTCCCACTTGTTCTGCTGTGCTTAAAACTAAGAGGAAAACAATGCCAAGGAATACAGCACTCTTAGTTTGAGTAATGAATTTATTAAGGCACTTCCCAGATATCAAATAAAAGCACACGAAAATATGAACATGAGCATTTAACTTGATTGCATTAAAATGTGTAAATGCCAAAAAACTCACAGCAGTTAAACAATGACAGACATAAAAAGTGCAATACATCAACAATGAATATATGAAGTGAACATATCTATATGTGTCCAACCAATAAAAATGCATCACCATGAGGGTTGAATTCTTCATCCTTGCCAACATCAAGCCATGGAACCCTGGTCGGCTGAGACAAGAGAACTCACCCGATGGGATCTTATTGGGCAGTGCGTCCACCCCCAAAACGAGTTCCTTCTGCCTCAGTGGCAAGTTTCTCCACCTTATATACCTTAAACTCAAGAGGAAGATTCTGGCAATCTCCCATTCCCTTTGATTGTGAAATTCAAGTGCTGGCTGTACTTGGTCTGTGTCGAAAAAACACGCAAAGGAATTGGCCCTGCCCCAGTGCCCATTCCAGAGATGGAGGAGCAGTACTTTTCCTTGATGAAAACATTGAAAACATTCCCAGGCTGAGACTCTCTTGTCACTTCTACCTTCCACATCCCCCATGTTATGTTCCTGCACAGTGTAACCCGCTCCTGGTGAGAAAAAGCGCAAACACCTTCTGTGTGGAAAACAAGCTCAGTGTGGAAATAATCCTGCGCCACCAAAGTGACGGCACCTGAAGCAAACCACAAAACAGTCAGTGGTCAAGATGGAGTCGGTGGTTAAATACAGATAGCATTACACCACTGCAGAACCCGCATATGCCATCTGGCATGTTTCACCAACAGGATGCAGGAGGCCATGAGACAAAATCCAGGACTGAGGCTGAAACATCGGTATCATAGCCTTAATATCCTGAACTTGCCGCTCGGGAGGATAAGTCAGAAACTACACCTTGTCCAGAACAGCTCCAATGAAAGGGAGCATCTGAGAGGGAGTCAGGTGTGACTTCGGCATGTTTATAGTGTATCCCAGCGAATGCAGATGGTTTGCCGTAGTCTGAAGGCAGGAGACCACAGCCTGGGGTGAGCCCGCCTTCAGCAGCCAGTCATCAAGGTAGGGGAAGACTGAAACCCCAGACCTGTGCAGATGAGGTGCCATCACCTTGGTGAATACCCAAGGGGTACTGGTGAGGCCAAGGTGGAGTACTGTGACCTGAAAGTGCTTGTGGCCCACCATGAACTGCAAGTAACGTGTGGGGATGTGAAAATAAGTGTCCTGCAACTCCAACGCTACCATCCAGTCTCCTGTGTCCAGGGCAGATAGAACCTGAGCCAGAGTGAGCATTTTGAACTTCTCCTTTCTGATGAAGCGATTGAGGGACCGAATGTCTAGGATAGGACGCAGGCCCTTGTCCTTTTTGGGTGCCAGAAAGTAGTGGGAATAACAACCATGACCTATTTCTGCCACCGGGATCCTCTCTAGACTCCCTTGGCCAAGACAGCTGTAACCTTGCGGAGAAGTGTCTAATGAGCCTCTGTCATCCGATCATAGCATGGTGGCAAGGATGAAGGGGTAGTCTCGAAGGGGAGGGAGTATCTCCTTCAGACTATTTGCAAAACCCACCTGTCTGATGTGATGAACTGCCAGTGGGCCAGTTGATGGCAAATCCTGCCTCAGACTGGTCCCTGGTGGCTAAGCATCAGACACAGAAGATTTGGAGGCAGCTGCAGAGAAGAGGGGGGGCAGTGGGTGACTGGACCACTGGCTCCCAGATCCACAGGGACCGTGGATCTCATGTCCTCAGCCATGCAGAGGCTGGGTGGCATGTGTGGCACGGTGGCTGGAGGGGAATGGAGGTGATCGGATGCCCCTTCTGGGGCCACAAAAGGGGCGAAAAGCAGACTGAAGGGGGCTAGGGGCAGCTACTAGGCCCAAGGGCCTGGCCGTATTACGAGAGTCCTTGAGGCGCTGCAGAGAAGAGGGGGCAGTGGGTGACTGGACTACTGGCTCCCTGATCCACAGGTACCGTGGATCTCATGTCCTCAGCCACGCAGAGGCTGGGTGGCATGTGTGGCACGGTGGCTGGAGGGGAATGGAGGTGACCGGACGCCCCTTCTTTGGCCACAAAAGGGGCGAAAAGCAGACTGAAGGGGGCTAGGGGCAGCTACTAGGCCCAAGGACCTGGCCGTAGCACAAGAGTCCTTGAGGCGCATGTGCGCAGAGTCTGCTTTCTCTCTGAAGAGATCAGCGCCATCAAAGGGTATGTCCAAAAAGATAGATTGGCCATCCCCCGAAAAGTCAGATGTCCTCAACCAGGTGTGAAATGCACTGCTCTGCCCAGTGAGTCAGTTGTGCGAGCCTACATCTGATTGTGAATGGCCTGGGTCTCCTCTAGAACCGGTGGCAGCACTTGGGCAACCGTGTCCCGTACACTATGGGTATAAAGGGCCAAAAGGCATGCAGTGTTCATGGACCCCAATGCCAGGCTGGAGAAAGAGGACATTTTCTTCTCATGTTGGTACAGCCCCTTGGATTCCCTATCAGTGGGTACAGAAGGGAATGCTCCCTGGGACATTGGATAACCAAACTCTCAGATTGGGGTGTTGCGTCCGGAACGCTGGGTCAATTGGGGCAGGTCTATGATGGCGGGTAATTGTCCTGTTCACAGGAGTCCCTGTGCTGGGTTTGGACCAGGTACTCAGTAGGACATCTGGAAAGGCTTCAATAAAGGGTCGAAAATGGGTTCAGAGGAGGAAGCTCCAGCCTGAAGCACCTCTGTCAGCAAGTTAGTCCTGACTGTCATCGAAGGTACACTTTGCACAACCATTGAATAGGACACCCCCTCCTCCTTAGCCAAGGTCGAGGGAGAAAGCATGCCAGTGTCAGGGGAAGTATCTAGACCAATGGCCTCACTCAGGTCCTTCCGCCAGTCCATAGGGTCTTGGAGATGGGATTTTAAAGGGTCCAGCGACCACCCCTATCCCTCACCGTACCTCAACCCATAAGAATAAGGGTTAGGATCTGACATAAGGGGCAAGGTGCTTGCGGATATCAGTTCCAGTGTTGTGTGACGCCGATTCAGCTCAGTGTTAGAGGCTGTAAGAGTTGGACTCCCCGAAGATGAGGCGCATGGCCTCATAGTGTTGAGCCGCAAGGAGATTTAGGGACCGCTTCCTCAAAGCTTTAGGACTCATGGGCTGACACTCTGAACTCCAAACACCACACGCACATGAGGTATGGATCAGTCACGGACATCGTCCAGTGACAGGAGCTGCATGGCGTAAACCCGGTTTTAAGTGACAACATCCTCAACGCACCAGGAGGGTAGACACTCAAAAATTCTTGACAAAAAGTAAAAAAAAAATAAAAAAGACCAGTCAAAAAGCAATTGATGGGTAGCTCTTCTTCAGATCAGCGCTGGCTGGCACAGAAAGAAAAGAACTGATGTCAGCGTGCCAAGGTGGCACCTATATAGGACCCGCAATGTCATGACTGGTGTGCACGATGCGGACAACAGACGCAGAGCTGACCATCGCCACCTAACAGCACACAGGGGTACTGCTCAAGAAAAATTTCCAGATCCAGACTGATACCTGGGGAATTTCTTAGGTAAGGAATCTGCAACTAGAGGTCTGTCAGACACAGAAAGTACAAGCTGTCCATAAAATCTGAACCAGGAACTTCATTTTACATTTCTCCCATTATGATAATGAAAAGAAAGTTCCTGGCTTAGGTTTACCAACTTTTAGCTAGCTCAGATGGATACAATTTATTAAAAAAAGAAGAGTAGTCTGAAGCACTGATAATTAAATGTAATCATTAAGGCAGTGTGAAATAACTGCAAATGGTTATTCAGTGGGGTTATTGTTATGCTTTTTATGCAACCCTCTATTTACATTTAACACCTGTAGGAAGTTGACTCTGTATATACTATTTCAAAGTAAGAAATAGTGTGCACAGAGTCCAAGGGTTCCCCTTACAGGTAAGATAGTGGCAAAAGTGGATAATTCTAATGCTCTATTTTGTGGCAGTGTGGTCGAGCAGTAGGCTTATCAGAGGGTAGTGTTACGCCTTTGTTGTACACACACAGGCAATAAATGTGGAACACACACTCGAAGACTTACTCCAGGCCAATAGGTATTTATATTGAAAAATATATTTTCTTAGTTTATTTTAAGAAGCACAGGTTCAAGATTTACAGTTAATACTTTAAATGTAAGGTACTTCACTTAGATACTTTAGGAACTTTGAATGAAAGCAATATCACATAGTCTTTGTAAAAATGGCAATAAGCTATTTTCAAAGTGGACAGTGTAAAAATCAACAGTTCCTTGGGTGAGGTAAGTAAAGGTTAGTTTTGAAGGTAAGTAAAACACTTACAAGTCTCAAGTTTGGGGCATAGGCAGCCCACCATTGGGGGTTCAAGGCAACCCCAAAGTTACCACACCAGCAGCTCAGGGCCAGTCAGGTGCAGATGTCAAAGAGGTGCCCAAAACACATAGGCGCCTATGGGTAACAGGGGTGCTCCGGTTCCAGTCTGCCAGCAGGTAAGTACTTGCGTCCTCAGGGGCAGACCAGGGGGGTTTTGTAGAGCACCGGACGGGACACGAGCAGGCACACAAAGTACACCCTCAGCAGCACAGTGGTGGCCGGGTGCAGTGAGCAAAGCAGGCATCGGGTTTCAGGTAGGAAACAATGGAGGGACCAGGGGGTCACTTTAGCGGTGCAGGCAGGCACAGGGGGGGGCTCCTTGGGGTAGCCACCACCTGGGCTAGGCAGAGGGTCACCTGGGGGTCACTCCTGCGTCGAAGTTCGGTTCCTTCAGGTCCTGGGGGCTGCGGGTGCAGTGTTGGTTCCAGGTGTCGGGTCCCTTGTTACAAGCAGTCGCGGTCAGGGGGAGCCTCTGGATTTTCTCTGCAGGCATCGCTGTGGGGGCTCAGAGGGGGTTGTCTCTGGTTACTCACGGGCTCTCGGTCACCGGGTAGTCCTCTCCGTGGTGTTTGTTTTCTGCAGGTCGAGCCAGGGGCGTCAGGAGCAGTGTGTGAAGTCTCACGTTTCCCGCGGTAAACGTGCAGTCTTTGAAAGTTGCTTCTTTGTTGCAAAGAAGTAGCTGGTTTTGAACAGGGCCGCTGTTCACAGGCGTTTCTTGGTCCTTTAGTCCAGGGCAGTCCTCGGAGGCTTCAGTGGTCGCTGGTCCCTGTCGGATGCGTTGCTGGAGCAGGTTTTCGAAGTTGGAGACAGGACGGTAGGGTTGGGGCCAAATCAGCTGTCGTCTTCCTCCTTCCCTGCAGGCTTGTAGGTCAGCAGTCCTTCTTTCTTCAGGTTGCAGGAATCTGATTTCCTGGGATCTGGGGAGCCCCTAAATACTGAATTTAGGGGTGTGTTTAGGTCTGGGAGGGCAGTAGCCAATGGCTACTGTCCTTGAGGGTGGTGGAATCCTCCAAACTCAAGATGGAGGATTTCTTAAGGCAGGGGTCACCTCAGCTCAGGACACCTTAGGGGCTGTCCTGACTGGTGGGTGACTCCTCCTTGTTTTTCTCATTATCTCCTCCAACCTTGCCGCCAAAAGTGGGGGCAGTGGCCGGAGGGGCAGGCATCTACAATAGCTGGGATGCCCTGGGGCACTGTAACAAAAGGGGTGAGCCTTTGAGGATCACCGCCAGGTGTCACAGTTCCTGCAGGGGGAGGTGAGAAGCACCTCCACCCAGTACAGGCTTTGTTCCTGGCCATAGAGTGACAAAGGCACTTTCCCCATGTGGCCAGCAACATGTCTGGTGTGTGGCAGGCTGGCAGGAACTGGTCAGCCTACACTAGAAGTCAGGTATGTTTTCAGGGGGCATCTCTAAGATGCCCTCTGGGTGTATTTTACAATACATTGCACACTGGCATCAGTGTGCATTTATTGTGCTGAGAAGTTTGAAACCAAACTTCCCAGTTTTCAGTGTAGCCATTATGGAACTGTGGAGTTCGTGTTTGACAAACTCCCAGACCATATACTCTTATGGCTACCCTGCACTTACAATGTCTAAGGTTTTGCTTAGACACTGTAGGGGCATAGTGCTCATGCACATATGCCCTCACCTGTGGTATAGTGCACCCTGCCTTAGGGCTGTAAGGTCTGCTATAGGGGTGACTTACCTATGCCACAGGCAGTGTGAGGTTGGCATGGCACTCTGAGGGGAGTGCCATGTCGACTTCGTCATTTTCTCCCCACCAGCACACACAAGCTGTGAAGCAGTGTGTATGTGCTGAGTGAGGGGTCCCTAGGGTGGCATAAGACCTGCTGCAGCCCTTAGAGACCTTCCCTGGCGTCGGGGCCCTTGGTACCAGGGGTACCAGTAAAGGGACTTACCTGAGTGCCAGGGTTGTGCCAATTGTGGAGACAAAGGTACAGTTTAGGCGAAGAACACTGGTGCTGGGGCCTGGTTAGCAGGGTCCCAGCACACTTTCAAATCATAACTTAGCATCAGCAAAGGCAAAAGGTTAGGGGGTAACCATGCCAAGGAGGCATTTCCTTACAACACCTATAACCCTAAAAGAAACCCAGTGAAATACATATGTTTGTCAAGTTATACTCATGGGCTGAAAGCCATCCCAGTTGTGACTGCATTAGTTGGAGTGCCTTTTGTGTCTGGGAATCCTGGCTAGTGCCAACCACACTTGTATCACTGATAAGAATTAAGGGGCTTATTTTAAAGCGGCTTGTGCGTCACTTTTTGTGACACACTGGCGTGGCTTTCATGGACTTGTAGATATGGAGTAAAGCAATGCAGCGAAAGTTGCCGTATTGCCTTACTTTGCGCTAAAAAGGTGTTCCATGGGTATTGCGGTGGGTGTTCCCACCCACCATCCATGGATTTTGACGCATTCCCAGATTTACAAGATTTTGTAAACCTGAGAATGCATCACAAGCCTACACCTCCCCATGGGAGGCATAAGGGAGGCACAACAATAAGAAATACTCTTATTTCTCCTCGGTTTTTCCTTGCAGCAGCACACAAAGCAAGAGGAAAACGCCTCTCATGATTGTTTTTGTGCAGGAAGGTGTCCCATCCTGCACAAAAACAATCATCCCTCACCCTTGCATCATGGCACAAGGGTGGCTGTGTTGGCACATGGCAGCCCATTGTGGCCAGAGCAGGGGAAAGGCAGGAATACACCGTATCTTATAGATACAGCGCATTCCTGCTCTTTTCTTTTAAAGCAAGGCAGTGCCACAAAAAGCTTTCCGGTGCTGCCCCTTTGCCAAAAAGCAGTAAATGAGGCTCTAAGTTCCGTTTCTGAATGAAAGCGGGTGGTATCTTTTTGTGTCTACCTCTGCTTCCTGAAAGTGTGCAAGGGTGTGATTGTGTGGAGTATGTTCTTGAAACATTGATAGGATTAAAATGGGTAACAAGCCAAGGCCTGGTGCCTTACGTTATCATTAAATCACCTGAAATTACGTCACTGTAGTATGGGTCTTGCACAAAATATCTTTATCAGTTAGTTACTAGCTAATCAGAATGCATTCAAACAAAGAGGAATGCTGTCTTGCACAAAGCCAAGACAAACTGAAACTAGTTGTGAATGATAATGATAAATCTAGTCCCACAGGGAATTGAGGCACCATTAAACCGTTTTGTCAGTTCAATAAGCATAAAATGACTCCATTACACTTGCCTTAATTTTTAAAGGCTTGCTGAATGTTAATTTTTGTGTAAGTAAGAAGGCGTGGCAACTGTGAAGGACAGTAAATAGGGTTGGGTACTTCAGCAACTGGGAGTGATTCACAATCAAGTGTACCCCTTGCATCTTTTGTGTTCACACACAGATGTGTTCCTGTATCATGTCAATTGTTGGGATTTCTTTCTACGAGATTAAGTGATTTATCCTAGAGTACTTTTTGGTTGTCTCCTGTTAAGGGTGACCACCAACTCCATGTGAACAAGCAAAGCTATGTCTGTCTGAGGGTGGTTCACAAAGTCTTTTCCCCAAAACTTTACAGCCAGAGTTTCACACCCATTTCTTTTATTTTTATTTTTTAGAAAGGGTTTGAAATACAATTCAAGTCCTGCATACTTGCACTGCCACGCCCGTGCAGCTTTTAGGACAGGGGCCAGAGCTTTCTGATTTGCAGTTCCCTGTAGTAGCAGTTCAATATTGCTTGTGCCATCTGCAGTATGCAGGCTTTCTGTCCTGCAGCTCTGCCACGGCACACGTTACACAGGATCAAAAGCATAGTGCCAGGCTTCGAAAGACAGGTGGTGTGGAGTTCAGGAACAATGTCATCATTTTCGGACCACCACTGCTAAGCTCAGTACAGCAATCTGAGAAGCTTGTTGAGTGAGGCAGGGAAGTGCAAAAAAAAAAAAAGGCCTACAAATTTGAAAAATAATGAAGGGATACCAAATAGAAATGCTAGGGCGTAAACTACTCACAAGGTGTCAGCGAGCTACCCATAGCTTGAGATTGACGGTTGGAGACCCTGGGTATATTTACATCTTCTCCTCGTGGGTCGTCTCTAACAAATTTAGGCGGCCAATCTACCTCGGCCAAGAGAATGTCGTAGGTAGTTAAATTTTCCCAGACAATTACTTTAATAGTACTCTGTATGTCGCCCGCAATTTGGATGTCCAAATCATAAAGTCTTTCGGAAGGGCTAACCCGTTCATCTGCTGTTTCAACTTGAATAAATTCACTAGTCACTCTCGAAACCAGAAACTCTTGAAGATTCCAGCTAACTACTGTGTTCTCTGCTGCTCTGTCTACCAGAGTCAATGCTCATGTCTTGTTCTGAAGGATCTTTCTCAATATGTGTGGTATATGTAACTGAAATACCGGGCACCACCTTCTTTTTAAACTGGAGTTTTTGTTGTGGAAGTTTCTCTGTCGCAGCCTACCAGACAGTGCAGCTTGCTAAAGACATCTTGGGGACTTTCAGAAAGTTGTCTTAGGAATGCATTTCGACTATTGATTACCATTGGCTTTGTAACTCACATTTTCTGGCTTTTCATTTGCTGGCGTTATTTGACTTAGGCTCTCCAGGTTCAGTTCATCCCTCCCGTTGCCTAAACCATTTTACTGTATTCTTCCACAAATTTCTTCTTTATAAACAGGCCTTTAAATCTTGTTCTTATCATGTCGCATTTGCTGTGCATTCAAAGACTGAGGTCAATTGTCAGGCACTGTCTTCCAAGGGGGCTTGCTTGCTTACTTTTCTTTCTCGGACTTCAAAGTGAGAGGCTGTGTGTTACAATCCTGCTGGATACTGGGAATAGGAAAGAGTTTTTTTTCATTTCAGAATGTGGCAGAATTAGGAACACAAATGAAGCACATTTTTTGTTATTTCTGAAGTGTGTTGAAAACACAGTTTACTATGACCAAAACAAATCATTACTCTAGGTGATGCAATTTCCCCACAGTTTTGTCTGTGCTCTGTATAGATTTATTAGTAAAACTGTATGTCTATGCTAATGTAATGGTCATTTCAATTGAAAATGTTGTCTGTAATGGCCTTGCACTACCATACTATGTATACTCCACTGTGCACCGCTCCACACCACTGCACTCTGATCTGCACCACTCCACTTTACACCACCCCACGCCATTGCACAATGCCACTTCACGCAATGCCCTTCTACTCTACCCTGTACTACTCTCCTCTGCCAATGCACTCTTCGATACATCAATCTACTCTGCACAGCTCCACTTTACTCTATGCCACACTGCACTCTACACTAATACTCTCTACACCACTATCATCTACTCTGCACAACTGCAGTCTTTGCCATTGCACTCAACACCTTTTTACCCCATTACACTCTATGCCACTCAATGCAACTGCACTCTATCTTGCATCACTCCATGCTACTTCACTCTACTCAGAAACAATCTACTCCACGCCACTGCACTCTTACTGTACACTATGCCACTGCATCACTGTACTCTACTGCACTGAAACTCTACTCTGCACTATTCCACTCTCCGCCACAGAACTCTATGCCACCCTACTCTGCTTGTGTTATGGTGTATATGGCAGCAAAGACTGTGCTCCAGGTGGCACAATCTTCTATAGGGGGAATCCATACCAGGTGGGAGGCACACTGTGAGAATTATGTTTATCTTGGGCCCCGTATATGGATGCAGTGCTCAAGTTTGTTTGTTTTTGTGCAATCCAAAATGGAATTCCCTCCCACCTGGTCAGAACCTTACCAATTATTGCAGGCATAGCTAACTGTGGCTGCACAGCTTCAACGGCCCTTGCTGGGGGCAGTTGTTGAATGTGTAACAAACTGTTAAGTCTATATAGTCTAACTAGACCTGTGTACGAAGGTCTGCAATATTTGATGCTGCTAAATTTGGGTATGGTGTATAGCCGGCAAGCACTGGCCAGGTTGCCCCATCATTGTTAAGCAGACCTAGTGTTACATGTTGAAGTGGATGTGGGAGGGCACCTTGGAACGAATTTTGATATTTCTGAAAAGGTAATGCTATTTCTAGTTGTTGTTAAGGCCTGTATTTATTAGGTATTGGGGCTTCAGTGTATGTATGAAATGTCTGTGTTGTGGCATCTGCTACAGAAAAATTGACCCAACAATAAACAAAACTTTGCCTTTATATGCTCTGTGTGCCGCAACCATGTGAGTATCATCTCCACCTGTATGAGAGAGTACATCTGCCAGTAAATGTGCAGTAACAGCATTTTTACCATTAACAGGAACATTAATTTTGCTCGCCATTTTAATGAATGGAATTCAGAGGGGAAAATACTACAAAGGGGTAATCATTTTAAAAGTTCAAGCATTAGCAACGTATGGACAACAATAGGTGTTTCCTAATAAGCCAAGGAGCATTAATCCCTAACACCATGGCTATCTGTATAAAGGTGAAAAGGGGACCTTGGGCACATGTAACAACTACTCAGGAGAACCATTAAATAAGTATGTGACCTAGAACGTTGGTGGTGCCATGTTATATATGGTTCCTACAAATTAAGCAGGACTGTGTATTACATAAACTTCTGGATGTAGGGACTTGGTCAGTCTATACCATCAGGAAATGTTGAAACAATTCTTAGGTATCTCACAGTGCTCGATCTGAACCCCTAACCTTACTAAGGTACCAGATAGTACCAGCAAACTCAAACATGACCATGCTGAATTCCAAGGAAATCGTGGAAACAGATCTTCCCTTTTGTTGTTACTTTGCATGCCCAGAGTAAAACAGAAGAGAAATACAAAAATGGTTGTTTTGACATTTATTGAAACAAACATATTCTTGTATTGAAAGCATGAGCTGTGATTATCAGGCAGATGAGGCCAAAACATAGTAACCAGCATTATAAAGATGGCAAAAAAAACAGATAAAACATGCAACCATAATAACGTTACTATGTTGTGACTAGGCCTGGGAGTAAAAACCTGCTCTGGAATTTGGCAACTCCGAAAAGAACGTGGAGTTACTGATAAACTCCGCAACGGAGTGGACTTTTTTTTTTCCAGTTGATATCATTGCACGTGAGGGGAGCACAATGAAAGACTTGCCGGGCACTTGCGAGTGCAAATAAGATTTTCTAGCCTCCTGCAACATTTTGCACCTGCTAGCGCAGCTTTAGGCCACACCAGCAACTTCCAGTGCTTCTTTTTTGTCATAGGCGAGCGTGACTGAGCATGATCGACCACGGCTGCAACCTTGAGAAGATTCTCTCAGCAAGAGGCAGCTAAATCTCCTCAAAAAGACAACATGGAGTTAAACACCTTCTCCAATGGACCGTTCGCTTGTTTTTTTGTGCAAGAACAATTTTTTTTTTTTTTCTTTCCCAACAAGAGGAAGTGCTCCAGAGACTCCAACTTCCTGTTCCTGTCCAGCAGGCTCCTCCCAGTGCTTTCCCATCTCCTGGGGCCATATGTACGAACACTTTTTCCCATAGACACAGAATGGGTAAAAACCTTTGCTACATCTGGCCCCTGGTCACTTCATTTGGAGCTAGAAGGATCACACTCCTTGTTTGCTGCATATATACCATTGGATTTAGGGACTTTGTATTTGAGATTTCACAAGTAAGTTCAAAAACTCTTGTATAAGGGTGTTGTACAACTTGTTTGTTAGATAGATGGCATGCACCAGAATTTATTTGTACTTTTATTCGATTTTAAAAATTTATTATGGTGGGTGGCCTGCAGTTTCAGTAGGGGCCTACTTATGGTTTGGCTTATAATTTTTCTTCTTTAAAGGAAAAATGCTGCACAGTTCAGTACATTTTCTCCATGTTTTTGAATAAATTTGCAATATTCATTTAATTCACTACATGGCATAGTCTGCTAATGGGCCTTCCAGCTTGGTCATGGGTGCATGATGAAATAACTGTCTTTGTGGTGTCTGTTGAAATGAAACATCATTTAGACCATGGATGGCATTGGATTAAATTAGAAAATGCATTTGCCGGTATTTCTCATTTTGTTTTCTGCTAACAGTGTATGGTGGGGTTATATATTTGATGCCTTTGTAGGATGTGTGTTGTTGTAAAATGTACTTTTAGCCCCTTTAATATTTGTTTATGCATTTGTGGGAAGCTGGCTCTGTATATACTATATCAAAATTAGATATAGGGTGCACAGAGTCCAGGGGTTACCCAAAGAGGCTTGACAGAGGCAATAATAGATAATACTATGATCTATTTGTGGTAGTGTGGTCGAGCAGTTAGGCTTATCAGAGGGTAGGGTTAAGCATTTGTTGTACACACACAAGCAATAAATGAGAACACACTCTCAATGACTTAACTCCAGGCCAATAGGTTTTTATATAGAAAAATATTATTTTATTCATTTATTTTTAGAACCACAGATTGCAGGTAAGTACATTAAATGAAAGGGACTTTGCCTAGTAATAGAACTTTGAAACAAAACAGTGACATACACAGTTTTTCATAAAATGGCAATAAGCTATTTTAAAAGTGGGCAAAGTGTAATTTTCAACACTTCGTGGGGGAGGTAAGTACAGTTTAGCTATTACGGTAAGTAAAGCACTTACAAGTTCAGTCTCTGGGGCATAGGTAGCCCACTGTTGGGGGTTTAAGTCAACCCCAAACACCCAGCAACACGGGGCCTGTCAGGTGCAGAGGCCAAAGAGGAGCCAAAATAACATGGGCGCCTATGGAGACAGGGGGTGCTCCGGTTCCGGTCTGCTGGCAGGTAAGTACCTGCGTCCTCGTGTGGCAAACCAGGGGGGTTTGATGGAGCACAGGGGGGTCCCAAGTAGGCACACAATGCACACCCTCAGCGGTACAGGGGTGGCCGGGTGCAGTGGGCAAACAGGGCGGCAGGTTTTCAATAGGATTCAATGGAGGGACCCGGGGATTACTCAGTCGCTGCAGGCAGGGCACAAGGGGGCTTCTCGTGCCAGCCACCGACTGGGTGAGGGCCGCCTGCTGGTCGTTGCTGCACCGGTGGTCAGTTTCTCATGGGCCTGAGGGCTGCGGGTGCAGTGTTTCTCCAGGCATCGGATATCTTCATCTCCTGGGCAGTCGGGGTCAGAGGGATTCCTGCTGCTGGCATCATCGTGGGACACGTCGTCCGAGTCGCCTGCGGATCCTCTCTGGATCGTTGGTTTCTCTGGACACGGGCCAGGAGTGTCGGGTGCAGAGTGGTGGGGACTCACGCTTCTGGAGTGAGGTGGAGTGAGGTGAGTGTCCCTTTAAAGATGGCTCCTTCTTTCTTGGTTGGACAGGTCCACTGTCCATGGGAGTTCTTGATCCTTTTTAGTTGCAGGGCAGTTCTCTGAGTCGGCAGAGGTCACTGGGCCCGCAGGATGCGTCGCTGGGATGCAGGTTCTCTGAAGTAGGAGACAGGCCGGTAGGGCTGGGGCAAAAGCAGTTGTCTTCTTCCTTCTTCTCTGTGGGGTTTTTCAGGTCAGCAGTCCTTTTTTGTAGGTCATCAGGAATCTGAAATCCTGGGTTCAGGGTCACCCCCTAAATACTGAATTTAGGGGCGTGTTATTGTCACAGGGCAGTAGCCAATGGCTACTGTCCTCGAGGGTGGCTACACCCTCCTTGTGCTTGCTCCCTTTGGGGAGGGGAGCACATCCCTATCCCCTATTGGGCTAAACACTCCAAAACAAGATGGAGGATTTTCCAAGGAGGGGTTCACTTCAGCTCTGGTCACCTTAGGGGTGGACCTGGCTGAGGGGGTGACTCCTCCTTGTTTTTCTCATTGTCTCCCGAGACTTGCTGCCAAAAGTGGATGCTGTGTCTGGGGGGTGGGCATCTCCGCTGGGCTGGAGGGCCCAGGGGCATTGTAACACCATACTTGAGCCTTCCAGGCTCACCACCAGGTGTTACAGTTCCTGCAGGGGGAGGTGTGACCACAGAGTGTACAAAGGCACTCACCCCATTTGGTCAGAAACCCATCTGGAAGTGGCAGGCTGGCACAGACTAGTCAGTCACACACTAACAATAGAGCTGGCATAAGCATCTCTAAGATGCCCTATGTGTGCATTTCCCAATAAATCCCACACTGTTATCAGTGAGAGTTTATTGTGCTGAGAAGTTTGATACCAAACTTCTCAGTATTCAGTGTAGCCATTATGGAACTGTGGAGTTCGTTTTTGACAAACTCCCAGACCATATACTCAGTATGGCTGCCCTGCACTTACAGTGCCTAAGAATTGACTTAGACTCTGTAGGGGCACATTGCTCATGCAGCTACACCCTCACTGTTGTATAGTGCACCCTACCTTAGGGCTGTAAGGCTTCCTAGAGGGTTGACTTACCTGTGCCACAGGCAGTGGGTTGTGGGCATGGCACTCTGAGGAGAGTGCCATGTCGACTTAGTCTTTTTCTCCCCACCAGCACACACAAGCTGTGAGGCAGTGTGCATGTGCTAAGTGACGGGTCCCCAGGGTGGCATAATACAAGCTGCATCCATTAGAGACCTTTCATGGTCACAGGACCCTTGGTACCAGGGGTACCTTTTACAAGGGAATTATCTGTGTGCCAGGGCTGTGCCAATTGTGGAGACAAAGTTATAGTATTAGGGAAAGAACACTGGTGCTGGGGCCTGGTTAGCAGGGTCCCAACACACTTCCAATCAAAGCTGGCATCAGCAAAAAGCAAAATGTTAGGGGGTAACCATGCCAGCAGTGGCATTTTCCTACAGCATTGCTGACTTAATGCTGTTTTTCTCTCCTGTGTTACCAATGCCTCCTTTGACTGGTCTGTGTGAGTATGTTTGCCATAGGCCCCCATTTGCCGTTGTTTCCTATGCCATGTGTTTAGGGGCCATCTTTTTGTATAGTCCATGTCCATAGGCCTATATGTGTTCTTTGTTTTCCATTCATCCTGCTTGTTATTTGACCATGTGGCTGGCGGCATTTTGTGTAGGTAGCCAGTGTGCTTTATGCCATCGGCCTGCATGTGTTATTTGTTGTGAGCATGCCTCCTTGCTCGTGGTTGTTGCTGTTTGACCATGTGGCTGGTGGCCATTTTGTGTAGGCAGCCAGTATGCTTTTGCCATAGGCCTGCACGTGTTCTTTGTTGTGGCCATACCACCTTACTGGTTGTTGTTTGACCATGTGGCTGGCGGACAATGTGTGCGATATGCTTGAGGCCCAGTAGCTCAATACTCATACTGAGGCCCATATTGATCCTTTTTTAGTACCTCAAACTTACAAAATATAATTGTATTTTGTAAGTTTGCGCCGCTTTTGTGTCAAAATGATGTAAATGCGGCACTAAAAAAGTATAAATATGGGCCTAAATGTACTGTATGAATAGTGTTTTATACTTTTTGGGGAGTTTTCCCCTGCACCATTCCTTGCTTTCCAAATCCCAGTGGTTTCTCATGGTAGTCCCCTTCCTCTAGTACATCAGCAAATATATTTTTTAAAACTTTTAATAAATTTTACAAAAACTTTTTAATTTAATTTATTCAATTTTTTGTTTACTTTTTTTATTTCATTTTTTAAATTATTTTTTTTATATTTTTTTCCCCCCATCAGCCCCATGTCTTCCAGAGGCATACAGCCACACAACAGCATTCATTTTCTAAGGATTATTCCATTGTCTCCAGCACCTTCCTGAGTGCCACATGCCAGCTTGATGCACATAAAGCTAAGAGTTACTGTATGTTGTTGCTCTTTCTTATCCTTCTTGAGTGTACATGATGATGCTGGTGTGGTTTTGCAAATAGATACACTGTATTGTTAATTATTTATAATTTAAGTAACCACTAAATAATAGTTTGTACTACTAATTGAACTGCAACAATGTTGTTCTTGCTTGTTTGCTTTTAGGTGCACAGGAGAAGAGACATCACCCACAGTACTGCCAGACAGAAGGCCTATGCATGACGTGACGCATGACCACACTCACGACACAGACATCTCTTCAGCTTGTGAAGCTAAGTGCTACTGACAGCTTCAAAATGGCCCGAAATAAAGGTACTACCAAGAATGTGGCCAATGATAAGAAGGAGCTTCACACCACTGGTATGTCGGCCTAGACATTTTTCTGGCAAAAACATGTGCCTGCCGCACCGGGCTCCGTGGAGCAAGCTGGGAGCAGCACGCCCGCATCAGTGGCCCTACTCCAAACTAGGCTTAAGTCCATGTCTGGCACAGAGGCAACCACTCTAATCATGGCAACAACCAGTGACGTTGCATTGGACTTCTCTTTCTCAAAGTATTACCCAGTTGCTGCTGGAAACTCAGTCCAGTGGAAAACAGCCACAGCCAGCAAAAGTAGTTCCTCCTGAAGTAAGAACACCTCAGGATATTGAGCTTCTTGCTGAGGAAGTCAGCTACTCTTTCACAAGATCCACTGCCTTTCAGATCTCCACCATCTTCTTCTTCAAGCTCACTTTTTTTTATGGCCAAGACTCCATATGGATGCGGCGGGGGTGCACCTTAGCAGCCAAAAAACTGCAAGTGGTATTGGTGAGGGTGGTGAGAGCAAGGAATCTGATCCGATCATGGTGGAAGGTGAAGAAGAGGGTGACGTCCCCAGAAGTGCAGTAGTATCTTCACCCACATCAGCAACATCGCAAAGGAATAAGACTCAGTCAGGTTGAGACACCAAGGCAAGAGCCCACAGTGGCTGCCTCGCTGAGATGCACATTGAGTCTACCACGCCTTCTGCTTTCAAGAATTTGCCTTCATCTGTGGCACCAGTGAAGAAAAAAATCCAGGCAACTATTATTGCCATGTTTAGGCAGGAGGGGCAGTACCAACGCAACCACCCACCGGCACATTTGCACAAGAGGAAGCTGGTAAAAATGTTAGCATTGGACCCCCCTTCCTTTTTTTTTGTGTGTGGAATGAGTGGGTTTTCTAAAATTTGTGGCAGCCATCTGCTCGAAATGGAAGGTTCTCAAATGGACCTATTTTGCCAGAGTTGCTGTTCTAGTGCTACATCAAAGTGTGGATTGGTTTGATAAGTTTTATAGAAAAAGCAAAAAACAAGAAGGAATAAAAGCATTCCTCCTTGTTTTGCTATGCTAACGCCACCCCTGGGGGTGGCGTTAGTTTTTGGTGCTGTCTCAGGTTTACGACAACTCATAAATCTGAGGCAGTGTCAAAAGCAATGGGTGTTGTGGTGGAACGCCCACCGCAACACCCATTGCATGCCCCACTGATGCAGAAAACTGCATCAGAGGAGCCCATATTTACAAGGAGGCATACCGCCACAAAAAGTGGTGTTACAACTCCTTGTAAATATGGAGCAGTACTTAGTGCCACTGGAGCGTCACGAGGAGTGGCTCTAGGGGCTCTTAAATATGCCTCTTGATTTACAACTTGGACTGGCCAATGTGTGTTTTGTGAATCAAAGAGGATCAGTAATGCACCACTGTGCTTGATTACTTACCTGTTCCAATGTTATGCACCAATGAGTGATATATGGGTGAATCTTGTTTCAGTGTTTAGATGATCATGTGGTGGCAGACAGTGAGAGCGGGTTTTTATTGTTTAACTATAATTATTAAGCTTGATTGTGTTTGTGATTGATTTACAATGTTGGTGGCCTAATGGGTGATCATTTTTCTCCTGAAGGTGTTTTTTTCCCTCCCCCTTTGACACGTGGCATGATTTGTTTGCCAGTTTCACACTGCTTTGTTTTCTGGTTCACACTCCTCAAAGAATCTACCATTCCATTCCATTTAGCTAACAAACACAAATCTAGTCTACACAGAAAAAAAATACTCACTGTTTCTCTTGTTGTTGGGGTGTGGTCTGGCCGGTCTGCAATTTGGCTGCCACCCAGTGAGGCTCTGCGAGGCAGGATGATTAATCCTACAATTATCAGGGCACGGGCCGCCTGCTGAAGAATCCTAAATATAACAAGCTTATTGCCTCGCTGGTGGCCCAACAGAGGGAGGTTCGCTGGCAGACAGACATCAGGAAAAAAGGACGCGCTGCTGCGGCTGTGTGGTATTAGGTTGCTCTGGGCTGCCTTCTGAGAGGCTGACGGGGAACCAGTGTGGTGGAGGAGGACCCGGCCGCTGCCAGGGGGAGGGGAACCCGAGGACTGACCTGCGACAGGAGAAGAGGGTGGACTGGTGTGCAGGGGCGCCGGTCATGCTGGAACTTGAAGTGTGCAGTGACGCACTTAACTCCACCATCCAGGGGTGGGTCGGAGGTGCTTTGGCCTGTGGGCAGACGTGCAAGAGGGCTGACGCAGCTTGGGAGCACGGCCCGGGCCCCCCGTTGCTGGGTGGACCACAGGGCCTGACTTAACCTGTGTGGTCGGTAAAGGAGATCCATTAACCGTGGACTGGAGAGGAGGTGGGGCCTCAGCCGGGAGGCCCGTCGGCTGGCAGATGAGGAAAGGAGCTGCTGGAGCAGGTGAGAGCAGCGAAGAGAAGCAGAGGAAGGAAGGGAGTGGGACAAAGGCACCTGGCTCAGGTGCGTGGGGCCTGGTCTCAGCGGGGCTCCGTGGGCTGGCCCGAGCACCTGCTGCTTCCCCGGAGGGCCTGCCCCATAAACAGGCCAAATTTTCATTTGAAAATAAGAAGGCTGGACATGAGAGCAGAACAGCAGAGGAGATGGACTTCGAGCAGTCTCATGAAAGTGAGGCCCAGTTGACCACAAAAAAGGAATGTTTATGGACCTCAAACAGAGTCTGCCACGCATAGATGCCAAACTAGACCACCTCACGGACCGCATGGACCATTTGAAAGACAGGGTAGATGACCATGACACTCGCTTAGAACAGGTGGAGTACCTAACCTCAGAGTTGGAAGATGGACAACGTGGCGAGGAGGAATGCCTTCTACAGATGGAGCGGGTGCTGGAATTAATTTGCAACAAGAATGAGGACATGGAAGCCCGCTCACACAGAAACAACATCCGCACCCGTTGGAGTACCTGAGTCAACAGACATGGGAAGCATGGAGGACTATGTAGAGACTATGGTGACTGTGCTTTTCCCGGGTGAGCGCTCCCAGATCCTAGTGGTGGAGCTGGCTCACAGATTGCTGGGCCCGTGGCCGCCAAATCATAGCACGTCTGTTGAACTACAGAGACACTGTTTTACATCTTGCCCATGACCCCAAACCCATTATATACAACAACAATACCCTTAGCAGCGTCCTGGATTACACCCCAGGCGTACAAGTGGCACAGAGAGCGTTCATGTCGGTTAAGCGCACCTTGAATAATACAGGCGCAAAATACTCTCTAATTTATCCAGCTTAGCTCAGAATTCAGCATAATAGCAAACTACACTTCCTCACAGACCCAAAGCAGGCGGCTAAGTTTGTTAAAACTCTCCCCAAGAAATTGGCCTAGGTGCCTGAATACAGGAGGGGGGGGGGGGGGAGAATAACCTCTGTGATAATGACTAATTCACAACATGCCTGTAGGCTCAGTGTGATAGTGCAGTGGGTTGCTGAGCCTGGTGGCACAGATAATTTTTTAAGATGGGCAGCCCCTGGCCCAGCAGACACATCAGGCTGCTGTCTCTCATGCCTTCCCACCCTATATTGGGTGGGCGCTAAGGGCACACCAATGCCCCGCTGGCTGAGTCCAATTGAATGTTTGTACATTGGGGTTAGGGTTTGTTCATGGGTATGTTTAGGGTGGGGAAGGGTGGTCTGGCCCGTTTGGGGGGCCGACGTGAGTGTTGATGGACTGGGAGATGTTGGTCAGAATGTTGGCTCTGTATATACTATCTCAAAGTGAGAGATAGTGTGCACAGAGTCCAAGGGTTGCCCTTAGAGGTTGATAGTGGCAAAATTAGATAATACCAATGCTCTATTTTGTGGTAATGTGGTCGAGCAGTAGGCTTATCAGAGGGTAGAATTAAGCATTCGGTGTACACACACAGGCAATAAATGAGGAACGCACACTCAAAGATTTAACTCCTGGCCCATAGTTTTTATATAGAAAAATATATTTTCTTAATTTATTTTAGAACCACAAGATTTAAGATTTGAGTTAAGTACATAACATGCAAGGTACTTCACACAGGTAAATAGAGAACTTTGATTTAAAACAGTAGTACACGCAGTTTTGGTTAAAATGGCAATAAGCTATTTTACAAGTGGACACAGTGCAAAAATCAACAGTTCCTGGGGGAAGTGAGTTTGGTTAGGTTTCTCAGGTAAGTAAAGCACTTACACAGTTACTCTCCTGGGCATAGGCAGCCCACCGTTGGCAACCCCAAAGCCACAGCACCAGCAACAGAGGACCGGTCAGGTGCAGAGGTCAAAGGAGGGCCCAAAACACATAGGTGCCTATAAAGAACAGGGGTGCTCTGCTCCTAGCCTGCTTACAGGTAACTACCTGCGTCCTCGGGGAGCAGACCAGGGGGAGTTTGTATAGCACTGGGGGGAAGGGGGGGACACTCAAGCCCACAAAACTCACCCTCAGCGGCACAGGGGTGGCTGGGTGCAGTAGGCAAAGTAGGAGTCGCGTTTGCTATTGAAAGCAATGGAGGGACCTGGGTGTCACTTAGGTGATGCAGACAGGGCACAGGGGGGCTACTTGGGCCAGCCACCGACTGGGCTAGGATAAGGGCCACCTGTTGGTCACTCCTGCACTAGTAGGTGGTTCCTCTCGGTCCTGGGGGCTGCGGGTGCAGTGCTTGGTCCAGGCGTCGGGTTCCTTTGTTACCAGGCAGTCGCGGTCAGGAGGAGCCTCTGGATCCTCTCTGCAGGCGTCGCTGTGGGGGTGCAGGGAGGTTGACACAGGGTGTCCACGTCATTAGAGTCGCCTGGGAGTCCTCTCTTCAGTGTTGGTTCTCCTGAACTCAAGCCGGGGGCGTCAGGTGCAGTGTGTGAAGTCTCACGCTCCCTGAGGAAAGTGAGAGTTCTTTAAAAGTTGCTTCTTTGTTGCAAAGTTGTTGCAGGTTCTGAACAGTGCCACTGTTCTCAGGGGTTTCTAGGTCCTTTAGGTGCAAGGCAGTCCTCTGAGTCATCTGAGGTCGCTGGTCCTGTCAGATGCGTCGCTGTGCAGGTTCTCTTAGTCTTGAGACAGGCCCGTAGGGCTGGGGCCAAGTCAGTTGGTGTCTCCGGCGTCGCTGCGGGGCTTTCAGGTCAGCAGTCCTTCTTTCTTCAGGTTACAGGAATCTGATTCCCTGGGTTCAAGGTTGCCCCGAAATACTAAATTTAGGGGTGTGTTTAGGTCAGGGGGGGAAGTAGCCCATGGCTACTGTCCTGGAGGGTGGCTACACCCTCCTTGTGCCTCCTCCTTGAGGCGAGGGGGGGGGGGGGCACATCCCTATTCCTATTGGGGGAATCCTCCAAAACCAAGATGGAGGATTTCTAAAGGCAGGGGTCACCTCAGCTCAGGGCACCTTAGGGGCTGTCCTGGCTGGTAGGTGACGACTCCTTGTTTTTCTCATCTCCAAAAAGTGGGGGCAGTGGCCGGAGGGGCGGGCATCTCCATTAGCTGGGATGCCCTGGGGTGCTGTAACAATGGCATGAACCTTTGAGGCTCACTGCCAGGTGTTACAGTTCCTGCAGCGGGAGGTGAGAAGAACCTCCATCCAGTACAGGCTTTGTTCCTGGCCACAGAGTGACAAAGGCACTCACCCCATGTGGCCAGAAACTCGTCTGGTTGTGTCAGGCTGGCAGAAACTGGTCAGCGTAGCACTAGGAGTCGGACTGGTATTCAGGGGGCATCTCTAAGATGCCCTCTGGGTGAATGTTACAATAAATCCCACACTGGCATCGGTGTGCACTTATTGTGCTGAGAAGTTTGATACCAAACTACCCAGATTTACAATGTCTAAGGTTTTTCTTAGACACTGTAGGGGCATAGTGCTCATACAACTATGCCCTCACCTGTGGTATAGTGCACCCTGCCTTAGGGCTGTAAGGCCTGCTACAGGGGTGACTTACCTAGGCCACAGGCAGTGAGAGGTGGGCATGGCACTCTGAGGGGAGTGCCATGTCGACTTAGTCAATTTCTCCCCACCAGCACACACAAGCTGTGAGGCAGGGTGCATGTGCTGAGTGAGGGGTCCCCAGGGTGGCGTAATACATACTACAGCCCTTAGAGACCTTCCCTGGCCACAGTGCCCTTGGTACCAGGGGTACCATTTACAAGGGACTTATCTGTGTGCCAGGGCTGTGCCAATTGTGGGAACAAAGGTACAGTTTAGGGAAAGAACACTGGTGCTGGGGCTTGTATAGCAGGGTCCCAGCACACTTTCAATCATAACTGGCATCAACAAAAGGCAAAAAGTTAGGGGGTAACTATGCCAAGGAAGGCATTTCCTTACAAACGTTCATAATTGTTTCCCTGAAAGCTTTCTTCCCTCTTGTCCCTGTACCTGCACTCGATGATGCTACTCGCTGTGCCAACTGGCCTTAGTGCAAGGATGAGATAGAGACGACTACATGATTTTGCCACAGTGAGATGCTTGTCATGGAATGTAAAGGGTCTGAATGACACTCGGAAAATGAGGCTATTATTGGCATATTTACAGTGTCATGCAATTGATTTGTGCCTGTTACAGGAAATTCAACTAACCTCTGAAACTAAATTGCGGCGGCGAGCAGCATGGACGGAGAAGTGTCACACAGCTACCTCCTCAAACTATGCACGGGGCGGCCATAATTATACATAGGGGACTGCCATGGCGCACGGAGAGGATGATCTGCAATCCGAATGGTCGCTATGTAATGCTGCAGGGGTTACTCCAGGACAAGCCTTCCTGGCTCTTGTCGATATAGGGCCCCAACACCTAAGATTCAGAGTTTTTTGCGAAGAGCTGGTGCCTGGTGAGTACAATGTGTGCCGGGACTCTGCTGTGGGGCAGAGACTTCAATGTGATGCTCAATCCTGCAGTAGACCAAGATAGCCGCGCGCATCCACCACACCACGACATAAGTTCTGTAGGATATTATGACAGAATATGCCCTTGTCGATATATGGAGGTCCAGGCAACTTGCATTAACTCAGTGCACAACAGCTGGTCACGCATAGATATGTGGATTGGGACAAAGGACACAGAGCTTTGGACTGCAGCGGTGGTGCACCTGCCCCAAACACTATCGGATCATTCCCCGGTGCTCAATGTACTGAGGATTCCTGGGGGACCTCAACTGGAGTTTTCCTGGCGACTGCCCAGTGGAGCACTGCAGGAACATGTTTTTAGGGAGGAAGTGCAGGCAGCAATAGTGGATTATTTTGAGCACAACAAGGGCTCTGTCACCTCCTCTGGCATTCTCTGGGAAGCCTTTAAGGTGGTAATTTGCAGAGTTTGCCTTGCTAAACAGCATGGGGTGCTCCATGCAATCTGATGTGAGTTGGCTGATCTGGAAACCCAGCTCTTCTCACTGGAGCGCCATTTCTGCAAGAGTACAGATGGTGCATTGCTAGGAGAGGCAAGAGAAAAGCTGTTGCAATATGAAGAAGCAGTGCAACGCGAAGTGTGTTTTTTGGGGAAGGAGGAGAGAAAATACTGTGAGGGCGAGAGAGCTGGCAAGACATTTGCAGCAATTCTGCGTAAACCAGGGGCAGGAACTATATTGATGAGCTTATTGATCCTTGCGGCATTGGTCATGTGGGAACAGTGGAGGTTCAGAGGTTGATGACAGACTTCTATACTTCTTTATATTCCGCGCCAGAGGGCCCGACACATTGAAATACACTGAATATTTTGACATTATCAGCCTACTATGGCTGAAGAACTCCCATAGACAATATTTCAACTCCCCATTCACGGTTGAAGATGTAACCCAGGCCATACGCGACCTTCCTGGTGACAAAGCACCTGGCATAGATGGTTTAACAGCGACCTTTTATAAAGAATACGTGGATATCCTGGCACCAAATTTGCTAGAAATGTAAACGGAGTCCTTGGAGGAGGGGACGCTTCCCCCTTCGCTCGTGAAGCACTTGTAGTTACTATATTGAAGCCCGGCAAGGACCCATGTTTATGTGACTCATACAGGCCACTGTAGCTTATATAGACAATAAGATTCTGGCAAAATTAAGCATCCAGATTGCAACCTCTGCTATCAACTATAGTACTCCCAGATCAATCCGGATTTGTGCCAGGGCGCTCCACAGTATACAATCTCCATAGATTCTTTGCAGCGGCCCAAATTGTGGATCCAGAAGCTCGGGCTGCTTTTTTTTTTTGCTTTTTTTTTTTTTTTAAACGCCACAAAATCTTTTGACTCCCTCGCTTGGCCTTACTTGTTCAGCCTACTAGTTAGATTGAGGCTGAACCCCAAATGTATTCAATTAATCTGCTTACTATATACAAACCCCACAGCCATACTGAGAATCAACGGTGGTGTTACGAGTCCCATCCCAGTCGCTAGGGGAACCAGGCAGGGATGCCCCTTCTCTCCACTGCTGTTTTCAGTGGCAATGAAACAGCTGGCGGCTCGCCTAACACAGCAACACAATAACTGCAGATTCGCCTTTCGACAGCATCCAATTCTGGTATCGACGTATGCTGACGATGTTGCCCTGTAAGTGTGAGATCTGCAGAACCACCTGTACCCCATTATAGAAGAATTTCACCTTTTGGGTATTACGATCAACTGGGCCAAATCGGTAGGGTCCTGATTGTCAGATGCAACAACTCCACACCTCTCTGAATATCCATTACATTGGGCATCTAAGCCTGTGGGCTACTTGGGAATCTGGATTAGTAGAGATGTGGACAAGCTCTTGGCTGGGAATTATGGTGGAGCTATTTCATGGCTGGAGGATAAGGTCTTGGCCTGGCGATCTCTCCGCTGATAGGCCAGATAGCAATAGCCAAGGTGGTTGTACTACCTCAATTTTTATACTTATTTATAAATATCCCTCTATCCCTCACAACCAGCTTCCTAAAGCGACTAAGATCGCTACTGATATTGCTAGTTTGGGCGGGCAAACAGCCCAGATTCTCATGGGAAATGCTTACTCAACCATTCGAGGATGGCGGGGGATTGGTGGCCCCGGACCTGGAATTCTATTAATATTGCACCCAGGCACATTTTGCGCACTTCTGGATCCATCCCATTAGACACTTAACTCACCTAGCCCTGGAACACGATGCTGTGTGGCCGTGTAAACTAACCAACGCAATACATCAACCCCCTAAGCGGACTAAGGTGGGCACGGACACAGTGGCAGGCACTGCTCGTGCCTGGTGGGCACTGCTCCACTGGATTAGGACCTTGGAAATATATACACCTTCTATGCCAATTTACGATATTCCGGGAATGCAGATGACAGAGGGAGGGGGGGGCTTGTGCATGTTTCAGTAATATGAAACTAACTACCCTGTGATCGCAGTACCCAGAGGGCCCGTTCATTTCCACTGAAGTTGCACTTTGCAAACCTTATAATACAGCGCTGCATTGTCTGACGTACCTACAAATAAAAGCAGAGATGAGTGCGAGATATCCAGAATTCCCCTCTGCACCACAGACTTTTCACATGTTTGGATTACTATATAAGGGCCCATCGCCCCCACAGACTAGTAACCGGGCTGTATGCTAGCATGCAGGCCACTGCCCCCTCAGCAGATCTGAAGGCTAGAATGCAGTGGGAGTCGGAACTGGGCGAGGCCTTGGAAGATGAAGTCTGGCGATATTGCTGCGTGCATATGCATGACCTTGCCCCTAACTATAGATTGTGTTTAATCCGTTTCAAGTTCTTAAACCGTATATACTATGCACCGCAGCGACTTTTCTGCATGGGTCTCAAAGCGAATGCTAGATGCATTAGATGTCTATCATCGGATGCTGGCTTTCTGCACTCTGCTTGGAGTTGCAGTGAGATACAGGGCTGCTGGCGGGATGTGCTAGATGCAATTGCTGAAATAGGACTGAGGACCCCGTGCACCCCCAAGTTTGCACTTTTAGGGTATGTGAAAGACATAAAGCCTACGTTCAGGAGATTGGTAGGATTGCTGCTGATTTTGGCAAAGCGCAGAGTGGCAGTGAACTGGGGGGAGCAAACATGTACCATGCAAGGTAGACTGGTTGAAAGACGCAGCATACTGTAAGGAGCAGCTAATGGCTTTTTGGGAGATGACGCAGCCTGCTCTCGTCAGACAGATATATGGATGCCCCTCCAGATGTATTTTATGTCTCAGACCTAGATGATGTGGCTTTGCTGCGTATTGCTTAGTTGCACTGGCCTGCCCCAAGGGACTTCCTCATCGGGATATGCCCTTAGCGCACCCTTATAAATCTGGAACTGCTATCAGAGTGTGCATACTTTTCTCTACCCTACTACCCCACTCCCCCACCTCCCCACTTTTCCCCTCCTCACCTTTTCACATATGACCTCCCTAGGGTTGGGTAATCATGTCAAGCCTTCACTTATTTGTGCTCAATACAGTACAGTTAACACAGCTCCAAAGGAGTGGACGTGACACAGATACAGAATGTACATTGATGTGCAGAACTGGCATTATGGCGAAGATAATGAATGCTTGCCCTGCGATTGTTAGTCATATGATGTTATATACTGTAAAATTTAATAAATAAAAGTTTAAATAAATAAAAAAGTTTCTCTTCTTGTTCATCACATCATTGCACTACAGGTCACTCTCTCTCAATTGGGTTGGGACTCTCAGGAGGAGTCAGTACGGAGTTGGACATAATCTTTACTCAGAGTCAGAAGGATGATGGTAGATCTCAGGGTGTGACTTGACAACTTCAATAACTACCAGAAGAAGGCAGTTATCAACTTCACAGAAACGAACATGGTGATGATGGTGACTCTAAGAGGCCTACTCAACCTTGTGGACAGGTGAGAGGTGCGTTGATTACGTGATTTAGGAAATGCAATGCTACCGCATGTGTGTGCTGGCTGGCTTAAATTTGAAACTACGTGGTTGGGTGGGTGGGGGGCCTGTTGTAGGTAACTGGAGACAGACATCATGATGTCACATTATGCACATGTTCTAGGCTAAATATGATGATGATCATTACAGTCTTCTTGGTAAACTACTCCTCATGAAGCTTCTATCCTTCTTGATTCTACACTATCATGATAATCATTTCTGTTTTACAATCCGTAGGCCTTCTCTTCTGCACAAGAGGCAAAAGCACCATAAACACTCATGCTTACCTTACCCAACCTCTTCAGCATGGCAGACACTCAAGATTGATGAGGTAATCCAAGAAGAATGCAGATGAACCACCCAATTTGGCAATACAATATTATTTTTCTTTTAATACTTTTTTTTTTTTTTTAAAGAACTGTGTGAGTTCGCTTCACTCCAACATTATTTGTATTTACTATTTTTCAAAACTAGATAACATAACATTTAGATATATAACTAGAGAATCTTTGGGGTTGATGGACTGCAATGTATTTAAGTTACCTGTGTCATACTCATTCCTTTGTTTCCTTCCATAACAGGCTGCTGCTCATTGCCCAGATGAATATTGTGTTTGTCTTTTCCTCACACCATTCCCTAAATGCCCTTTCCCATCCATTCATTCATCAAATTCTAACACTCTTCCCCCAGGCTGTGTGATTTATTGAGGTGTGACTTAATAATTTACAACATTAATTGATCACATTTGGGCAGGCAGATGTGGTGCAAGCAACACCAACTAAGTGCAAGATCTTCAGCTCTATGTAGCCCACACCTGCATCATCTACCCACCCACACATAAAAAAGTGATCGATATTTTCTGAAGAACATCATTTGCCAGCATCATCATTCAGGCACTTTGTTGCTGTTGCGTAAATGCTTACACTTGTCCACTTTAGAGTTTCAGTCTAGTTCACAACTCACGATTTGAGTATTTTGTAACTTTAGTTTTAATTAAAATACTAGCTCACCATTGTGCTGAATAATTTAATTTGGCATTGCTTATATTATCTATCCGGTATTCTTCGTTGTGTAGTAGTTGAGTCTCAATTGTTTGGAAAGCTATGATATATTAATATGTAACCCCACTAATCAGTTTTTATTTGAATTTAGTTTCCTGCGATGAACAGTGCTTCCAATTAATCTTACAGTTTGAGTTCACCTAGGTGAGACCTCGCTTCTGATGCCTTCACTGTTAGTGCGCTAGCATGCTACTACTATCGCCATGGCACCTTGGGAAGCCATGCAGCCCTTCCTTCATCTATTCTGGTAAGAGAACTATGGAGAACTGTAGTAATTTCTAGGCCATATAATAGGCAATGGCACATCTCTTCTAACCCCTAGTCATTAGCAGTCAATATAGTTGCAAATTGCAGTGCAGAGACTGGGAGAGTAGTAGGACAGGAGTACAGCATAACTAATTGTTATACACTATCAGCAGATTTTAAAAACACGCACTGCTAAAAGGCAGCAGTGTGAAGTAAAATACCCCCAAAAGATTTGAGGCATAAATGATATAAAATAAATATTTGTTAATCGTAACAGTAATATAATAAAACCCATCCCTTCCACCCACAACTGGCCTACTTCTCTCCCCAAATCTCCTTGCCCCCAACCAATGTACAATCAAACTCCAACTGTCCCAACTCCTACATTTCCACCCTCTCCACCACAAGTTCCATCCACCAAAAAGTATTAAAAAAGGAGCAGAAGAGGGCACTAATGATGAGTCAGGAGCTTTTTCAGGTGCCCCTCCTTACGTGCCTGCCTTGCTTCTATCTGCACCAGCCTTTGCAGGAAATTGCACTGAAATGTGCAGTCTGAGGGAGGCATCAGTGATGGGAAGGCAGCGGACGGCTCCCACAAAACTGTGGCGCTGGTGTTGAAAGGCTGGAGCCGTTGAGGACCTAGGCATTGGCAGCTGCCTCCTCCTCCAGGACCACCAGCCACTTATATTCAGCCCTGATGGCCTCCAGCTTCTGCTGCCACAGCCAGGCTGCTAATTCTTGTCTGGAAGGTGGACCAGTAGGAGTAGCTATATCAAGAAAAAAAAGACAAATTCTTAACAATACTCTGTGCAAAGCACTTGTTTAAAATCATGTAGTGGCACAGTAGCAGTATATTTGCTTGTCACCTCAGGACATTCAACTTTGATGTGATTAGAGCCACAGCCATTATGTACTATGGAACACAAGCATTCTTCTCTCACCTGCTGTGCTAAATTAATAGAGGCATGCTGGCTCAGCTGGCGCCCTAGTTGTTATTCATTAATCATACTTTATTCCTGTCTGGATCTGGGGCAGCTGTAATCGAAAATGGCCCTACTCTATTCCAAAATGCCTTTCAATTTTACCCCGACTACAAGGCAGATGAATACTATGAGTGATACACATCACATACTATAAAATCAATCATGCAGACATCCTGTCTGCCGTAAGTAGACGTGGGAAAAGCGATGCACTGCAGTACAAGGAAAGGTTTAAGGAACAGGATATAGATTGTATTTGGCACGTTCGTCACAGACCACGCCATCCGCAAAAGTCAAGGCACTTACTTAGTCCCACTTTACTCTCTGGCCTCGCCCTCCTCCACCACACTTAAATACATTTGCTTGGCAGAAAGGAATCTTAACTTACTGTACTGCAGTGTATGTTAGAGTGATTAGGCTAGGTAGGTAGACATTTTACTGATCAGCATCATCATCATGTGCCTAAAGTTTGCGTGTAGTGAGTTACTGTGGTTGGCAAATGTTGAAAGCTAAACATTTTAACAGATGTAAATCAGTTATGGAAGTCATAATGAAATATATCACTTGGCCAGAAAAGCGTGGTGCAAGCAAAGAATGGATTTTTCTAAATTTGTTTTGAAGGTTGGGACAGAGCTTAGGAAAGATTAAGGGAGTGAAGTACTAGGAAGTGACTGAGTGAGCCCTGGGAGGGAAGGGAAACTCACCTTGTTTTCGTATTGCAATCCATTGAAAACTTTGTAAATAAATGGCACATTAACTTAAGCAGACACACATTGCACAGCCAACACTACAGTGACGAATTTAACCATGCCGCTGTTAGGTCATCATGGGTGGCACTGGCAAAATGCCACACGTAGGAAGGGAGGTGATGATTGATGATAGGTGAGATACATAATATGTGCCTCGCTTGAAAAAGACTGAGTCAAGGGAGTAGTCAGAAAATACCACCCAAACCCTTTGAATCAAATCTTTGATAAAACCATTTGAAGCAAGTAAAGTAGGTGAGAAGAACGCCCCTATACATAGGAGCTCCCTTGTTTCTTCATTCCAAGTATTTATCCATTAATCACTCCATTGTTCTTATAGTATTCTTATTCTTCACCCTTGGCTTTGATGCACACCATCTGAGCTCTACATTCTCTCATCCAGTCTTTCACCATTCAATCAATCAATCAGAGAACTTATTAAGCGCACTATGTATCCGTCAGGGTTTCGAGGCGCTGAGGGGCGGGGGGGGGGGGATGTAAGGAGCTGCTAGCGTTCGAAGAGCCAAGTCTTGAGGAGTCTCCTGAAGGTGAGGAGGTCCTGGGTCTGGCGTAGCGAGGTGGGGAGAGAGTTCCAGGTCTTGGCGGCGAGGAAGGAGAAGGATCTGCCGCCAGAGGTCTTGCGCTGGATTCGGGGGACGATGGCGAGGGCGAGGTTGGCAGAGCGGAGTTGACGTGTGGGGACGTAAAAGTTGAGTCTGGTGTTGAGGTAAGTGGGTCCGGTGTCGTGTAGAGCCTTGTGAGCGTGGATGAGGAGTTTGAAGGTGATCCTTTTTTCCACGGGGAGCCAGTGGAGGTCTTTCAGGTGGGGGGAGATGTGGCATCGGCGGGGTATGTCGAGGATCAGGCAGGCGGATGCGTCCTGGATGCGCTGGAGTCGTTTGATGTCTTTTGTTGGGATGCCTGTGTAGAGTGCGTTGCCGTAGTCAAGTCTGCTACTGACGAGGGCTTGAGTTACCGTCTTTCTGGTTCCTATTGGAATCCACTTGAAGATTCTGCGGAGCATTCGGAGGGTGTTGTAACAGGAAGAGGAGACGGCGTTGACCTGTTTGGACATGGTGAGAGCGGAGTCGAGGATGAATCCGAGGTTTCTTGCGTGGTTGGCTGGGGTGGGTGGGGGTCTGAGTGCAGTGGGCCACCAGGAGTCGTTCCAGGCCGAGGGGGAGCGTCCGAGGATGAGGACTTCCGTCTTGTCGGAGTTGAGCTTCAGGCGGCTGTTGTTCATCCACTCGGCGATGGATTTTAGTCCCTCGTGGAGGTTGGTTTTGGCGGTGAGAGGGTCTTTGGTCAGTGAGAGGACGAGCTGGGTGTCGTCGGCGTAGGAGATGATGCTGAGGTTGTGTTGACAGGCCACTTTTGCAAGGGGGGCCATGTAGACGTTGAACAACGTTGGACTGAGAGAGGAGCCTTGGGGGACGCTGCAGATGAGGTTGGTGGCTTTGGAGCGGAAGGGGGAGAGCCGGACTCTCTGGGTTCTGTCGGAGAGGAAGGATGAGATCCAGTTGAGGGCTTTGTCTTGGATGCCGGCTTCGTGGAGACGGGGCCAGTAGGGTGCGGTGGCAGACTGTCGAAGGCGGCTGATAGGTCGAGGAGGATGAGGGCTGAGGTTTCGCCGTTGTCTATTTGTTGTCTGATGTCATCAGTGGCGGCGAGGAGTGCGGTCTCGGTACTGTGGTTTCGTCTGAATCCAGATTGAGAGGGGTCTAGGATGGAGTTGGCTTCTAGGAAGTGGGCGAGCTGTGCGTTGGCGATGTTCTCGATGACTTTCGCTGGAAAAGGGAGGAGAGAGATCGGTCGGAAGTTTTTGAGATCGTTGGGGTCAGCCTTGGGTTTCTTGAGGAGGGGTTGGATTTCTGCGTGCTTCCAGCTGTCCGGGAAGGTGGCGGTGTTGAAGGAGAGGTTGATGATCTTGCGGAGTATGGGGGCGATGGTGGCGTCGGCTTTGTTGAATGCGTGATGTGGGCATGGGTCCGTGGGAGAGCCTGAGTGGATGGAATTCATGGTTGTTAGGGTTTCGGCGTCGTCCACTTGGGTCCAGGCGGTGAGGCGGCAGGCGTGGGCGTCGTCGGCAGGGGTGGGGTCTGGCGGAGGAGCGGTGTTGAAACTGTCGTGGATGGCTGCGATTTTCTGGTGGAAGAAGGTGGAGAGGTCCTCGCAGAGTTTCTGGGAGGGTGGGACGTCGTTGATGTTGGCGTTAGGGTTGGAGAGTTCCTTCACAATGCCGAAGAGTTCTTTGCAATCGTGGGCGTTGTTGTTGAGGCGTTCAGTGAAATGGGCGCGCTTGGCGAGTCGGATCCGTTGGTGGTGATCACGGTTGGCGTCTTTGAGGGTGGCAAGGTTGTCGGGAGTGCGCTCGAGGATCCATTTCTTCTTGAGCTTCTGGCAGGTGCGTTTTGAGGTGGTCAGTTCTTCTGTGAACCAGGCTGGTTTTTTCTTTCCTTGGTTGGTGGTGGGTTTCTTGAGTGGAGCTAAGGTGTTGGCGCAGTCGAGGATCCATTGATGGAGGTTGATGGCGGTGGCGCTCGGGTCGTTGGAGTCGGGTGGTGGGTGTTTGACGAGGGAGCTGGTTAGTTGGTCTTTGGTGACTTTTCCCCAGCGGCGGTGAGGTGGTAGAGGGATGCGGTGGTGTTCGGTGTTTTTCTTGAAGGTAAAATGGACGCAGTGATGGTCGGTCCAGTGGAGTTCGGAGGTGTGGCTGAAAGAGATGTGGTTGCTTGAGGTGAAGAGGGGGTCAAGCGTGTGACCGGCGATGTGGGTGGGAGTGCTGACCAGTTGGTGGAGTCCGAAGTTGTGGAGGTTGGTGGTCAGTGAAGCGGTGTTGGCGTCGTTGTTGTTTTCAAGGTGGAAGTTTAGATCTCCCAGGAGGATGTAGTCTGGAGAGGCGAGGGCGTGGGTGCTTACGAGGTCGGAGATGGTGTCGCTGAAAGGGGCTCTTGGTCCTGGAGGGCGGTATATGAGGGTTCCTCTGAGGGCCGTGTTGGGGTCCGTGTGGATCTGGAAGTGGAGGTGTTCGGCTGTCTTGAGAGTGTCGTCCGTGTGGGTGTGGATCTTGAGGGTGGATTTGTGGGCGATGGCTATTCCTCCGCCGATTCCGTTGGTTCAATCTCTTCTGGTGATCTTGTATCCGTCCGGTATGGCGATAGCGATGTCAGGGGCCGAAGAGTCGTTCCACCAGGTTTCGGTCAGGAAGGCCACGTCTGGGGCGGTTGTGTCGAGCATGTCCCAGAGCTCGATGGCGTGTTTTCGTGCGGAGCGTGTGTTGAGGAGGATGCAGTGCAGGTGGTTAGTGTTGTTTGTTGCTGGCTTCGTTGTTCTGTTGCAGGAGAAGTTGCAGGTGCGGCAGGAAAAAGGTCCTTTGGTGTGCTTCGGGGTGGCCAGGAAGCACTCTATGGAGGGGCCAGGGTTGAGGGCGAGGAGATTGCTGGCAGAGTATCGGAAGTAGGAGTTGCGGGGGCGTGAGGACCAGGGGGGGTGGCGCTGGGCGCGGTCCAGGCACGGACGGGCGCAGGCGGGCTTGCCTCTGGCGTGGACGTGCAGCGCCAGCCATTAAGAAGGGAGGGGGGAGGGAGGAGCAGCTGGGAGGCGGGAGGGAGCGGCGAATGGGGGCGCGAGGGGGGCGGGGGCGCAGGGAGGCAGCGGCAGGGAGCGGAGAGCAAGGGGGAGCGCCCAAGGGGCGAAAAACAACTTAAACAAGGCACAAGAAAGTCGGGCACAAAATCGGAAAAACAGTCACAAAATACAGTATTGGCACAAACTACAATCGGGGCACAGCAATCAGAGGGGCACAACGGGGGCAGACGCACAAGAGGCGAGGCGCAGAAGAAAACAGAAACCACTTACAGGACGGCGGAATACACGGCACAAGAGAGCCTCGAACACGCTAGCAGCAGCGTGGGCGGGGGTCAGAGGCAGGAGACAGCAGGTTGGTGCTGCGGACGCGGGGGCGAGCTCTAGACCTAAAACAGGTCAAAGGTCGCTCACTCGTGACGCGCAGCGCCAGCCATTAAGAAGGGAGGGGGGAGGGAGGAGCAGCTGGGAGGTGGGAGGGAGCGGCGAATGGGGGCGCGAGGGGGGCGGGCCGCAGGGAGCGGAGAGCAAGGGGGAGCGCCCAAGGGGCGAAAAACAACTTAAACAAGGCACAAGAAAGTCGGGCACAAAATCGGAAAAACAGTCACAAAATACAGTATTGGCACAAACTACAATCTGGGCACAGCAATCAGAGGGGCACAACGGGGGCAGATGCGCAAGAGGCGAGGCGCAGAAGAAAACAGAAACCACTTACAGGACGGCGGAATACACGGCACAACGGCTCAAGAGAAAACCATCCATCCAACCATCCATCTTCCAAACATTGCTCTCAACGTACCTTTCACCAACATCAATTTATCCACCCATGCATCCTTTCACCCATCCAACCCAACTGAGGATTCCTTTGACCCCACCAAGGCAGGCATCCTTTCACTCATACCCTTTCATCCACCCAAGCAGGAATCCTTTCCCCCGTATACCTTTTCATCCATCTTTCACTCACTCATGCATCCTATCACCCACCTACATGCACCCTTTCACCCACGCATAGTCAGTCATATTATATTTCACCCATCCTTTCTCCTTCCATCCTCCTTTCCCATCAACCCATCATAGTTAAAGTTCATTATGAACCTTTGTCTTCCTAGTTGCAGATAGAAGAAATCATTGAAAGCTCTACTCCTGCTGCAGCTGAGATTCCCCCCTTCGACGGCTGCCAGGTCTGCTGTGCTGGTGCTGATGGCCCTGGCATAGTTGGTCAGTGCGGCTAGAAAAAACATTACACATTTTAGATGCCAGATATGCCTCCCCCTATTTTTTTTTTTAATAGCAAAATACAACCACAACACATCACTACAATTCAGATCCAGTATCTTCCATCAAAATATCAGGTTAGGCATTTTGTTGTTTGGCAATTTTTGAAAAGCCTGAAAAGGTAGTCAAGCCTGTAGGAAAGTAGCCTCATTCTAGCATGGTTACCCCCATTGTTTGTCAGTGTGTTTGATTGTGTTCACTGGGATCCTGCTAACCAAGACCCCAGTGATTATGCTCGCTCCTTTAAACTTAGTTGCTGGAACCTTTTCCACCCCACATTTGGCATACTGGTGCCCCCATGTAAGTCCCTAGTATATGGTACCTAGGTACCCAGGGCATTGGGGTTCCAAGGGATCCCTATGGGCTGCAGCAGTTATTCTGCCAGCCATAGGAGCCCATGCAAAGGGCTCTGCAGGCCTGCCATTGCAGTCTGTGTGAAATGGGTGCATGCACACGTTTTCACTACAGGTCACTACACCAGGTCACTATAAGTCACCCCTATGGTAGGACCTCTCAGCCCAGAGGGCAGGGGGCAGGTACTAGTGTGTGAGGGCACCCCTGCACTAGCAGAGGTCGACCCACAAACTCCAGATCCAATTTCCTGGACTTTGTGAGCGTGGGGACGTCATTGTACGCGTGTACTGGACATAGGTCACTACCCACGTCCATCTACATAATGGTAACTCCGAACCTGGGCATGTTTGGTACTGTTGCAAGTATTGGAAGTATGATTCCATGCACTCTGGGGGTACCTTAGAGTACTCCCGGCATTGATACCACCAGTATTACAGGATTTTCTGGGCAGCCGAAGCTGCTGCCACCCCTCAGACAGGTTTTTGCCCTCCTGCTGCTTGATCTGATCAAGCCCAGGAAGGCAGAACAAAGGATTTCATTTGGGAGAGGAAAGTAACATCCTCTCCCTTTGGAAATAGGTGTGACTGGCTTGGGAGGGGCAGCCTCCCCAAGCCACTGGTATGCTTAGAAGGGCAGATTTGATGCCTACCGTGCATAAACTAGTCCATACGGGTTCCGGGAGCCCCACCCCTCCAGTCCCTGCTATGGCGTGGAACTGGACAATGGAAAGAGGAGTGACCACTCCCCTGTCCATCACCATCCAAGGGGTGTGCTCAGAGGGTCCCTGGGTTCTGCCATCTTGTTTCCAAGGTTGTTAGAGAACCCTGGGAGCATCTAAGTGGCCAGTCCAGGCAGGTGAACTAAGAGACCCTCCTGATAGGTGCTAACCTTGTCAGGTGACCAATACCCCTTTCAGGGCTATTTAGGGTCTCTCTCTTGGGTGAGTCTTCAGATTCGGCTTTCAAGACTCCAGCAGGATTCCTCTGCAACCTCCACTTTGACTTCTGCCACTGAAACTGCAACTGGACCCTCCAGGAACCAACAATGCTGCCATCAACCAAGAAGACTCTACTGCAACATTGTTTCCAGGACTCCTGCCAGCTTTGCAACATTTCCCCGGCCATGCAGCCTCAGAAGACAGCAACTCATCAGCCTGTACAAGAAGGAGCCTCCCTTGCAGTGAAGGAGTCACTTCCCTGCAACCGCAGGCACCTGCAGTAAATGACGACCGGCTGCAGGGATCTCCCCTCATCTTGCGCTGCGTGGATCCTGCATCACAGGTAGTGGTCTGAGTAGCAATACCACTGACCTGGTCAGTCCATTGCTCTGCCTCCCATGGCTCCACCCTGTAAGTACAGCCCTTTCCCTGGCTCCCTGAACTCCTGACCCGTGTCAGGAGTTCGAGGCCCTCCTCCACCTACAGGCTTCTGCCTGCGCCTCATCCCTGGTGTCTAGTGGGAGAGCTCTGCTTTCCTACTAGGCTACCTTCTGCCTCTCTCCTCCTTTTGCTTTGCTCTGCTTCACTACTGTCCCTTAGTGCTCCTTTTCTCATTTCTCTCTCACTTTCACTCTCCCAATCTCTCGCTCTTCACTTCAACACGCCACCCTCCGCGCCCTCAACACCAGCCGCTATCCCGCCTGCCTTCAAGCCTCCCCGCAGACCACCCGCTGACCCTTTTCCTGCCAGAACTGCACCTTCACCAGCCTCCACTGCAACGACCCACCCACCAAGGCGTGTATCCTCCTCAACACCCGCTCTGTCCACAAGCATGCGGTAGAACTATGGAATCTACTCGACTCAGCCTCCCCAGTCGTCGCCTCCCTGACCGAGACCTGGATGAACCCCTCCTCAGCGCCTGACATTGCCATAGCCATCCCAGACAGCTACAAGATCACCAGCAGGGACCGCTCCAACAAACCAGGAGGAGGCATCCCCATCATCCACAAGAACACCCTCATTATCACGACCAACACCGAAGACACCCTCAGCATCGCCGAACACCTGCACTTCCAAATCCACACTGACCCAAACTCTACCCTCAGAGGGATCCTCGTCTACAGCCCCCCCCCCCCCTCCGGCCCACGACAGCAGTTCAGCGACTCCATTACTGACATCACCACACACGCTCTCGCATCCACTGACTACATACTCCTCGGAGACCTAAACTTCCACCTAGAGAACACCAACGACAACAACACCGCCATCCTGCTCGACAACCTCTCCAACCTCGGCCTCAAACAGCTCGTCACGACACCAACCCACTCTGCAGGACACACACTCAACCCTATTTTCTCGGCCAGCAATCACATCTCTTTCAGCCACACCATCGAACTCCACTGGACAGACCACCGCTGCATTCACTTCTTCTTAAAGAAACCCACAACACACCATCACCTACAACGGATCCGCCACCGCAGTTGGAACAAGGTCACCGAAGACCAGCTTATCGCGACCCTCTCCCAGAACCCACTCATCGACACCAGTGACACTGATGCAGCTGCTCGCAACTTCAGGTAATGGGTCAACATCTGCCCCAATACTCTCGCCCCAATCAAGAATCCTTCCAACAGACGCACTGACAGAAAGGCCTTCTGGTTTACTGCTGACCTCCACGAATCTAAGCAAAGCTGCTGAAGAATCGAAAGAGAGTGGCGCCAAGATCAAACTCTGGTCAACCTCATACTCTTAAAAAAAAAACATCCGCAGACACCACAAACTCATCCAAGACGCAAAGAGAACCGCCTTCAAAGACCGAATCAACAACGCACACAGCCACAAGGAGCTCTTCAACGTTGTGAAGGAACTCTCCAACCCCAACTCCAATGCCAACGACATCCCACCATCCCAAGACCTCTGCGACTCCCTAGCCTCCTACTTCCACCGCAAGATTGCAGACATCCACAACAGCTTCAGCACCCAGACCCCCCATCAACCACCAACCCCACAGATTCACCTCCGACCAACCTACCGCTCTCCTGGACCCCCATCAACAACACCATCGAAATCATGAACAACATTCACTCTGGCTCTCCATCTGACCCCTGCCCTCACCACATCCTCAACAAAGCAAGCTCTGTCATCGCACCCCAAGTACGGAAGATCAACAACAGCTCCTTCGAGTTCACCACCTTCCTGGAGAGATGGAAGCACACCAAGATCAACGCCTTCCTCAAAAAACCCAAGGCGGACTGGAAGGACCTCAAGAACTTCTGGCCTATCGTCATGCTCCCCTTCCTGGCAAAAGTCATCGAGAAGGCTGTGAACAGACAACTGACCCGCTTCCTCGAGGAGAACCGCACCCTGGACCCTTCCCAATCTGGATTCCGCAGCAACCACAGCACTGAAACTGCCCTCATTGCTGCCACCGACTACATCAAAACCATACTAGACAGCGGTGAAAACGCAGCCCTCATCCGCCAGGACCTCTTGGCCGTGTTCAACACCGTCTGCCACCACACCCTATGCTCATGCCTCAGGAATGCTGGAAACCGTGACAGAGCCCTGGACTGGGTCATCTCCTTTCTCACCGGCAGAACCCAGAGAGTCCCCGCCTCCCCCCATTTGCTCAGAGGCCACCGAAATTATCTGCGGCATACCCCAGGGTTCATCCCTCAGCCCGACCCTCTTCAACGTCTACATGGCCCCGCTCTCTAACATCGCCTGATCCCACAACCTCAACATCATCTCATATGCGGACGACACCCAGCTGATCCTCTCCCTCACCAAGGACTCCACCAAGACCTACCTCCACTAAGGAATGAAGGCCATTGCCGAATGGATGAAGAGCAGCTGCCTCAAACTCAATTCTGACAAGACGTAAGTCCTCATCTTTGGCTCCACCCCCTCCGCATGGGATGACTCCTGGTGGCCTCACTAATCAGGACTCAGCAAGTCAATGCCATCTCCTCCTCCTGCTTCAACACCCTCTGCATGCTCCAAAAGATCTACAAATGGATACCCACTGAAACCAGAAGAACAGTCACCCAAGCCCTTGCAAGCAGCAAGCTGGATTACAGCAATGACCTCTACGAAGGAACCATGGCCAAACTCCAGAAGAGGCTGCAATGCTTCCAGAATGCCTCTGCACGCCTCATCCTGGACATCCCCCGCCACTGCCACATCACAGACTACCTGAAAAACCTGCACTGGCTCCCAGTCAACAAGAGAATCACCTTCAAACTCCTCACCCACGCTCACAAAGCACTGCACAACACCGGACCAGAATGCCTCAACAGACAACTCTCCTTATACATCCCGACCCGGCATCTCCGCTCCGCCGACCTCGCCCTCGCCACCATACCACGTGTCCACAGAACTACAACCGGAAGTAGATCATTCTCTCACCTCGCCGCCAAAACGTGGAACACTCTTCCCACCCACCTGTGCCAGACCAAAGACCTCCTTACCTTCAGGAAACTTCTCAAGATCTAGCTGTTCGAGCAGTAGCAGCACCTCTGCCCCCTTCTCCCCCTCAGCACCTTGAGACCCTCACGGGTGAGTAGAGTGCTTTACAAATTCTAAATTGATTGATTGATTGAGTAGTCCTCTTGATCCTCTCTACCAGCTGTCCAACTTTGGTGGAGGAAAGCCTTTGCCTTCCCACGCAGGACAGTACCCCTGTGCACTGCATCATTTGCAGCTGCCAAGGCTTGTTGGCATCTCCTCCAATGGATCTTCAGGATACGTGCAGCTCCAGCCCCCAGCACTCCTCCCTGTAAAGCATAGCCTTCTGTGTGGTTCTCCAGCGTCGTGGGACCCTCAGTTGTAGTGCTGCGCGGGCTCCTTCTGCAACTTCTGTGTACCCGTCCTGCGGGCCTCCTGTGGGTGCTGCCCCTGCTCCTATCAACTCTTGACCAACCGTCAACCAACTCCTGCAAGTACAACTGAGTGGTAGTAGCTCCTACTTCTCACTGTGACTCTTGGTCTTGGTTCCCTCTCTCCACAGGTCGTCTGTCTTCAGGAATCCAACACTGGATTCTTGCAGTCCTGTCTGGGTGTCTTTTGTTTGTTCTTTTCCTCTTTTTGGGTGGTTGGGGGTAAATTCTGCTTTCCTGGTTGTTGGGGTTTGTTTTGTTACTTACCTCTGTGGTTTTCTAGTAGCCCCAGCTCCCCTCTACACATTCCACTTACCTTGGTGGGAATGCTGTGTTCGCATTCCATTTTTTAGCAAATACTTTGGGCTCCCCCAGGGTCTCTATTGGTTGTTGCTATCTGCACTGTTTACTAACCTTTGCTATGCCTATTTCTCATTGCCAGTGGATATATTTAGTGTATTACTTACCTCCTATTAAAGGGTTGCCCTTCTAGTATTTTGTGGTGTTGTGTTCCAAAAACAAAGTACCTTTATTTTTGTACAACTGAGTGTTTTTTCTTTCATGTGTGTAATTGCAGTGTTACTACAGTGGCATTGCATGAGCTTTGCAGGTCTCCTAGATAAGCCTTGGCTGCTCAACCACAACTACCTCTAGAGAGCCAGGCTTCTAGACACTGCCTACACTTCACTAAGAGGGGGTACCTGGACCTGGTGTAAGTACCTACCACACACCAAGCCAACTTCCTAGAAAGCCAAACAAAAACTTATTGTAATGGAGGGGCAGAGCTATTGATGATTCTGAGTTTTTAAAGAGAAATTAAAGGGTGCAAGAATTGGTCAAAGAAGGACATATGGTGTTGGTTGGCAAATGCAATGGGGCCGTCCTCCTCATATTTCCAGCCATGGTGCAGTCATCAACTGCTGGTATACTATAAAATAATACATACACAACATTGGGGGGGTCCAACATGACCATGGCCACTCTCTCCTTTTACTGACGGAGCAGGAGCAAGAAAAATAAAGCCTTCTCAACAAACAAGTGCAGAACACCTTACATGGGCATGCAATCTTCACAGAAGGGTACCTGACCTAAAGTGGGTTCTTGGAGTCTTACAGTACTTCCTGTCCACAAGATATACAAGGGGAGAAGAAAAGCTTACTAACAAAGCAGAAGCAAGGAAGCTACATACAGAGTAGCACAGAAAGACAGTTTGGAGGAAAGTACAGAAACTTGGAATATAGAAAATAAGTAAATAGGATAATGCAGGGATAAGAAGAATTTAGGAAACGGATAAATCGAAAGAGGAGTTGGGAAAAAAAGGAGAAGCACAGTATAAAGGTTTAAAGAAAATCTAAAATGAGTAGCGGTAAAAGTGAGGGAAATAAATATTAATTTTAACAACAGGAGGACTTACTGGGGTTAGCAAAGCCACCTGCTGCGGCACTTGTTGAGGGGGCACCTCCAGCTCCCTCACCCACCTAACCAGCCCTCTTCTTTCCCCCTGAATGCTGATGTAAGAAATAAAGGAAATAAAATTTAAAACAATGTTAGTGGTACAGTTAGTAATCTCTCCAAAAATAATTTTTGGCAGGAAAAGGCAAACTTAGTAACACTGAACTTTTCTAAATCAGATCACCTGTATAGTGCTAGTATCATGGACCGTCCTATCCAAATTTCCTAAACCTAACCCTATTCCAAATTTCCTAAACTACAGAATTATTAATCAATTACAATAAATGATCTTTGCTTCTCATCCTCTATCTCTCAACCCCTTTTGTTGGGCCAACTCGTTCTGCATTTTTCAATGCATGGATGGATGCATGCATGCATGCATTCTACATATCACTGGGAAACTGCTTGGCACTGTACGAGCTACAAAAAATAAAGGCACAGAGAAGTGAGAGAACACACTAACTCACTAATACTAATAACTACCACTATCTCAGTGACAGGACACAAGAGTCTCTGCATTACTTCTTAAATAATCAGCCCAAGCGAGCGCCAACAAGTACGATTAGGTAGTGCTCAGCATCTGTCTAGATGACGATGAAATAATATTTGCAACATAAACTTAACTCATCTGGGTGGAAGTAAAATGCTTGCTATTTGGTAACAAAAAAATATTAGCATAGAACACAACTAATAATTATTACACACCAAGTCCCGCAACCTCCACGCCTAGCAGGTCCGTCTATGTAGGATGTCGGTCCACCAGTGCGTCAGCTGCTGTTGGGTGCGTCGGACCCCAGAACTACGGCGCACAGTCCAGTTACCCTCTCCCAGTGCTGCTGGCACTCCCGGAGGCCGTGCCCACTCCCAGGCCTGCCGCCTGCTGTCAAGGTAGAGGTGCATTGGTGCTGCACATAAACTAGTGCTGCCACCTGAACCTCAGAAAAAATGGCGCAGGCTGCACCTCTTTGCGGCAGCGCCACCCGCAAGAAAGGCGTGTAGTGGTGGTGCGGGGGATTATTGGTGGGGGGAGGGAGGAGGGAGAACAAGACTCCTGGTGGTGCAAAAAATGACAAAAAAGTCACACAAAAAATTTGAAAAAACGTAGAATACATAAACACCAAGACAAAAAGTAAGATAATAAATAAAAATGAGGGGAGAATAGGTTTTATAGGCAGAGGATCAAAGAGATTAATCCTGGATTAAAAGTAGGTCCCAGCACCATAACAGAAGCAAAGATGGCTGCACCCCTGTGAACTGCGTGGTGCCATTCTCTCAAGACTTCCAGTGCGAGAACGTACTTCACATTGACATCAAATGTCTCTGCCCAAACCTAGCTGTGATACTCCTAGCTGGGAGACGCAACCTGGGTCCACTGGGGCGGGGTGATGGCAGCAGACAAGTATCCTGTGCACAGGATCCCCTGTGAAGGCTTGGTCCAGGCCCCAAGCAGGACAGCAATGAGGGCTTTATTGAAAGGGAGAACAGGTTGCAATAAAGTAATTTTCGGTTGAAACACCTCTGTCAAGACATTCGTCTTCAGTGTCACAGAGGGTAACTGAAAGTCCAAGACCTCAGCTGCTCTCCTCACCACGATAGAGAACGAGGCACCCTCCTCCATAGACATGCTAGGGGAGAGACCAGCCCAGTGTCTGGTGAAGAATCCAGTTCGCTAGCATCCACCAGATCCTCATACCAGGTGTCTTCATGGTGTTCTAAGGGCTGGTAACCATAACCATATTCATTCATCACCCAATCCAGGCATGTCATAAGAATAAGGCTCCGGCTCTAAAATGGGGTCTGCCCCTGGTTGGTGCAGGAACCGGTGATGGACGATGCCTGTTTATCTCTGTGTCAGAGTCAAGAAATGATGATGGGGTTGTGGGCACTGGATCCCAGGGCCGAACTGGTGTTGAGGGCACACCCACTGGTGGAAAACCAGTAGAGTCCCCTCCCAAACTCACTCCAGAGGTGTCAGGCCACTCAAAAATGAGGTGCATGGCCTTGTAGAATTCCTTTAAATGGGTTGGGGTCGCTCCTGTTCTCGGAAACTCAGAGAGGTACACAGATCGCCAAGGGACAGGCTCCACCACAGAGCTATGCCTCAAGTGCAGACAGCCCCACATCTGCTCAAAAGACTTGCTCTGCAAAGTCGAAGACCTCTTCGACTTCTTCTTGTGGGACTTACCTGATTTTCCCCCAACGACTCAGAGGGAGACGATGATCACTAGGAGTGGCTCTGCAAACTGGAACATCGTGTGGTGGTTAGGCATCTACCGGTGGATAGCATGAGGGACCATTCCATCAGCAACTCTGGATAAATGGTGCAGCCATCCTGGCATGTATTGCCACTTTGACTGTGTTCCAGACACCAAAGCCAAACCAAGTGCAGATCAATCACAGGCATCTGATGGTGACAGGTGCCACATGGTTTGAAACCTACCTATTTGATGGACATCTTCAAGCCAATAGACATGGGGCCTGATTTAGAATTGGCGGAGGGGTTACTCGGTCACAACCGTGATGGATTTCCAGTCTTCCCAAATATAAAATCCCATTATATCCTATCAGATTTATATTTTGGCGGGCGGGATATCAGTCACCATTGTGACAGAGTAACCCCTCCACCAAATCATAAATCAGGCCCAATGTCTCAAAAAAATATTCGACAAAAGGCTGAAAAACGTTAGTCAAACATTGACTGAGGGTAGCTTTCTCAGGATCCGTGCCGTCTGGTGCGGAATGAAAAAGACTGAGGTCAGTACACTGTGGTGGAACCTATATAGGCACTGCGCACATTTCCAGCACAGATGATGTAAATCCAAGCCAAATAACGCCACCTACTGGCACCCATGGGTGCTGCTTGTCAAACGTTTCCAGATCTAGGCTGATACCTGGTGAATAATCTATGGTAAGGAGTCTGTGGCTAGAAGTCTATCACATATTGTACTTCTAAAGGACGGTTACTCGTGGATTTTTTTTTGTTGCTCAAATCCCTACCCATTTGCCAAGCTCGATCCAGAATTTTTTTCTAGCAATAGCAAACCACGGGTGCAAGGTGATGCTAAGCATCATTCTTATAGCTTGAAGTGGCTTCAGCAAAAGGGAATTTACATATGGTGCCACAGGTACACGAGAGATCAGTTCTTTTTATCATGTGCCTCCACAGATCTGGCACCCAAAGCTACCAATCTGGTCATGTCTTCTTTGGAGTCAAGCCCTGTGTGTCCTGTTGCAGGCTTCTGTCACCGACTGACACATAGCACCTGCATTTGATGTCTGGGCTCATCTAACGATGCTTCGTCAATTAAAATTTAACTCTTCACGCAACATAAGGCCATGAACGGAAAGGTAAACACCCTCTGGCCTCCTGGAAGTGAAAATCTCAGTCCCCTTCTAAATGTAGGACTCTCTAGTGGGCCACTTCTCAAAACTCTTCCCTTCATAAAAACACATTTGCTCTTCTCAACACTGCAGCAAAAAAGGTCCAAGTGTAGGAAGCTGGCTCTGTATATACTATATCAACATGAGATATAGGGGGTGATTCTAACCCTGGCGGTCGGTGATAAAGCGGCGGCCAACCTGCCAACAGGCCGGCGCTCCAAAAAATGGAATTCTGACCCTGGCGGGAACCGCCAACACAGCCCGCCACATTAACACTCCGACCGCCACCGCGGTACAGACAAACAGCGCGGCGGTCACCGCCGACAGGCAGGCGGCAGACAATGTACCGCCCACAGTATCACAACTCACCAATCCGCCACCTTTTCCGGGGCGGGAGCCCCGCCGATAAAAACACGGCGGAAACAGACTACGGACGGGAAAACGCTCACCAAAACACATTCCACGAGTACGGAGGACAGCATGGAACCCGAATTAAACATCCTACCTGCACTCGTCTACCTGCTCATCTACCACGAGTACGAACTCCGGCGCAGACGACAACGGTGAGTGCTGCACCTACGACACACGGGAGGGGGGGAGGACGAAAGGTTACGGGCACACACATATGCGACCCCCACCCCCCCAAACTATGTACACACCAATGCAGAGCAACAATGCACAGTGACACCACCCAAACCCCCCTGAAAAATGCAAAGACATAATTAAATTTTGAACCAAATTTTTATATAAAAAATAGACTCTGAGACGTATCGCCAACTATGCAAAATATCCATAACAAAATAATACTATACACACTGCCATGGAGAACCGAGGCAATTAGTCTGCTACATCCAAGTCAAATGGAACAGTCCGTGGGCTACAGTGTAGCGATACAAGGGCAAAGCCCACACAGGAGACCTGAGTCCTTTGGTGAGAACACTGCAGGGGCATCTGATGAAAATACTACAGGCACCTCAGGGGGAAGGGCAGGGGGGGGCACCACAGCCACATGAGTCCACGACGCAAGATCCACGAAGGGGCCACCATGCCCACTGTGCCATCCTGGGGAGTGCAAAGCCACAGTCTCTCAAGTCTCTACAGTGGGTGGCTTGCCCACTGTACCATCCTGGGGAGTGCCAAGCCACAGTCTCTCAAGTCTCTACAGTGGGTGGCTTGCCCACTGTACCATCCTGGGGAGTGCAAAGCCACAGTCTCTCAAGTCTCTACAGTGGGTGGCTTGCCCACTCTGCCATCCTGGGGAGTGCAAAGCCACAGTCTCTCAAGTGGATAACAGTCTCCACTGGTCAAGGAGGAGGCATGGGGGGCACAGTGAACCATGAACTGTGCTTGAGATGAAGGGGCCCAGCGGAGCGGTGCTTGACAGGAAGGGCCCAGCGGAGCGGTGCTTGAGATGAAGGGGCCCAGCGGAGCGGTGCTTGAGATGAAGGGGCCCAGCAGAGCGGTGCTTGAGATGAAGGGGCCCAGCAGAGCGGTGCTTGAGATGAAGGGGCCCAGCAGAGCGGTGCTTGAGATGAAGGGGCCCAGCAGAGCGGAGCTTGAGACGGCGGGGCCCAGCAGAGCGGAGCTTGACAGGAAGGGCCCAGCGGAGCGGTGCTTGAGACGAAGGGGCCCAGCGGAGCGGTGCTTGAGACGAAGGGGCCCAGCGGAGCGGTGCTTGAGATGAAGGGGCGGAGCGGTGCTTGAGATGAAGGGGCCCAGCAGAGCGGAGCTTGAGACGGCGGGGCCCAGCGGAGCGGTGCTTGACAGGAAGGGCCCAGCGGAGCGGTGCTTGAGACGGCGGGGCCCAGCGGAGCGGTGCTTGAGATGAAGGGGCCCAGCGGAGCGGTGCTTGAGATGAAGGGGCCCAGCGGAGCGGTGCTTGAGATGAAGGGGCCCAGCGGAGCGGTGCTTGAGATGAAGGGGCCCAGCGGAGCGGTGCTTGAGATGAAGGGGCCCAGCGGAGCGGTGCTTGAGACGGCGGGGCCCAGCGGAGCGGTGCTTGAGATGAAGGGGCCCAGCGGAGCGGTGCTTGACAGGAAGGGCCCAGCGGAGCGGTGCTTGAGACGGCGGGGCCCAGCGGAGCGGTGCTTGAGACGAAGGGGCCCAGCGGAGCGGTGCTTGAGACGAAGGGGCCCAGCGGAGCGGTGCTTGAGACGAAGGGGCTCAGCGGAGCGGTGCTTGACAGGAAGGGCCCAGCGGAGCGGTGCTTGACAGGAAGGGCCCAGCGGAGCGGTGCTTGACAGGAAGGGCCCAGCGGAGCGGTGCTTGAGATGAAGGGGCCCAGCGGAGCGGTGCTTGAGATGAAGGGGCCCAGCGGAGCGGAGCTTGAGACAGCGGGGCCCAGCGGAGCGGTGCTTGGCAGGAAGGGCCCAGCGGAGCAGTGCTTGAGATGAAGGGGCCCAGCGGAGCGGTGCTTGAGACGGCGGGGCCCAGCGGAGCGGTGCTTGAGACGGCGGGGCCCAGCGGAGCGGTGCTTGACAGGAAGGGCCCAGCGGAGCGGTGCTTGACAGGAAGGGCCCAGCGGAGCGGTGCTTGACAGGAAGGGCCCAGCGGAGCGGTGCTTGACAGGAAGGGCCCAGCGGAGCGGTGCTTGAGACGGCGGGGCCCAGCGGAGCGGTGCTTGAGACGGCGGGGCCCAGCGGAGCGGTGCTTGAGACGGCGGGGCCCAGCGGAGCGGTGCTTGAGACGGCGGGGCCCAGCGGAGCGGTGCTGGAGCCGGCGGGGCCCAGCGGAGCGGTGCTGGAGCCGGCGGGGCCCAGCGGAGCGGTGCTGGAGCCGGCGGGGCCCAGCGGAGCGGTGCTGGAGCCGGCGGGGCCCAGCGGAGCGGTGCTTGAGATGAAGGGGCCCAGCGGAGCGGTGCTTGAGATGAAGGGGCCCAGCGGAGCGGTGCTCTTCTGCACGGCGGGCCCTGTTCAGCGGTGCTCTTCTGCACAGCGGGCCCTGTTCAGCGGTGCTCTTCTGCACAGCGGGCCCTGTTCAGCGGTGCTCTTCTGCACGGCGGGCCCTGTTCAGCGGTGCTCTTCTGCACGGCGGGCCCTGTTCAGCGGTGCTCTTCTGCACGGCGAGCCCTGTTCAGCGGTGCTCTTCTGCACGGTGGGCCCTGTTCAGCGGTGCTCTTCTGCACGGCGGGCCCTGTTCAGCGGTGCACATCCAGTAGGTTCAAGGGAGCCAGACCTGGCCTGGACTCCGTGCTCAGACGCCCTCCGGCCGTGATGTTCCTGGGCCCTTCGGTGACGGAGTCCTGGGCCCTTTGGTGTCCCCCTTTACAGCTGGGATGTGGCATGTGGGGCCCACCTGCTCCGCGCTCCTGCTGGCTGACGTCTCCGCCCTGCTGCCCTTACGCTCCTTAGATGGGGCTCTCGGGCCCTTGCCTCCCCTAGACGTTGTGGCTGGTGAAGTGGGCGAACTCTGCTCCTTGGGGGCAGCCGTGTCAGTCTTCGCACGGCGGCCCTTGTGTTTCCTGGTCCTCTTGCCGGGGGGGGGGGGGGGGGGGGCTGGATGTGTCCTTGCTGCTGATGGAGGTGTCACTGCTGGCAAAGGGTGGGCTCCAGAACCCATGCACAACAGTGACACCCGAAGTTGGGCTGGTGGTGGCTGTGGTGCTCTTGGGACTCTTTGCAGATGGAGGGGGTAGGTCATCGGAGGGGAAGAGGTCAAGATTAGCCAGGAAAAGCTTTTTAGGGCCAAGGTAAAATGTAGAAGTGGAGATGGAAGTGGAGGAAGAGGATGTGGTTGTAGGAGAGTCAGGTGTGCTGTCATTGGGTGAAGGTGCTGGTGCTGTAGGCTGTCGTGAGGTGGATGGCTGTTGGGTGGGTGTCTGCCTGCGTTTGTGTGTCTTGGAAGGGGTGGTGACAGACACAGTGGGAGAGGACACAGGGGACGTGTAAATGGCAGTGGGGGTGGTGACTGCACGCGTGCGGACTGTACAGGAGGGTGTGGTGGTGATGGTAGCACTGGCTGATGTTGGTGTGCATGCAGGTGTGAGTGGAGACGTCACAGGGAGGGAGGAGGGAGACTAGGAGGAGGGGGACACAGGGGTGGTAGTGACTGTTGGGATGTCTGCATCTGGGTGTTGCTTGGGTGAGTGTTTGTGGGATCTGTGGTGCTTGTGTCTGGATGAGCTGCCCTTGGGTGTTGAGGTGTGTGCAGGCTGGTCTGATGGTGTGGCTGGGATAGGCTGAGGAACAGGAGACAGAGACAGGCTGAAGGCAGTCAGAAGAGGGAGGCTGGAAACAGGGACAATGGCTGCTGTCAGTGCTGAGGCCAGAGCATTGAACGATCGTTGATGGGCAGCCTGACCCGAATGAATGCCCTCCAGGTAGGCATTGCTCCGATGCACCTCCCTTTCTACCCCCTGGATGGCATTCAAAAGGGTATTCTGCCCAACAATGAGTGTCCTGAGGAGATCAATGACCTCCTCACTGAGGGCAGCAGGGGTAACAGGGGCAGGGGCTGAGGTGCCTGGGGCGAAGGAGACGCCCACCTTCCTGGGTGAGCGGGCACGGAGCGTAGGCTGAGGGGCTGCTGGGACGGCGGGGCTGGTGCGCTGGGAGCTCCCATCCGAGGACGTGTCGCTGTCGCTGCTCTCACCAGCGGTCCCCGTCGTGGTGCTCCCCTCGCCCTCCGGCTCACTTGGGCCCTCGGTGTCTGTTCCTGTGCCCACCGGGGCCTTGTGGCTTGCAGCTCCCTCGTGCTCCGATGCCAAATCTCCTCCGCCTGATGATGCTAATGCACACATGCACAAGAAGATGAAGAAGAAGGGTGGGGGGAGAAAGAGAAGACCTGGTTGAGTGCATGCAATGTCAACACCGTTGGCGGAGACGACAGACACAGGAGCCGCATGCACTAAGCAGCGCATTCAGGGCACACTACTCAGTACTTCTGACTCGGACAACAGGTCAGGAGACGACAAGCGCGCACATGTGTGAGGCTGGACCATCAATAGCTGGACTTGTCACCCTACGGAGGTGGGGGCTGGGAGCACAGGGCCATGCCTAAGGGAGAGGACTACACAACAGAAAGCGCCCTGGCCTAATGTCACCCCCAACCCTCCTCCCCCACCCAGACGCCTCCACTGCGCAGAAAGATAGCTGAATGTGCTGATACTCACCCCCTTGTGTCTGCTGTGATGCTCTCAAGCGCCCATCCAATTCAGGGTAGGCCACCGCCAGGATCCGGGACATCAGGGGGGTCAGGGTACGACTGGCACCCCTCCTAGGTTGGGAGGCCATCCCCAGCAGTGACTCAGCGGTCTTCCTGGTTCCGCAGCGGATGTCCTCCCACCTCTTGCGGCAGTGGGTGCCCCGTCTGACGTGGACCCCCAGGGCCCGGACTTCCTTGGCGATGGCACGCCAAATCCCGACTTTCTGATGGGCGCTGACCTATGTGACATGTACAGGGTGAGAAGGAAACAATCATCAACTTACTGCATGTTACATGTGATTGGCCCCCCCTCCCCAACCTTGCAATATAGCACATGCTCTCATCTGTCGTGCGTTGCACTCCTCATTCGCCCCCCACCCCACCAACTTACATCCACCCCACTCCACACAGGCATCGCCCATTCCATGTGCACCCGGTGTACTCACCTGTTGGTCTGGAGGACCGTAGAGTAACGCATACTGGGGGAGGACCCCATCCACGAGCTTATCCAACTCTTCAGACGTGAAGGCAGGGGCCCTTTCCCCAGTCGCAGCAGCCATTGTCACTTCCAGACCGAGTTCACAGCAGCACTTGCAGTATAGGTCCTCTCCTGTGGATGATCAGGTCTCGAGTGATTAAACAGATAGAAAATGGCGGTCACGCCCGCGGCGGTGCGTACCGCGGCGGTGCGTACCGCGACCGCCGGCGCACATCGTCATTGGCTCCTGAAACCCATAGGCTTCAATGTTATCCAATGCGGCTCCGTATAGCGGTCTTCGACCGCCTACCGCCACGGTGTGCTCCGCCAGCGCAGTGACCTCACATCCCATTGTCCCACTTCACAGGTCAGGCAGCCGCCATTTCAAGGGCCCACATGGCATAATCTCTACTGCGACACACAGGCCTAGGCCTGGCATTGCCACACATACACGCCTTTCAATACCTAGATAACCGTGTGCCATGCAAGCAGTGGTGAACGTACCAGTGATGATCTTGACTCTGTGCTCCATGTTGTCCTACCTAGGCACCGTCCGCTGGGATTTGCGAGGAGAAGGATGAATCCTCGCGTGTACCGACCGCTGGTGGACCTGTCGACAATGGAAGAACGCCACATCATACTACGATACCGACTTGACCGTGCCACCATCCATGAACTGTGTGCCCAGCTGGAGCCAGCCCTGATGTCCCCCATCCGCCAACCCACAGGAATTCCCCCTCTGGTGCAGGTGCTGTCAGTCCTCCATTTTCTTGCAAGTGGCTCATTCCAGACAACAGTGGCCATGTCATCTGGAATGTCTCAGCCAATGTTTTCAAAGGTTTTGTCTAGAGTGTTGTCTGCCCTGACGAAACACATGCGGAGTTACATTATATTCCCAGAGGAGGTAGATTTGCCCACTGTGAAGGGTGATTTTTTATGCCCTTGGACATATTCCCAACATAATTGGTGCCATTGATGGGACCCATGTAGCCTTAGTCCCCTCAAAAGACGATGAGCAGGTGTACAGAAACAGGAAGAGTTACCATTCTATGAACGTCCAGGTGGTCTGTTTGGCTGACCAGTACATCTCCCATGTGAATGCAATGTTCCCTGGTTCAGTGCATGACGCGTATGTGATGCGTAATAGCAGCATCCCTTTTGTGATGGAACAGCTACAGAGACAACGTGTGTGGCTAATAGGTGACTCTGGTTACCCCAACCTGCCTTGGCTATTGACCCCAGTGAGGAATCCCCGGACCAGGGCTGAGGAACGGTACAATGAGGCCCATGGGCGAACTAGGAGGATCATAGAAAGGACCTTTGGGGTTCTGAAGGCCAGGTTTAGGTGTCTGCATATGACAGGGGGATCCCTGATGTACTCACCAAAGAAGGTGTGCCAGATCATCGTGGCCTGCTGTATGCTTCACAATCTGGCATTGCGACGTCAGGTGCCTTTCCTGCAGGAGGATGGTCCAGATGGTGGTGTTGAAGCAGCTGTAGAGCCTGTGGAGAGTGAAGAGGAGGAAGACTCAGAGGACGACCCAGACAACAGGGACAGAGTTATCCAACAGTATTTTCAGTAGCACACAGGTAAGAATCACACACGCCATTTTAATTTTTCTGACTGCCTCGTTTTTCTCAACTTTGTCTATGACCCCCCAGTTATTTGAAACTGATGTTTGATTCTCCCTTCCCTTTTCAGTGCTGTATGACCCACTGCGTGACTTCTGCTTGGTTAGCCCATGGACTAATGCTTATTGATCTCGGTATGTGTTCAGCACAAAGTTTACAGAACATAACTGATCGGTAATGTGTTTTACATTTGTAAATATTACAGCCTGACTCCAGCATGATTTCAGTGCATTGAGTGATTTATTTTTGGTGCTAGATAATGGTACATGATATTCACACGGTGATGGGTGGGGGTGGAGGAATGTCCATGGCAGAGTCCAGTTCTCAGTCTCACAGGTGCATTGTCCATATGCCTGTGGAAGGATGGAGCAGGGGCAGTTCAAGGTTGGACAGGGTGGCAATGTGGGACAGTGGGATGACTTCAGGGGGTATCTCATGCTGGCGGGGGTCTTGACATCCTACTCTGTCTTTTTTTTGGATCTCAGGCTCCTCTTGCGGGGTGGTTGTTCTTCAGCAGGAGGTGGGGTTCTGGTGGCCTGTCGTTGTGGTGGGGCCTCCTGTCCACTAGCGCCGGCGGAGGTGGTAGGCTGTTCCTGGTCCGGGCTAGTGACAGGGGCCCTGTGTGGTGCCACATGGTCCCGCAACGTGTCTTCTATCCGGTGGAGGGCCTGGACTAGGCTCCCCATGGCGGTAGAGATGTGGGTGAGATGATTGTTGAACCCCATGTAGCGTTCCTCCTGCTGTGCCTGGATCTCCTGGAACCTGGCCAGTACCGTCGCCATCGTCTCTTGTGAGCGGTGGTAGGCTGCCATGATGGTGGTGAGGGCCTCTTGGAGAGTCGGTTCCCTGGGCCTCTCCTCCCCCCCCTGTCGCACAGCAGCCCTCTGAGTTGCCCTGTTTCCCCCGGACTCTGTCCCCTGGACGGTGTGCCCACTACCACTGCCCCCAGGTCCCTGTTGTTGTTGGGGTGGTGGGTTAGCCTGGGGGCCCTGTAGTGGCAGACACACCGCTGATTGACCTGTCCTAGAGACAGAGCCATGGGCCCGCTGGGTGGGAGCTGTGCTGTTGTTCCCAGAGGGGGTTGGGTCTGCTGTGGCCTGTGTGTGGGGAACCGACTGTCCAGAGGTCCCCGATGGTCCAGGCTGGTCGTCAGGTTCCAGGTCGACAGAGCTGCTGTCATCACTGGGTGCCTCTTCCGGGGGGGGGATGGACATTTCTGGACCCTCCTGGTCGGTGTGTTGGCGTTCGGGTCCTGCATGGGGTAAGAGAGCATGGTTATTGTTTCTGTGTGTGCTATTGTGTGCGATTTATGGGTACCCTTGTCCCCCAGTGCTGTCATTCCCTTGGGGGAGGTGTTGTGGGGGGGGGGTATGTGCAGTGGTCATGCTTAGGTGATGGGTGTCCATAGTTTGTGGTGGCATGCAGGGGTTGGTGTTGGGTGGGTTGTGCTGGGGAGACATTCTCAGGGAGGATGTGTGATGGGGGTTGGGGGTGAGGGTGGTGGTGGGGGTTGGCATGCTGGGGGGGGGGGGAAAGTAGTTGAGATTGTACTTACCAGAGTCCATTCCTCCGTGTACTCCAGCGAGGCCATCAGGATGCAGGATGTTTAGTACCTCTTGCTCCCATGCTGTGAATTCGGGTGGTGTGGGTGGGGGTCCCCCGCCAGTCTTCTGCACTGCGATGTTGTGTCGCGAGACCATCGAGCGCACCTTTCCCCGTAAGTCGTTCCAACGTTTGCGGATGTCCTCTCGATTTCTGGGATGCTGTCCCACCGTGTTGACCCTGTCCACGATCCGCTGCCATAGCTCCGCCTTCCTGGCTATAGTGGTGTGCTGCACCTGTGAGCCGAAGAGCTGGGGTTCGACTCTTATGATCTCCTCCACCACGACCCGGAGTTCTTGGTCCGAAAAGCGTGGGTGCCTTTGGGGTGCCATGGGGTGGTGTGGATGAGGTGTGGGGTGGTGTATATGGTGAAGAGTGTGTTGGTGTGTGGTGCTTTGTGCTTCTATGTGGTGTGTGTGATGGTGTAGTGTGCCTCTGTGTGATGTAGCTCTCTATTCTGTGATGTGTCTCTCTCGCCTTCGTCTATGATCTTCGGTCGTAGGGGTTTGTGGGTGATGTGGGTGTGTGTTTTATAGTTGGTTGGATGTGTGGGTGTGTTGTTTGTATGTGTGTCAGGTGTGTGTATTTCAAATTGTCCAATGTGGCTGGGTTTTGGAGCTGTGTGTGTATTTTGACCGCGGCGGTGTGTACCGCCAATGGTATACCGCGGTTGAAAGACCGCCGCGTGGATTCGTGGGTCAGAATGGCATGGGCGTGTTTGTGTTGGCGTGACGGTGGAGGTTTGGTCATCTCCAGGTTTCCGCGGCCCGCTGATGTGGCGGCCTTCCTGGGATGTCGGGATTTTGGCGGTCCCGCCGTTGTGGGTCAGAATGACCGTGGCGGTAGAATGGCGGACTTCTGACCGGCGGTAAGGGCCTTTTACCGCCGAGGTCAGAATGACCCCCATAGAGTGTACAGAGTCCAGGTGTTCCCCAGAGGCTCAACAGAGGCAAAAGTAGATAATAGTGCTCTCTTTTATGGTAGAGTGGTCGAGCAGTTGGGCTTATCAGAGGGTAGTGCAAAGCATTTGTTATACAAACACAGGCAATAAATGAGGCACACACTCAATGAGTAACTTCAGACCAATTGTTTTTATATAGTAAAAATATATTTTGTTACTTTATTTCTGGAACCAAAAGGATCTGATTGCAGGTCTAAGTAAATTTGTAAGTAAGTATCAAGCATAAGTATCAAAGCGACTCTGTTTAGATTTGGCAAAGAAAACTGTTTACAAGTAGCAATTTTCTCTTTCAAAAGTTGGCACAGTGCAATTTTCAACACAGTCCTAGGGGCAGGAAGTGTTAGTGTAGTTTTGCAGTAAGTACTCGACTTAAAGTTCCAGTCTACGGGGGTAAGGATGTCCACAGGTCAAGGTTCAGGGTGACCCCAAACACACTACCAGCAACACGGGGCCAGCTGGGTGCAGAGGTCAAAGTTGGTGTTGGATTTAGAATGGGATCCTATGGAGACTGGGGGCACTTGGAAACAGATCTGCTAGCAGTTAAGTACCCACGACTTTTGAGGGCAGACATGGGGGGGGGGGGGGTCTGCACCAGACACACACCCTCAGTGCCACTGGGGTGGCCGGTGCAAGGTGCAAACACAACGTCAGGCTCCCAATGCTTTTCAATACGGGGACCCCGCAGGTCACAAAGATGCTGCAGACTTGATCCAGGGGGTCGGCTTCGGGAAACCACAGGCTGAAAAAGGAGGAGGGCCACCTGCTGAACGTTGCAGGGACCGGTGGTCAGATTCCCCAAGGCCAGGGGGCTGCAGGAGTACCTTGAGGCGTTGGGAATCTTCGTCCAGTTCTGTCGTGGTCAGGGGGCTCCTCTGGATTTAGGCTGCAGGCAATGTCGTTTTAGCCAGGAGGGGTCAACCCAGGGTGGACACTAGGTCAGAATCGCCTGGGGACCTGCTCTGGATCTGTGGGTCACTTGCACATGGGCGTCAGGTGCAGAGTGGGCAGGACTAGCGGATCCAGGGCACTGTTGGAGTCCTTCTTGGTGTTTCTTGTGGACAGGGCCGCTGTTTTCGGGAGTTCTTGGTCCTCTGGTGGGCAGGCAGTTCTCTGGGGGTATGAAGAGGTTGCTGGTCCTTCAGGATGCGTCACCTTTTTGTAGCAGGGCTTCTGAAGCTTCAGACAGGTCGGCAGGGCTAGGGCCAAGTGAGTTGGTGTCTGGAGTCTTCTCTGCTGGGGTCGACTTAGCAGTCGTCCTTTCTTCATTTCTTCTTGAGATCGCATGGAATCTGGTGAGCTAGATTCAGAGGAGCCCTTAAATCCTAGACTTAGGGGCATTACAGGGGTCAGAGGGCAGTAGCCAATGTTTATTGTCTCCGAGAGTGACTACACCTTTCTTGTGTCCACTCCCTTTGGGGAGGGGACACACAGTCCTAACCCTATTGGTTTGTGTCTGCCAAACCAAGACGGAGGATTCTGCTGGGAGAGGGGTCACTTCAGGTCTGGACACCCTAGGAGTGGTCCTGGCTGCAGTGGTCACTCCTTCCTGTTTTATCTAATGTTCCTGCTGGACTTGCCGCCAAAAGTGGCATCTCCACTAGCTGGAGTGCCGCGGGGCACAGCAACAGGAGGCCTGAGACTTTGAGGCTCACCAACAAGTCTTACAGTTCCTGCAGGGGAGGAGGTGTGAAGCACCTCCACCCAGAGCTGGCTTTGTTTCTGGCCTCTGAGAGCACGAAGGCTCTTACCCCAAGAGGTCAGAAACCTGTCTTAGTGGCAGACTGGCACAGACTGGTCAGCCTTACAATAAAGGGTTGGTTAAAATACAGAGGGCATCTCTAAGATGCCCTCTGGGTGCATTGTAAAATAAATCCAACTCTGGCATCAGTGTGGGTTTATTGTGCTGAGACGTTTGATACCAAACTTCCCAGCCCTGGGTGAGGCTATCATGGAGCTACGGAGTTCATAATGACAAACTCCCAGCCCATCTACTTAAAGTGGCCACACTGCATTTACAATGTCTAAGAATGGACTAAGACACTGTAGGGGCATATTGCTAATGCAGCTATGCCCTCACCTGTGGTATAGTGCACCCTGCCTTAGGGCTGTAAGGCCGGCTAGAGAGGTGACTAACCTATGCCACAGGCAGTGGCTTGTGGGCATGGCACCCTGAGAGGAATGCCATGTTGCCTTTACCTATTTCGCCCCACCAGCACACACAAGCTGGGAAGGCAGCGTGCATTGGTTTGGTGAGGGGTCCCTTAGGGTGACACAATACATGCTGCAGCCCTCGGGGACCCTCTCTGGTCACAGGGCCCTTGGTACCACTGGTACCTTTTACAAGGGACTTATCTGTATGCCAGGGTGTGCCAATTGTGGAAGCAATGGTACAGTTTTAGGGAAAGTACAATGGTGCTGGGCCTGGTTAGCAGGACCCCAGCACACTCTCAGTCACGTTAAAATCAATATCATGCAAAAAGAGGGAGTCTATGTGTGTGTCTTTGGGGGGGGGGGGAGACGCAATATCTTCCTCCTTTTCAGACCCTGTTCCAGGATTATAGCCTATTGCTGAGGTTGTATCTCTTGCTGTAGGGGCTACTACCTCTTAGGCAGATGCTTTGCAATAGGCCGTATTAGTTCTTTTGCCACATTGCTTTCTGGCGTGCTTTTGAGAGCTCGCATCTGCAAGAAAAATGACACTGAAAACCTTGTGAAAAATAAACATCTTAACAGATATGCTAAGCAACAATACTGAAGACAAGCATTCAGGTTTTACAAAAAATATCTAGTCAAACAGAAAACAAGACATCAGATTAAAAATTTATTGACAAACCTTTATATACACATACATACACAATGATTCATAGACATTCCGCTTGTAAAGTCTTGCTGATAATACTCTAACAATGTTCTTAAGAAAACTGGCTGGCAGGGAAAATGCCAACTATATTTTAAGTATAAGTGTTTATTCAGTTGACCATCCTGTGTCATTTTCAATTGGGTACTGAAAGGAATCCATTTTCATCTGCTGTGTCAAGAATTTTACAAATGACTGGAGACTCCACCTAGATAAATAAAGAAAACAATAAAACTGAGAAATGCACTATAAAGAGTATGGGAAATGTACATGCAAAATAAGTTATGTCAGATTTGAAACCTTAAATTATAGAAGAACGTGAGAATATTACTTTCAATGATGCTAATGTCATTTTGGTATTTTGCCCTTTCTTGTCTTGTCCATGGAGATGCAGCTGTAGTATTAAGGCATCTTTAGGTTAATGGTTTGGGTGAGACGTGCACCATTTGCTTTACATATCCAATTCCAACCTTTGACCTTTAAGTATTCCACTTGCTCCATTCTGAAATTTGGACCTTGACACTAATGCCCTATATTTATACTTTTTTTGTGCCGCATTTACGTCACTTTTTGACGTAAAAGTGGCGCAAACTTACAATAAACATTTATATATATTTTTATTTTGCAAATTCCTAGGCACTGCACTCCCCCCGCACTGCTCCGTCCAAGTTATTTTGTCACTGATGGGGGCGGTCTTCCATGCTGGATGCGTCTCCTAAGGATTCATATCCCACCCCCTAACTTCTAATCACCCAAAGCTAGAAACGAAGATTAAGGCTCTCATTACTCTTATGGTGGAGTGGTAGACCCAGCGGGATAGCAGTCTGCTACATTATGAAGTTCTCTTCTATTTCTGGACCTAGGGTTACCCAGTCTAGAAATACTAGACCGAGTTATCAGGTGTGGATCTGCACTCGGTGAAACTGCAGAGCAGTGGCCAGGAGCTGCGGGCATGGTTACAACCTGGACCCTACCAGCTCATTGCAGCACCACAGGAGGAAGACAACCCACGTCCTAGCCAGGTTACAGACTACCTCAGACAGTCTCAAATCTCCCTATTTCACCCCCCTGCTGACATTAACCACCTTTTCAGAGCAGGAGGATAATGTCATTGGAATAGTCCGGTAAACTGAGAGAAGCGTATGAATATTTAGTCAGTATTACTGGGTCTGCATAATTACTACATTCTCCGAGGACTGTAACTCCTAATGGGCAGATTTACATGCAGAGCTACTTTCTGTACTTGATATTCAGGACGATAGGTGTCGTCACTCCTAAATCTGTACAACTCACAATGAGCACCCTAGTATCAAAGGCCTCCACTCATTGGAGGGCGAGGGGGCACAGTCCTAGTTGCTTAGGATCCTGCAACACCTCTGATGGGCCATTGAAATCCAAACGTTTGAAGCACATCAGCTGTATGAGTAGAACATGACTGAAACCCTCAATCACACCAGGAAAGGGGAAAAACATCAAATAGCAGAGTAAAGCATATTGATACAGGTAAACGGATCATAATACTAGGAATCTTTTTGATCGAATGCACCAACTAAGGGCGCGTTCCAGGAACTGCCATTCAGAAGAGAGGGACTTTGGCTTGGAATGGTGAAGAGCATAACCTCCATCATATAAAAGTGTTGCATTTAATTAAACACAATGTGACAAAAGCACATAGTCTCAGGCTTCCCACCTTCTTACAGTGCAAAAACAGTTTAATCTCTTCCAAATGTCAAGAATCTACTCAGTCAAATATGGTCTTTCAGAAGTACAGACCAGAAGGCCAGTCTGTCTCAAATTAAACGTTTGTTTTCAATTTCGGTTTAATATTAATGGATAGACATCTCCACATATCCTAAGTATGCTTAGAAATGAGTTCTACTGCTACCTGGTTTGGTCAGAGAGTTGGTTTAATATTGGAGGTTCCTCTTACACAGACCAAAGTGCTGGTTGATATTGGAAATAACTAACATCAGCAAAGTAGTTTACCATGGTAATACAGTAGCATTATTTTCAAGACAAACAACAGGGTAAGACTTCTGGATGGAAAACAAAGCAGTTTCAGGACCTAGCTTTTGAAATCTATGGCCATAGATAATACTGAAACCTAGCTCAGGCTCGCATATCTAGTAAATACGATCCTGCTTTTCTCCCATCTAGCTGGTGGAAACAATCTACCTGGTGGGATACCTTAAGTTACTCTTGCTCCTCTCAAATTGATTCCTGAAGTTTGACCATATCTCTGTTTCCCTAACAGACTTACGTCGACTCCTCTTTGACACAGAAGTTTTTGAATTCTAAGTTCTGTGACAGGGTTGCTTACCTCCATAAAGACCTTACCTGCATACAGAAACCCCCTTGAAAGGAGGAATAATTTGCTTAACAATGAGTAATTCTTGCACAATGCAGGACATTTTGTAAGCCTCAAAATCTATCACTGCAAGTGTTTTTCTTCTTTGCCCCATAAGTATGGAATTCATTACATGAAGATCTCAGGCTCTCACTTTCACTTCCTACCTTGTGTAAGGACAGCCATCATTAAGGGATCCCTGCTAAAAGATAAGAACTAACAGTGCACACTACAGCAATGATTTAATTTATTCTTTTTTACCCTCAATATTGAGTGCTTTTACATGCGTTCTTCTGGTTATGCATGTAGCAGTTAAATATTTCAATCCCAAGCATCCCACACATTTTATGTCATTGGTCTGGCAACTACTAAATATACCAACACATCTTAAATCTTCACAATTTAGTGAGTTTTTTCTGTTGCAGGATCAGAATTTGTAATACACTCCCAATGCACAACATGGAGTAGAATTACTTTAGAAGTCACCATCAATTCATGTTGACAAATCAATTTGAAAAGGCTATTTTTACTTTGTGCGGTCACCTTCTTTCTGTCATTAACACAAGATAAGTGTCATAGTGGTAGTCTGGCACAAATTTAAATCTAGCATAAAACCAAATCCTTGTTTAGACGACGGAAGAAGGATCTTCTTCACATCAAGCTGTTCAACACACGACGCACAGTAAATACTATAGACCCATTTATTCCAAACATTCTGCCAGCTGTGGACTACACAGCACGGTGCCACTCCCTGGTGGAGCACATAAGATGCTGTGTAAAGCCCAACAAGGCAGAATTTAGGCCAGACATTAGACCCTTGCACTAGCAGTGAACACTCTACCCATTCCCAATACAGACTAGATGTATTTCTTAATGCTGTGTGAAGCCCTTTCTTTACCACTAGCACTAAACTGGACTTACGTACTGTTGCATTAAACCGGATAACCCAGTTCACATTTTAGGGACCTGTCTCTTCTGGAGTAGAAAAACTAACCAATTAAGACTTTCTCTAGGTGGTGGTGGTAGGTGTTAGAAATCCAGATGTCAATGAAAGGGTAAGATGGAGTTGCCTATCAAACAAATGTTGGGTGATGAGGTAATACAAACATATAGTAGTTTTAGTTTACGAGATTTAAGAATCTACTGCATGGTCACATTTTAGGCATACACAGAAACTGCTCCTCTAAAGATGATTGTTTCACCACTCGTACTGTACAGTGGAAAAACCCCAACAGGTGCTATTCAAGAAGACTGCCATCTTAGAAAAAAGACCATACTGAGGCCCCTAACAGAAAGCCAACGCTAACCAAATTCATCATTTTGTTTTTCCCCTTCTTCTTGAGCTTTTCTGTAAGCAGGTAGAGGAAACGGGCTTGGTCAAAAGAGGCAAGGGTTTGCATACTGGACAGCTTGGACCATGTTTCACCTACTGCCAGTTCACATCCAACACAACACAGGACAGATGAAAGGGTGGGTATCAGTTACAGTGATAAAACAAGATTCTGCCCATGGAATAGCTACAGTTTAAAGGCAGTGATGCTGTCACAACTACAGATGACACAGGCAGGCTTCAGAGAAATCACGTTTTGGCAGAAACTGTCCTCTTTGGACATCACTTACACTGCACACAGTCTCCTGGTTCCAAACAACCGTACACACACACAACGTATGTGAGAAGTATCAGAGTGTTTTCTACCACAACCCCCGAATATAGGCATGGAGCCCTGGTTATGGGCAACTGGGTGTTACAGAAGAAACTAATAGGTCCTCTCTCGTGCAGAGAGGCACAAAAAAGTATGCCACTGTGAATAACTATCTGCCAGCAACCATCAGGCAGATCATCACATGATAAAAGGAGGCATTAACCAACTTACACTTTGGGTGCACACACTTACCAGCTGTGCCCTGACTGTCACACACAGTCACGGAATGTAGAACACTTCCAGTGGAGATGCATACTGTTAAGCCCACTGGGGGAATAAGATACGGCAGGCCACAAAACACAAGAACAGTAGGGCAGTGACAGTTGTTTTAACCCTTGCGAGTACCGGTCTATATACTATGGTTACTAATAGAGCAGAACCTGTCCCCTGAACAGCATGGGGACTATCTTCAACTTGCCCAGTGAATGGATGCAGTGGTGGAGTGTAAAATGATACACCATAAGGTAAATGCTGCCTTGTTTTTAAAGAGGGAAATACCTTGAGAAGCCCTTAATCCCCGAATCACATCCTCCCTGCCTTCAAAAGCACTAATTCTTCAAATTTTCTGCACTTTTAAGAGATTCTCCTATGAGGTATTTTCAGGCATGGGCTGGCAATTTTGCCATTTTAGCATTTCCTCTGTAGGTTGTAATTCATGGACTACTTGAACAGCAGGATAGGCTGCCACGGCTCATCCATACTCACTTTCTAGCTGAAACCTCCTGCAGTATAGGCGTGGTTAGAATATTTTTGCCAGGGCTGATTTTGGCTTTAGTCGGAACCTGAGCCTTTTGGAGGAGAGCAGGGGAGTAAGGACGGGTTCAGAAAATGCCAAGATTCTGACAAGGCTCCAGATATGTGGGAGAATTGTAGACATTTTGGGAAATAAATTGATTTTTAGGAAGCATTAAATTCACTCACTATCAGTATATGTGTATGTATTATTAGAAGCATCAAAATATATTTTTTGTTTGGAATTAGGGGTATTTCAGTTGAAACACATATTTTACTTACAGCTAGTTTGTCATCTCAAAGAAAAGATGCATTTATAAGAAGAATCCATCCGGATTCAGTAGAATTAGCTGCTTGTGTCAGCATGCTGTGCATGTGCACAAATCAGTGGAGAAGTGTAGGTGGAAGCAACAGAAACTAGCATATGCACCAATCCCCATTTCTTTTCTTGTTAATTTCATTCTTTCAAGTCATCAGTTAAAGTAGTAGAATGGGCTGGTTCATAATGGTCACAGGAAACAAGAAAAACTGGACACTTCACCAGGATGGTATAGTCATAACTGAAAAGACAACGCAAATTATGATGACAACAGGGGAAAACAATCATCATAGATCTTGGAATAATAGGAGTGAGTTCACTTGCTGCAAATGCCCTCACCACCTCATTAATGGGAAAAGTGAAATGAGTGTTCTCATCAAAGAGGTCTAGAAAACAGCAGCAGGAGGAGGAGTAGGCTTTTGAAGAGCAGGAAATGAACTAGGGGTAGTAGGATTAGGAGACTCCTGAAAATCCACAATAGCCAGTATGAAGGTAGCAACAATTGAATGAAAAATACAACTAGGTAAAAGCTGCACAATACAAAGTCATGAAGGGGACAATACACAGCCTGGGAGAAAGAAGAAATCGACGTGTTGTATTATGCTATTAAGTATTTGTAGAGTGCACTATCTCCGGAGTATCTTGAGACCACACAACAGCACACACAGCATAACCTCTGCATCTCAACAATATATCCAAGCTACAAACACACTTTCTAAACTTCAGGAGCAAGACTTCAGGAGTACAGAAAAGGGCAACATGTTCCACAGCTTTGTACTGGCAGCAATACGTTTGTTCATACTAAGAGAATTTGTTGCTAGAAACCACAAAACTGCTGCGTTGGTCTGTTTTAGGAGGTCTTGTTTGGAGCCTTTCAGTTGAATTTTGCTGCTAGGAACTTCTGTATATGTACTGGAAAAGTGCTTTATGTACAATGGTAAGGGCTCTGAACTCTCCCCTTTACAGACTAGCAGCCAGTGGAGAGATCTTATTCAAGTAGAAATGTGATCCAATTTTCCTAAGATTGTCATGAAACACTTGGCTGCTACACTTTCACTAATGTGTACTTCAGCAGGACTACCTCTGGGCTCCCAGATAAATACGGTTACTGTGGTCAAGCCAGGAGTGCCACTAGGTAGAAGAGGTGTTCTCACAGTTAGGAATGAAAAAAGCTCATATAGAATACAAAAACCAATGCTACTCCTTGCCTCTGTTCCAGACTTCGCTCATTTGAGGGCCACTCTTCTTATCCTTTGCCCTGTCAGACGAGGAGGCAGAACCATAACCTGCACTAATTTCTCCAAGTCCACAGCCTTCAGCGTGAGGAATGTAGAGCAGGAGCCCTATCCTACATCAGCCAAGAACTGTAGAAGTCTTTAGGAGACAGTGGTGTGGTGCAGCTGGGTGTCCTTATGTGCAGCATGGGAATTGAGGCCAAAGTGAAAAGAACCACAGGGGTCACTGAGTTTCCTCCACTGGATGCATGAGGCATAAAAGTAGACTGTAAACCATAGACACTGGCCAGACTAGGTTCATGCAAATACATACATAAGTTGTACCTACCCCAAGAATGTATTGGCAGCTGTGGGGTTCAAGCATGTACACAGTGACTGCATGAGGAGAATCCGATTCTTTGCACCTGAAACAAGACATTTAAGATTAGTTTTGAAACACGAAAATGAACATGCTGCAGTAGACTACTTTCAACATTACAAATGATGGGCTATAATTCACAATAAAATGTAAAGCACCTTAATAAGTTTATCTTCTGCTACAGTAAATTATTCACCGAGCCCTACATTAACTCCATTCCCAACACAAAGAAGCATCACTTTGCAAATGGTAAAACAAAAAATGAAATCCCCCAAACTTATGTACAACAAAAGGCCAAATACCTCTACATGCTTTTGTGTGTCTCATCTGCAGGTTCTTTATTCAACAGCAATCTCCAAAAAGTAGGTAGGAATCTGAATTGGACAGAGCTATTGGGATGGTGGATGGTGGTTAAGAATGCTAGTCAATTAGGATTAAGAATAAACTTGGCTGAAAAGGTTTTCCATCACGTTTTTTAAGGACTAGGAGAAACTCTGGCTTTATGACAGTTTTGAGAGCCAGAGTGATCTCAAAGAATTTAATTATCGAAAAATTCTCTCTTACTGGTAGCAATGATTATTTAAAGTGAGCTGCCTGAGTCACATGCCTTGTGATGTAAACTTGCCAGTATTGAAGATATTTCTTTGATGTGTAAAAAATGTTGGTTCATCTGATATAGACTTCCAGTTGCAGATTCCTTACCTTACAAATTCCAGCAAGCATCAGTCTTGTGCGTTGGAATGCGATCGAAGACTGGGTTCAAATCCTGCGACTCCTGTCATTCGATGATGTCCATGACAGATCCGCTCCTCATGTGTCTGTAGTGTATGGAGCGCAACCACGACCCAAAACCGTGCTCAGAGTGCCAGGCCATGAATCCAAAAGCTTTGAGGGAGCGGTCCGGCGCTCTGCGTCCCCCCCAATCTTGGTGGAGAAGAAGGACCCAAGAATGGTCGCAGAGCCCCCACTCTTCGTCGTCCCACTCCAAGTCCTCGGGACGCTCAGATAAGCATAAGAAGGAGTCAAAGAAGAGCAAGCATTCTTTGACTTTACCCCACTGGTTGGCTGACACGAAGCGGGATCAGGAGCATCTTCGCTCTAAGCCTCTGTCCTTGGAGCCTGCTTCTGGGTCGGCCTGTGACTCCCTGGGTTTCTGGGCGCCTGAGCCACCCTACAACCCTGGGAGTTGTATGAGGCCATGAGCCTCATATTTGGACAGTCCGACCCTGCTGGAGTGACGCTGGCATGCTGTTTCTCCCTACCGTGGCTACAGAGGAGGAAGCATTCTATTCCATGGTGGTGAGAAGAGCAGCCGAGGGCCTGGGCCTCGAGCTGCCTTCAGTGGCAGTCAGGAAGAGCCTCTTGACTGAGTTGCTTCAGCCCAGGGCTTCCTCTTCTGAACCCCTTTTGCCCTTTAAGGAAGCCTTCATTGATATCCTGCTGGGGACTTGGTCCAAACCAGCACAGTGGGTCCTGTTAATAAGAATTGGCTGCCACCACAGAACAGCACCTTATGACCTAGTGTTCCTTACGCAACACCCAAACCCTGAGAGCTTGGTTATCTCCAAGCCTCCATGTCCCCAGGCGCATTCCCTTCTGCACCTCTGGAAAGGGAATCTAAAAGACTTGATCAGCTTGGAAAGAAAATGTTTTCTTCCTCCAGGCTGGCATTGCGATCTGTAAACACCTCATGCCTTTTGGGCCGTTACACCTATACTTTATGGGACACGGTTGTGCAGGTGCTACCACAAGTCCTGGGCCACTATCTCCCAAGCTGTGCTGATGGGAGAGGCGCAGCGAAGTACACAATACGATGTGGACTGGATACGACTGACTCACTAGGTAGATCGGTTGCATCAATGGTGGCCTTGAGACACGACACTTGGTTGAGGACGTCTGGCTTTTCGGGGAATGTCCAATCCACACTTATGGACATGCCCTTTATTGGGACCCTTCTCTTCTGAGAAAAAGTAGACTTGGCGCTCTAGTGCTTTAAGGAGTCACAAACTACAGCCAGGTCCTTGGGCCTTGCAGCTGCTACTTGCCCATCTCAATCTGCTTTTCACCCCTTTCGTGGCAACAGAAGGGGCATCAAACCACGTCCCTTTCCCTCCAGTCACCGAGCTGTGCCAGCTGGAGAAGTTCGGGCTGCTCCCGGTTCCGGCAGCAGCAACTGGAAAAGGACCCTTGAGCTGGTGCAGGGCCACTGTGAGGGACCACTTGTAAAAGCAATGCACAGGTAAGTTTAAAGGTGAATCCTGGGGGTCCCCATGGAGTGTTGAGGTTGCAAGAGGTGTGGGACCCTTAGGGCACAGCAGGTTCTTCAGTGCAGGGCACAGGGTGGCCGGGTACAGAGCAAATCAATGATCCAGGAGCTGTGCGCAAGGATGCCCTTAGAAGCAGAAGGTAAGTTGGTTCAAGGGTTGCTTGCAGGACAACACGGGCACTCTGGAGGGAGGTCCGGGTTGTTTCTGGAATCCCTTGACTGGGGCTTCCTCCTGGTCCTTTTTCAGCCCCAGACAGGCTGTCCTTCCTGATGTCCAACGTGGGCTGACTAATACCCTGGTTATTGGCACGGTTTGGCCGCTGGAGGTCACAGGCCACCAAACGTGGCACACTGGCAGGGCTGGTCCTCATGGTCATCAGGGTGCAGTTTGGTCCAGCTGCGGCATCCAATTCAGGAGTTATCGGCCAGTCAGAGAAGTGACCCTCACTGGCTTGATGGTTTCTTGAGGTTTTAGAGTCATGCCTCCACTCTGGAGGAAGTTCTCTGGCGATTTGCGAAGAGGGAGTCCTCTGGGGTTTTTGTAGAGTTGTCCAGCAGCTCCTCAGCGGCAATTGTCAGGTCCTTGGTGCAGCAGGCAGGGTTTGGCAACTTTTCTTTGTTGCAACAGGCCCACAGTTCTTGGGCTTCGGATCTTCTTGGTGGTGGTCTTCTTTTGTCCATTGAAACTGAGTTCTTGGTCTAGGGCTGCCCACTAAATATTGTATTTAGTGGGTGTTGTAGGGGGAACCTGCTTGTGAATGTTGGGTCATCTACCTTAGTGTGGCTACACCCATTTAGTGACCACTGCCGGTGGGCAGAGGTCACATCCCTACACCTGATTAGCCATTTTCCTTCCATCTAAGATGAAGGAACATGAAATGGAAAGTCCACCTCGCATGCTACACCTTAAGGGTGGTGCATGCTAGGTAGGGCCACTCCTCCTGTCCTAGGTTTACATTTCCCGCTGTTGCTCCTGCCAAAAGTGGAGGGTTGCAACAGGGGAGCCCTCTGCTGCTAGCAGCAGATCTGGAGGTCAAGCTTCAAAGGTGGTAAGCCCTTTAAAGCTCGCCAACAGGGCAGTGCACATTCCTGAGGGAGTGGGTGTTAGCACCTCCACCCAGGAAGGGCTTTGTCCTGAATCCCAGTGGGCAGAATCCCTCACCCCAGGGGTACAGGCTTGTGTCTGGAAGTGGCAGTCTGGTTAGGACCAGTCAGCTACTATGCCAAGGTAGTTAGCTTTTGCAGGGGGCACCCCTAAGGTGACACTTGGGTACATTTTACAATAAATCCAACAAGGGTACCAGTTTGGATTTATTATTCTGCGTTGTTTGATACCAAACAATCCAGGGTTCAGAGTGGCCATCATGTAGCTGTGAAACTAGTATAGATCAGTGTCCAGCAAATGTATTAAAATGGTTGCTCTGTTCACTCACTATGTACCAGGTTTGGCAAGGACACATTGAAGTCATATTACCCATGCAGCTATGCCCTCACGTGCAGTATGGTGCACTCTGCATTAGGGCTGAAAGGCCTGCCAGAGGGGTGCCTTACCCATAGTGCATGCAGTGTATGGTGGACAGGGCACACAGGCAGTGTGCCATGTCGAGTTTGTGGTTGGGTTGCACCAGAGCACTCAGCCTACAATGGTATGACTGGGTGCAACTTGATGCATGTCCCTAGAGTGTAGCACAATCAGTGCTGCTACCCTCAGGAGCCTACTTTTAGTACCTCATGCCCTGGGTGCCTAAGTACAATTTATTAGGGGCTTATAGTGGCTGCTAAAAGTATTGCCAATTGTGCCAATGTATCACAAAGGTTTAGGGGAAGAGCTCTGGCCCAGGGGACCTGGTTAGCAGGGGCCCTGGGTACTACAACCAACCTCTAGGCTAAATCATACATCAGGCAAAAAGTGTGGGCTAACCATGTCATAAAGAGGCCTCTCCTCACAGATACTCCCTCCCTTTCGAGACTATCCCTCCATCCATGCCACCATCTTACCACTGGATGGTGGAGAATCACCTGGCACTACTCTGCAAAGAGGTTACGGCTCTCTTAGCCAAAGGGGCCATACAGAGGGTCGTTGTGCCATAAGTAGGTCATGGTTGTTATTCCTGCTACTTTCTGGTGCCCAAAAAGGACAAGGGCCTCCGCCCTATCCTAGACGTCCAGTCCCTAAATCTCTTTCGCAGGAAGCAGAAATTCAAAATGCTTACTCTTAGGTCCCATTTGCTCTGGACCCAGGAGACCGGATGGTAGCATTGGACTTGCAGGGCGTATATTCCATATTACCATCCTCCCTGCTGTAGGAGGCTGGCTCAGTTTATGGTGTACACCTATGGTGTGGCACCCTATACTCCAGTCCAGGCAACTCTTAGTGATAGTGTTTTGGTGCCCAGACAACCAAAGCTCTCTAGGGCCAGAGAGCAGCACAGGGTTATCAGGGAGGAGAGTAAAGCACTTACAATACCACAGTAGTCAGTCAGTGTGTTACAAAAAATAAAATATTTGTTAATATAACACTAGTACTATCCTAACGTTGGTGTATCTTCACCTGGAGATATCTACACACAGAAAATATACTTAGAAATAAACAGGAAAAGCACAGAATACATGGGACCCTACCGGGGGGTTTCAAACCATATACTTAGAAAGTGGTATAAGAATGGAGGGTGCCCAACCAAGTACGTGTGTTAGGATCCCAGGTCCTGGGGGAGTAAAAAATCACCCAATGTAAGTAACAGAAATCCCCCAGGTGCCCGTGTGCAGAGGTGTTATCTAGCCAGGTGTCCCATAGGCTAACACAGGACAGTCTCAGTTGAAATTTTCAGGATTCAGGACCTTTCCCAGAGGAAATAAGTTGGCACAAGGAAAGTATGATAGTGCCACCACCCGTGGATACCAGGGAAAGTGGAGTACCTACACCAGGGAGTCCTGGTGCATAAACATGAAGTGACATCAGAAATCTTAGTCGGAGTCAATGGGAGCCTTGTTTGTCCAGCTGCTGTCACGACCCGTGGACCAGGACGGTGGAACCCAAGGGTGGATTCCAGACAAGAACCTGAAAAAGAAGAGGACAGTGTCCAGACCACTCAAAGATGTCCAGCCTGTGCAGGTAGGCCATGAACACCCTTCTTGGAGAGTAATTCCTGCAGGTCAGTGAAGGAAGAAGTACAGCTGCGGAGTCCAGGTGATGCAGGAAGATCCTTTGAGTCACCCACGAGCTGTCCCACATCAGTCGCCGGATTGCAAAGGGGTCAGTGGTCAGCGGAATCACCAACAAGCATTGACAAAAGCAGGAAGAAGCTGCAGGAAAGTTGGCAGGATTTTGGGGACCAGCAAGGTCCAAGCAATTCGAACATTGGAGGAGAGTCATGGCTAGCCCTCAGCAGGCAGGGGTGTCAGGAAAAATCATTGGAGCCCCCACGAGGACACAATAGCAGCAGGCACAGGGAGTTGCAGGGAGGCCTCAGCAGCACAAAGAAGCAGTCCAGAGTTGCAGGTTGACTGCTGCTCTTGGAATTGCAGAGAGCTGGCGGCTGGGGCTTCTCACAGCTTGAAGATCTTCAGAAGGAAGAGTCAACAAGCCTTGGTAACAGCAACAGACGCTGTGCACAGGGGTTCCGTTCCAGTGTCCACAGCAAAGGTCCACTGTCTCCCAAGTTGGATAGAAGGCAATTTGGACCTGGAGGGGACCACAGGACCACCACCTGTGTTGCAGAGCCTACTCGATGTCTGTGGGACAGCAGGATCCACCAGCCAGTCACTGTTGTAGAGGTGCCTGCGGATGCATGCGAGTGACTCCTTCACTCCAGGGGAGATTTCTTCTTGTTTACTGGTGCAAACAGAGTCCTTGTTACCCAGGAGGATATACAGTCACAGATGATGCAGAATTTATGCAGGAGCTGGAGAAACAATTTTGTAGCGGGAGCCGTCCCAACTGCATACAGTCTTGTTTCAGTTCCTAAGGCAGTCCAGCAGCGGATCCCGAGGCCAGGTTTTCAAAAGAGTCTTGCTCGATGAATCTAGGGACCAAACCTCAGGGGAGCCTTAAGTAACCCTAAAAAGGGGTTGGACACTATCTGCAGTGACCCATTTATCAGAGGGGGTCAGGGACGTCACTTCTTGGCCTAACCAGTCAAATGCTCCCAGGGGACTTTGTCCATCTTGTTTCCAAGATGGCAGAATCAAGCAGCCATCTGACAGAGCTCTGTGCACTTTCCTAGGGTAGGAGCTGGACAGGGGGGTGGTCACTCCTCTGTCTTTTGTGTAGTTTTGCACCAGAGTGGGAACCAGTGGTTCCTGCACTGGTGCAAACTAGTTTATGCAAGGAGGGCACCAAATGTGCCCTTCAAACCAGTCTGGGGACGCTCAAGAGGCCAACCCACCCCAGACCAGAGACACTCATTTGAAGGGGAGAGGTGGGCAAACCTCTTCCCTACAGGAAATCCTTTGTTCTGCCTTCCCCTGCCCGAGTTAGGCTCATCAGCAGGAGGGCAGAACAGTGTCTAGGGTGGGCAGCTGCGCAGGCTTGCATGCAGATCCTGCAAGAGTACCAGGTGGATGATCAACCCTTTGTGGGTTATGTGGGTGGCAAGAAAGGTTGGGCAGTGCAAAAGAGGATCATCTACAGATGGGTCGTTCTCTGCATTAAAATGTGCTACGCACTGGTTAAGAAGCAAACCCTGGAAAGCTTGCATGCTCAATCCAACAGAGCAACAGCTGAAACCACCGCGTTAGCACACCGAGTTCCAGCCCTGGACATCTGTCAGGTAGCAACGTGAGCATTATTGCACACGTTCACCAAACACTACTGCCTGGACAGTCAGGTCTGAAGGGAAAGGTATTTTGCCTATTCGGTACTGCAGGACTTTCTAGTATGGTCTTGGTCCGCAAACCCACCTCCGGGGATGGTATTGCTTGGGTATCTACTATAAGGTAAGGAATCTGAATCAGATGAACAAGTTACTTACCTTTGATAATGAAGTATCTAGTAGAGACATATTCTAGTTACAAATACCTTACCGAACCAGACATCCTCCCCGCTCTGCAAACTGATTTCTAGAGACCGGGACTTCCTTTCAGGGTCCTAGTTCTGACACACCAGTGGTCTGTGTTCTTCATGGCTCCACGCTTCTGGTGTGGAAAGTCATAAAAAGAAACTGATGTCAATTTGCCAGGTGTGCCTACATAGGTCCGCGGAGCAGACCGATGCCACTGAACAGCACGCGGGGGTACTGCTCAAGAAAAATCTTCAGATCCAGACTGACGCCTGGGGCAAATTCTAAGGTAAGGAATCTGCAACAAGAGTATGTCTACCAGATAATTTGTTACCAAAGCTAAGTAACTTGTTAATTAGTGCCAATCAACACACTGGTGATGCATAGACTTGCATTCTTAAACGGCTGCTAAATTTTATTTAGCCCTCAGAGTATGTTTTCCTCAGATCTGCATTTCTTCTTTAGGGGTTTATTTGTGCAACTCCCTAATGCACAGTGACATTGCTTCAGGGTCTGTGACAGTGTTCTATTTAAGATAAACTTTGAATAGCTGTAATGGTGTTCTGCACCAGGAATCTGGTCTTAAGATATTATCCTATCATAGATCCCATTAATTCAAATGGATAAGTTTAAGTTCATAAAAACCTACACTTGTGTAAGGCTTTTGTGATTTGTCTGCTAAGGGCAGTGAAAGGAAAAAGAAAAGGTGGTATCTAGCACCTCAATCTTGCATATTAGAGAACTCGCTGCTACAAAGAAGGTTAAACAAAAAAAAGGGGAAACTGATGCTGGCTGCACAGGGTATGCTCTTGGGAAAAAACCCCAAGCCCAAATGGGGTCCCTATTGAGTATATTGAAAAATATGCCACTAGTCTAGTTCCTCACCTATTGGCGATGCATGAGAAGAGGATTCAGAACTCAAACTTGCCCTCAGACATTTGTGGTACCAAGGTGGTGGTAATCCCCAAGCCTAACAAACTGTTAGAGAGCTGTGCATCATATAGGCTAATCTCCCTGATAAATGTAGATGCTAAAGTGATGGTGAAGTCTCTGGGATATGGACTGGTGAAGAAAGTATGAACCCTTGTTAAAATGGACCAAAATTGATTCAGCAAGGGGTACAAAATACTGTACCCAGAGGCTTAACATGTTGCTGGCATATTTAAGGAGGTGGAGAGGATGACAGAACGACATCTCTTATACAATTGGATTTGAAAAAAAAAGGCTTTTGACTCAGTTGATTGGCCCTTCCTCTGTGGGTTTTGGAGAGGATGAATTTTGGCACATACTTCCGAAAATGTGAGCAAATGTTTTACCTGTTCCCCTGGGCAAGAGTAAGGGTGATTGGTGTAAGGTTCTGGCCCTTTTCCATATGTCGGTGGCAGCCGATAGGGCTGCCCTCTTTCTCCCTTTCTTTTTGCATTAAGAATAGAACCTCCTCCGTGAATAGACAAGGAGGAATGCACAGCTGTGGGGCCTGAGGTGGGAGGTGGAATGGAGGATCGCATTTCTCTGTATGCAGACAACGTCCTATATATGAAGCAACAGCCTCATCTTTCAGTTCCTAGACTGATGTGCATCTTGGGAGCATACGCCAAGGCCTCATGGGTTGGAGGCCATCCAAAAATGCCATCCATTACTCCTGCTTTCAAACATGTAAACTGGCCATTCAGTTACCTTTGTATGATTATTTCCCCAGACTGTGATATTTGTTGTGAGGCAAATGGGGTACCCCTAACACAGAAAGTTAAGGACCATACGGCACAGTGGAACAAACTACCTTTAAATATGTTGTGTATGGGCACACGGTTTAAAGTGGCAGAGTTACCTCAGATACTTTACATACTGCTAAACTATCCATTCAGGATCCCTCAAGAGTGGTTGTCCAGTGTTACTAAGAAACACTCAGGAACACAGCAGTAAATTTAATAGAGTGGTAGTGTAGCTCCAGAACCACCACCCTACAGCAGTGCAGCAGCTTCCCAACTGATCCCAAAGAGAACACACCCATGCATTCCAGATTAAATCCATGAGTTCTACATTCTATTGCAACTCTACCAAAACACTTTCTCCCCCTACCCCCTAAAAGAAGTGAACAAAATGATCAAAACAAAATAATGCATATTTTGCACCAAAAGAAAACTGAGAACATGCTGACATTATAAGATATGTGGCACAACATTTGAAGAATATAAAAATTGCAACATACCAACACAGTAGCAATTAAAACATGAATGGATATTTCTCAACTTTTAAAATATTCTTGACACCAGGAAGATACATTCTTAAGCCTTGTCTGATCAAGCCTGTGTTTTTTTGACCAACACAACAACAACAACACCTACATCAAAGACAGTTTGTGTCACTGAAGTCTCATTAAATCTAGTTTTATATTTCATTTGATATTTATTTTTCCTTGAAGTAATGAACTGTTCAGCAATAGTTTTGTTTTCAATTGCTCCTTTACCCGATCTGAATCATGCTGGACTAAGTGTTGAATTTGCCAATGGTCCTCAACATATAAAAAGGAGATTTTAAAGTTAGAGTTTAGAGCACTGTGATGAACCCAATACATTTCTCTTAACACTTTTTAAAGGGGCAACTTATATTCTAAAACCCTCTGAGCAGAATCTTTGACCATACAGTTCATCCTTTCAGCTAAACCGCTGGCTTGTGGTGTATATAATGCAGTTTTAAAATGTGTGATTGCCAAGCTACTGAAAAGTTCACTTATTTGTTCAGATACAAATTGTACTCTATTGTCTGTTATAACATTTTGGTATACCTTCTCGAGCAAATTCATCCTTAAGAAAAAAATATACCACTCTAATGTTATCTGTGCACACTTCTTGTCACCCATTTGGAGATGTAGTCAGCAAAAAATAATGCATAGCGAACTTTAGGAGGCAAAAGCTCAAAAGGACCAGCAATGTCCAAAAACAAGTTTGGTCCAAATTCTCATCACTTCTGGAACATTGGCAACAGTCCTTCACAATCTTTTCAGCAATACAATGCAAATTAGTCCACCAATACCATTCACGCAGTCTAGTTTTAGTCAAACCTCTACCTAAATGGCCCTCATGCGTTAAATTAACAACTTTCTCTCTCAAACTTACTGGAGGTATAAGTCTTGCTCCTCTAAGAAGATCCTGATCTATGAGGCTTAACTCTTCACACACATTCCAATACCCATCCACAGAGTCAGGAACTTCCCGATATTGTGGGCATCCTTTGATAACAATCACATATCAAATTTAATTCCTCATCATTTTCTCTGGCACCACTCCACTCATTCATATTTAAAGCAGTTTTGCTCATCCATCCTACTAATCTTCTATCTACCTTGTAATTCAGCCCCACTCTCACTCACGAGAAGACAGGAGAGGCAGTCAGCAGCATCATTGCTCATTCCTGGTAAATACTACACCAGAAAATTAAAGTCTTACAATCCTTCTGACCATATTTTTATCTTGGGGGTAAAACTACCACTTGCTCTACACAAAATATATGCACCAGTGGAAGATGATCAGTCATTTCAATGAAGTGATTTCCCCCCAAAAAGAATTTAAAAGGATGTATCGCCCAAGCTATAGCTAATGCTTCATGCTCGTCATGGAATACCTCTGCTCAGCTGCCTTGAGAGAATGTGACACAAACGTTATTTCTTTTTTTACAAGTATCAAAATGTCCCAAAGTAGGCATGGTACATATAAGACACAATTTTCAGAACATTCAAATTGAACTCCTTTCTTCAGCAAAGATCTCAGAGGCTGAGATACACAAGCGAAGTTAGGTATAAACTTTGAACAAAATTCAGCAAGCCCTAAAAACAATTGCACTTGGTCATGATTCTCCAGTGTAGATGCATTCATAATGATTTTTGCTAACTTCAACTTGGGCCTTATCCTTTCACCAGATATCACAAGGCCAAGATAAGTAACAAAGGTTACACCAAACTTATATTTTTCCTTTTTTTAAGAGTTAAACCTGCATCTTGTAACTTGCTCAACACTGGTCTCAAAATCTTATCAAGTTCTTCATGGTTTTTGCCTGAAACCAAACTGTCATCTTGAAAGAGCAAAATATTTGGTACTTTTTCCAACACATTCTTCAAAACCCTTCGAAAATGTGCAGCTGCCAATGTAAACCGAAAGGGAATCTATATGCTCACCGAGGTGTAACGAAAGAAGTGAGATGCCTGGACTTAACATGCAATGGTACCTGGTGGTAAGTCAAGTACAAATCAATTATACTAAACTACTTTGCCCCCTTCAGTGTTTAAAGTGTTTCTGAAATATTAGGTAGGGGGTGCCAATCTGTCCAAATTCACCCTAAGATCCACACAAATTCTCACTTTGGTATTACCATTTTTAGTTGCCAGTAATATCAGCCAACCACTCTGAAGACTCAGCTTCTTCCATCACTCAAAATGTCAACGTCCTTTGCAATTCTTCCTTGAGTGGACCCAACATCAAGTATGGTACCTTCCATAATCTATGTACAGATGGTGTGATATTTTTCTTTAGAATGATCGTTTTTACAAACCCCTTAAGTAAACTTAATTCTTTCTCAAACATTTCAGAGAACTCACACACCACCACATCACCATAATCATTACTGGTCAACAAGTGAATTTGTTTGGATGTTTCAGGAAGTAACATTATACCAATGTCACCGTAATCTCTCCAACTCAAGTTATCTCCAAGTTTGGGGACATAAACGTTGCCCACTGTCCCTCTGTCACAGAACTGTATTTTGAGTATGGTATATCCAGAGGACATAATTCAATATTATCACCAAACTGCCTCTCCCTATTCTTGTTACCTGTCACCGTATATGGTGGTCCCAAATCCATTGGCATCGTTACTTCCTTCCCACCCACTTGTATGCCACACTCTGGCATAGAAATGGGATATCAATTCCAGCACATTCCTTCATGCTCAACACAAAACAATCCTATTGTTTACATCCTTCCAGTCTATCATTCCAACACTCTGGATGCTGCCACCCCTGCATACTCTTGCACAGTGACATTTTTACACATATTTCTTATAGGATGCATTCTTAGCAAAGCAAGCAGGACTGTTTGAAAAACGGCCCTCACTACCACATCTGTAACATGTACTCTTAGTCTACTTGTTATCTTTACCTGTAGGTATGAATTTGCTATTATCACAAGAAAGTAACTGACTTTAACACCACAAGTATGACACCTGTTCTCATATTTGTAAGTTTTGTGATCTATACCCATTTTGTTATTTGTGCCACTATAAGAACTAAAAAACAATGAACACCTGCTTCAGCTAGTTCATAAATTGAGTCTTTCAACTCTTTAAAGAAGACCCTTACTTCGCCTTTAGAATCTCTCGTTTCCTTTATCCAATCTGTTGTGTTTTACATCTCTTTCACAGTAGCTATGACTTCCTTAAAAATCAGGATTCTTTGCTAACAATTTTCCTGAACTTTATGTCTGTTTGTACACCTAACTAACTGATCCCTTATTACAGAATCAGTTAGCTCCCCAAACTCACAGGTAATTCCCAAAGTCTTTAACGAAATTATGAATGTTCCAACTTTCTCATGTCTATCTTCAGTTCTTGCAAAAAACACGTGTCTTTCAGGAACAGCATTACTTTTTGACTGAAAATTATTTTCAAGTATCAAAAGAGACATTTCATGCGGATTGGTTAGATATCCTTCAGCATTCCCAATGAGTATTTCATCTACGCTTTCATATACACATCTTCCTTCCACATACAAATTATGAACAAGTACAGCTAGTTTTCTTGTATCAGAAAAGTTCAAACCCCTACAGCAATGAGGTACAAATCAAACCATTTCTCCCATTGTTTCCAGGGTAAAATAGGATCAGCTTTGTCTGATAAAAAAAGAAGGTGGCTGAGACATGTTTTCAGAAGCCATAGTCTTCCTCTTTTCTCAAGTGATTAATACTAACATGAAGGGATCTCTTTGCTGTATTTTAAAAAAATGCAAAAGTACCTACAGTTTACCCACTTGACGTTTGACAGTAATTATGACATACCAATTGAATATCAACAGGAATATTGCAAAGAGTATTTTCTACTTGTCTTCAACATCTTGGCTACCAGTGGAAATAGTGGCAACTCTGACATAATGTGATGCAGCGATATCAGTGTTACAGTGCAGTGGCAATCCAATTTAAAATGGCTGCTGGAAGTGCTGTCAACAGACCAATCCAAGATGGCTGTAGCGTTATGACAACACATTGAAACATACCCAAGTACCGTTGCAGTGATGCAAGATCTGCTGCTTTTACTCAAGAATGCGGTAGAAGCACATGGGATCCTTGCACTTACTGAGTTCCTGCTACGTGCCAGAAACAGTTGTTTCAATTATTTGATCGATCTTGCAAGCAGCTCTTGCCAACGTGCTCAGAGTAAAAAGTAGACAAACAATCATTAACATCAAGATTACTCACTAGGCCCATATCTGAGACTTTAGTGTTTAAGCGTCCAGCACTTCTATCCGTTGTCTCTGTGGGTCCGTGGATACAATATGGGGAAGTTGGTGGTTACCTGTCCCCAAAAGGTCAAACTCACTGCCAGTGTTATGAAGAACCACTCAAACGCAGTAGGATACATCCAAATAAATCTAATAGAGTGGTAGCATAGCTCCGAAACCACATACCTATAGCAGTGCAGCAGCTTCCCAACTGATCCCATGAATTCCAGATGACTTCCATTAGTTTTACATTCTACTGCAACTCAGGTTCATACAAATAAGCCAGCATGAATAATTTTCTGTGAGACGGGAGCCCTCTAAGGGTTGCACCTAAGGAATGCATCTAAGCCCCATACAATGTTGGAATAGGAACAGCGGATATAAGATTGTATTATTGGGTGGCCCAGATGCTTTTAACAAATGAGTGGCTCTTCAGCCACACAGGGGATCTGGCAATATGGCGAGAGATAGCCGCATTGGAGGTAGGGCCTCCCTCTATCCCCGGTCATTGCTGTACAGGAGTTACATTCCAGTGAACACACCTCAAATAATGAGGATACCAGTAGAAAGTTGGTACAGGGCTCTAAAATGGATGAGCTGGAACTGGAAGTTAAATATAGAAACACCACTGTGGCATGGAACCTGTCTCAAGAAGGCATCCCAGCTATGAGGATTTAGGTATTGGGAAAGACTAGGGATTTTAAAGTTAAGGGACATATGAGCTCAATCATTTACTATTTTGGAAGGGTGAATGATCGCTAACTAGGACACAGGTAGCCACTGATGGTCCCTGGACACCCTTTTCAACTTAGAATTGCTCAGAGGAATTAACTATTGTCCACAGCAAAAGAATCACTTTATACAGCAAGGGGCTGCTACAGAAGCATTCCAGGATTTGGGGACCATGGTGGGAACACTTTAATGACAGTAGAACAGGCATAGCAGGAGGAGAACTCAGTTTGGTATGGTGAACAAGGGCGCAGCTCATGTGTGTGACTGCTCTGGACAATTATGCTAATTTATTTTGAATGCGGCTGAACCCTAATAAAGATCATGTTCTGAGATCTGAACTCACTGCAGAACTGAATGTGTACAGGAGTGTTGATGCTGTGTCCATTATTTGTTATCAAACAATGCTGTTTACATTTCAATAGAAAATGTCAACAGATGTTTTTAAAAAAGAAAAGTGTTTTCTTTTTGTCCATAGTTTAGGGAGAGGATGTTTTTTTTTTTGGGGGGGGGGGGGGGGGTGTTATCTTGTCACTGAGCAGTGTTCAATCTAAGCCCCAAAATTCCAGCCCACTGAGTAATCAACCATGTATGCAGTAGCATCATGTCAAGACAAGCAAGAACAAACCTTTCTAAAAGAATCCTGGTAGTCGTTTCTTCATTAAAAACATAATATACAAAAAGAAAACATTTTAATTGTCACAGAGTTTCGGCAAAAGAGAAACTATAAGGATTTTCCTTTTCCTACAGTATCAAATTAGTAAGTGAAGCTTTTATGAGTTGGTGACCTCTGATGAGGTAAAGGTAGGCGCCATCTCTGTTGAAAAAAAGATAACAAACCACTTCCTGAGGTTCTGAAGATTTTTTTAAAGTGAGTTGAGGGACCTTGAAGTTGTAGTGGTACTGTCCCACCAGGAATTTGAAAGACACTCCTTCCTCGTGCCAGAACAGGTTGTGTAAACAGAAATGCTGACACAATGTCTCTGTTAAGTTAAAGAAAACATATGCAAGTGCAAGCAATGTAAACTGTGTTATGAGTTTGTATATTTTTATCAACACAATTAAAAAGACTAAGGCTATTCAACTACAGGAAGATCCTCAAGCATACCTCTTGCGCTTTACATGGATATGTAAAAGTTACAAACCTGAAATGGTCAGTTTTACATGAAATTCAATGCGTTCGATTTATGTACAATACACACATCAAGTAATATGAATAATGAAATGGTGGAAGAACAACGTTAGCAACAGTGTGTGGTGATTAAGGGACCAACTTCAAAAGGCAGTTACGCACGATTTAGAAAAAGGTATATGGCTTAAGAGTAACCGTTGTAGCCTTAATTACTGGACGTTTCATCAACTTATAATGGTATTTATTATTGTAAGAGAATCCATCTCTAATTGTTTCGTTTTGCTGCAGCCTAATTAAGACTGCTGAGAACCTTCTACAGCTAGGCTTGCCAGTGTAATGAATAGATGAAAAAAAAGTAGAAATTGCTATTTAAAAATCCAAATAACCTTAGAAAATTAGGATTCCAAAGGAAAATAACAATACATTAACACTAAAGTGCAAATGGGCCACACAAGGCTAAGGCCTGAAATTTTCGGTAAGAGAAACTTTGAAAGAAGACTATTACATTTACACCTTTGTGTAAATTAACACCATAGACCAATAACGTTTACTAATACTGCCTTTAGATCTGAATTAGAAACTTGTTAAATAGTAAGAGATAGTCGCTGCGACCCTTCAGAAAGAATTATGCAGTACTGGTAAACTGAGTAATGAAGTATTACTTAAATTAATGCAAACTTCTGATCCACTGAACATGAGAAAAAACTGGATGTCATAAGCACGAGTGGTATCTTTATGGAGATACAACACTATTTCCTGCATTGATATCTAAGTGGATCCGCAGCCACCACTGAAATATTACCATCTGCATCTGGTTGGCAAAATGCTGGCAACTTTCTCAACCCAGTCTGACACCTCTACCTATTTCTAAATGAGAACTCTGGGTGCATAAACATAAACAAGAAATGTGTGTGCTCTGTACAATCAATGATATAATCAAACTTTAGATAATTTCGAATGTCTATTAGCAATAACAATAGATCTACTGAATACAATGTATTTACACTTTCTTCAGTTATTTAGTTTGTGTTTACATTCTTGTAGAAATATGAAAGTGTAATAAAGGCTGTTCACGTTAGTCAAAGTTAACAGTAGCCACGTTTTGAAACTCTAAGTCAATTAGTGCGACATACACACCAGTAACTGCCATTCACACACATACACAATTCTCAAGTAATAAATAATGCTTACGTAATTGCTGTTTTCAAATCTAAATGCATGCAAAAACACTTTACAGTAATCAACTTACTTTAATTTCACAATTACTTGTCTTGGCTTTTCATTCAAGTCACAAAGATCTCCATTCCCATAGAAATGAGAAACCATTCTGTGAAAAGAGTTTTGATGAATACAACGTGACTCGGATCAAATAATCCCTTTTTATCATAATTTAATATATACAAAAAAGAAAAGTAATGACCAAGAAAAAGCTCAAAGACTATATTGTTTCATATTTATGGATTCAACAATAAATATGATTTGTTGCATATAAAAACATTTTAAACTGAACAGATATTTGTATTACTAGTGTGCTGAGGATTATTTCCTTTGTATTACTTTTTGCCTTACATTTCGCCTTACATTTCAATTTAAAAAAAACATGGATGACCTTCAAATGTTCATCTTGCAACAGTACTCCGGTACTGGGAGTTACTCATGCCACACCCATATCAAGAAGAGGGTGCTACCTCGGATAATGGATGTTTTATTTCTTCATAGGACACACTGAATGCATTTACATGGGCCATCTGCAAATGTAAAATGTGTTACAAAAATTATTATGCTTACCTTCTCTGGTATTTTTTCTGAAAAACACTATCTTCTCTCAGTTTCACCCTCTTTAGAAATTAGGATTTAGAAGGACATCAATCTGATGCTTCCAATCACTGCCATACATTTTAATGCTGTATACTCCAATAGTAAACTAATACTGCAAGCATTCTCTGGACCGCAATACTGCTTCAGCTAAAATTCAGTCTTTTTCCTAAATCCCAGGCTGCATAAATACAATTCAAACAAAAGATAGGTATAAATATGCTCAAGGCAGTGATACCTGGCATTATTTATTTCTCAAAAGCAAAGCTAGCTATGTCTCCTGGGGAAAGATTGAGCATTTTAATGAGGGGGTTATCAGCCCCTCCTTCAGCGGACAGGGAAACATATGCCTCATGACTAGATACATTAGTGCTGTCATTCAACATCTTGTTAAAGAATGCTGAAGAGCGAGGCTCAGGCAGTGTCTCAAATAGCATTAGTATGCTTCAATATATTTAGCAGAGAGGCAATGGGATCTATAACTAGTAAGTCAATGAAAACTCATGGAATCTGGTTTGCAAGCTATAGTCCATTTAAAAGTCACAGAGGAGTGACAAATAATTCTTATATTATCTCCAAAACACGCATTAAGCTGCTTGCAGAATATTTGTGATGAAGTAGAAGGGAAACGAGACCGGTCAGTGGCTGATGAAATTAGCTTAATCAAAGTTTCTGATTAGTTTGTAATTTAACTATCTCAGTACTCTTTTTTTCACAGTAACAGCAGCATTTTTATATTTGTTAATGGAGATTAGATATTCATTCTTGCAAGTATTATTAGGTTTCCCCCTCTTTCACATATTCTCTGCATTGTGAGTGTATGGTTTTAAAATGTTTCAGTTGGGGTAATACCAAGGTACTTTATGAGGATGGGCCTCAGATTACCTGAGGCAGAACACTGGTGAAAAAAGGTTTTCATGTCCAAAGAAAAGAGAGAGAATGCCTTCTCATGTGAGAGGATATTATTCAGTCTACATATCATATGTGCAGATAGACTTGCAATTTCTTCTCCTGGATTGGGGGTTGAGACAGACTCACAATGGAAAATGCTGGAGTGGAATTCTTTAGAGGAAACATCAAGAAGATGAAGGAAAGAAATATGAAATAGAAATCTGAGGACTAGAAAAATCTATACTTTTGTAGAAAACCGTGTCCAGATCAAGATACTTGATAAGCGTTGAACCATGTGGTACCTTTCATTATGCCTAGGTTTGCCAGCCCTTGGAACGAGATGTGTGAATGACGCTTTGAAAGATACTCTAACCATGTATAAGTCACTAAGAATTATCAGAAAAGAACAGGAGGTGGCTAGATAGAGGACAGGAAACACAAAAAACATTTTATTTTTCTGTTGGTCTGCCAAAAAGTTTGCTTGTACATCTTCAACATGACTGGAATGTGGCAGTATGACCCATTTGAGGGTTGTGCACCTGAGGTCAAATTTTTGGCACCTGTAAAATCAGTTTCTGATGTTATCTTTTTTAAGATGCTTTGTCTACTCTATAAATGTTTTCATAGACTGGCCCCTTGGCAACTGTGCTCTAACATTAAATCTCAGTCGTCAAAGACACAAACATCTCCACGCAGACCTTTTATACAAGTACCCAGATATAATCCATATCTATAAAAGAAGAGCACTGCTTTTTGTTGTTAAACTCTGGAATTCACAACCTTTCAACATCAAATGCTCTTACATACTAACTAGCTTTATGTAAAGGTGTTTTACATTTGGTTATAGGCAAACTAGGAGACCCGTGTCACCAGACCCTTTAAGGCGGTGGATGGTTTATAAATGTAGCTATACAATCAATGTGATAAATTTAACAAACATATGTGTATTCTTATGTTAAGACAGCTTACTTCAAATGCTTCTTTGAAATCAGAAATGCTACAGAGTCCCATTTCCCATTTTGATTTGTTGTCAAATCATCATTGTGAAGCACTGTCCTGCTGTACAACCTTTGCGGAAACCACTTGTTTTCCAGGTAAAAGGCACAGTTTATGAATGAATTATCAATCTTTAACAGGAAACAGTTGGGAGCACACTGCCTCACACTCCAGCATGCAGTCTGCCCAATTGCATTATGGTAAATGCAGTACGAATTTGTACTTCATTTATAGTCTGTAGTTTTTCACCTCAGTGGGTTCAGCTAGTGCTGTATATTTCAAGACACATTTCTGGGTTTAGCCCTTCATCAGTAGTGAGCAGCAGGCTTTTTTTCTGGGGGTCGCTGGAAATGCTGCCAACGTCCTCTCACGTCTCAGTAATACTCACTGGTACACAGGTGTATCAACTAAAGCTCCTCAGCTTACTGGCTCAGGAGAGCCTTTTTAAACAGGAAACACTTGGGAGTACACTGCCTCACACTCCAGCATGCAATTTGCCCCCATTACATTATGGTAAATGCAGTACAAATTCGTGCTTACTTCATTTATGGTCTGCAGTGTTTTACCTGCTGCTTCTCTCTGCTGATGGAGGGCTAAACCCAGAAATACGTGTCTGGAGATATACAGCACTAGCTGCACTCACTAAGGTGAAAAACTACAGACAACAGATGTAATAATCACAAATTTGTACTGCATTTGCCATAATACAATGGGGCAAACTGCATGCTGGTGTGAGAGGTAGTGTGTTCCCAACTGTTTCCTGATTAAAATGGCTCCCTTGAGCCAGCAAGCTGAGTAGCTTTGATTGATGCACCTGTGTGCCAGTGAGTGGGACTAAGATCTGAGAGTACTTTGGCAGCATTTGCAGCAACACCTGAAAAAAGCTTGCTGCTCCGTACTGATGAAGGGCTGAAACCCGAAACATACATCTAGAGATATACAGTACTAGCTGCACCCACTGAGGTGAAAAACTACAGATGAAGTGATCACAAATTTGTACTGCATTTACCACTATGCAATGGGGCAAACTGCATGCTGGAGTGTGAGACACTGTGTTCCCAATTGTTTCCTGCATTATCAATCTTGTTAACTTTTGCAAAACGTCCCCCAGTACCCTTAGAAGAGATATCAGATCATAGAAATCTAGGTTAGTCTTTGGATTCTATTAAATAGATGGGCATTATTGTACTCGGGTATCTGGAATTTCACCTTGGTTTAGAATCAACTTTTAAAAGCAAATAAGCACAATCAGCCCCCTCCTCCATCTAAACACTAAAGCTGATATGCCTCATAGACAGTGCACCCCTAACTTTAGTCTATTTATAGATTTATATATTCTCTAGATTACTCATCAAAACTACGTTCAACCAGTACTTTTGTGCCCGGTTAGCTGGTATCTCCTCCTACTAATATGGAATTTCGATTGACTTCAGATACTAGCAAGAAGGTTTTTTCTCCTCTCTCTGCATAATTGCCTTCAGAGTTTCATATCACTGGGATGTTCTCTAGTGATGTACCAGATTATAAATTGATTTGTATTGACTCACTTAGCTGTTCTGCTTGTTCAACAAGTCCATTTGGAGGGACCTTCTATCCCAGGGAAGTGCAAGGCTTAGACATGAGTGCATACATAATGATGCTGACTCCTAAGTTGTTGTTAAATATATAAGAGTAATATTTGACCAAGTCAGCAGATTATGCAATTCACATTAAGTCATGTAATGGCATGTAAAAAAAAAAAAAAAACTTCTGAAAGCCCATGTTCAAAAGTGCAGACCACCAAACATGTATCCGGTCACTCTATATGCAGCAACCTCTTTAGTGCTGACCAACGATCTGTATTTTAAATGCTACTCACTAGGTCAAGTATTTAAAAAGAGCGTCTCACTGTGCCACTGGAACCAAGCTATAATGGACTAATGACCCTTAACCAGGGCGAAACTGGTCATGGGATGCGTGTGTTCCCGCTCACAGAAGACCTGGTCTGGCAGTTTGGGCTGGACTGTACCATTGGAGCAGGGTCAAGACTGATCTGCATGTGGCTGTGTCCAAACAGAAATGGCATAGTAAGCAAAACAGTTCTGGGTTGGGATGCTACCCGGAGTGATTGCCAGTGGTTAGACAAACTGCAAGCTTCCTCCATCACCTTTTGTGTGTTTGGTCTAAAACGGAACTGCCAGTCCTTCATGCACAAGAGAAAGAAGAAAGATGAGAGACAATCTCAAAGATCGGACATTTGAAATTGGAGCCTTCTGTCCGGAGGTAATCAAAGAAACCCAATGGGAAAATAGTCCACATAGATTCCCTCAAAAATCAAGTAATATGGATAAACAGTCTTCTGCATATCTCCTCCGTGTTCCATATGCAGGGTTTCTACTGGGCTAACGATTATGTGTCAGACAATTTCCTCAGGGAATTACTTGATTGGTTATGGATAACTCCACTGAATCCTCTTATCTTCCACTTGGTTTAAAGAACAAGAAAAACAAACAATGTCATGAGGCAATGTCAAAAGCAAATTGGCTTAGTCTACACAAGTAGCCAGGACAGTGTGACTTGTCTGTATGAAATGCTTCATTCTCTGAAGGTGAAAAGGCCCTCCAGTGCAGTGAATCAAGCAATTCTCATATGAAATGAATAGACTGAGAGGGTATCAGAGTTGTCTTTTCTATATTACAAAAGACTAAATCTTGTAGAAGTGAGCAGTCTGTCATGATCTTGTGTCTTGGCTGGGTACCAGTAGACATTTTTCTCAGTTGTGCTAAACCACTGCAAGTGCCTAAATTCAGACCTGTGACAAGCTGAATTGATTTCTAAAACGATGGCCTATGTGCTGCTCAGGTAGCTTGAACATATAGATTTACTAAGGATAGGGAGTACACATCAGTTTAGAAACTGAGAAGGGATATAAACTGGTAGCACTGTTCTGCTGATATCTAGCACCTACTTTGTATAACTCCTATTGTAATTTCCCAAAGCCAGACTCCGTTCTGAGTATGTTAAGTTAGCCTGTCTGCCTTTGGCTGACATGTAGCATGTTATCTTTCGCAGAACTCATCAAAGTGTCAATTCATCCAAACCATGACTTTGCCAACACATAAGACGACACAAATCTCATACAATCTTCATGATAGCTGCATTTCAAGGTCCGACAATGAATGTGTAAAAATAAACATGTAGTCCAAGTTGACATATTTTCATCATGCTGGTTCATACTGGTTATGTCTCTGATTGATGGAAAGTCCCCTAATGTAGGGTAAAAGTCAGTTCTCAACCCTACATAAACCCCATGAACTGACCACTGAATCAGCAAGGTCTTCAACCGCAAGTTATCGCAAGAGGTCCTGCCATACTGCTGCAGCATCTATACCTATGATGAGAACTGGTACAGAGAGGAGAAGAGCTAAGTTCCGCGAATGTGTGTTTTCCTTCTGAGGGAACACACTAACCACAGCTGATCTGCTGTTAACAGGTACGCAGTGCGCTGAGTCCCAAAAAACTCTAGAGGCAAGTTAGCTACTTCATGATTTCAGAGCGCAACGCACAGAAGTAGTTTTTAGACTGCCAGTTACATTCCTATCATATTAGAAATGTTCATAATATTCAGACTGCTAGAAACATGAATTAGTGCTGTTTTAATTTTATTCTTTGTGGTTATTACTCATGTACTAAGCAACAGGATGAAGTGGTTGAAATAAACTATTTTTTAATATATATAGTGTCTATTCTTAGTATAGTACTTGTGCGTGCTTTTCTTACAAACAAAATTGGGTTTGAAGTACCACTGCGACCCTGACCCCTTTATGGAACCACTAGTAACCCCAAGTAGCATGGACTCCCCACTGACGGGTATGCCAAGTGGTGTTGTGTGGGGCTACAGTATCCTGGGCTTCCTGCACAAGCACTGCTCATTGAACTCAGTCCAGGCACCCAGTGGTGGGAAAGCCAAAGCTAGAAGACCTAGGGCAGAGACCTAGTTTACGCTACACTCCTGGACAAGAAGTGTAAAAAATGGAAGACTTGGCTGAAAGTATTTAGGTGCAGGATATGGTGCATTCATAGAAATTGCCGAGACCTAACTGAAGCTCTTCCATGTCAAGAACTGGTATAACAGAAAGACTGACACCAACACCCAACATCTTCAAGTCCCAATGCAGGCCATGGAAAAGAGGGAGACAGGACAAATGCCGAAGAACCTTGGCATCACTAAGGCACCCAAACATCACTAAGGAACCTTCACTAAGGCACCTTGGCATCGCTAAGGTAGCAAGGCACCACAACGCCAAAAGAATCAGCTTAATGCGTAATGTTATGTTGGCTACACAGTGGGGACTAAGTTATCTGTTGATCAGGAATGTATCTGCATCATGATAAGGAGCTTGCTTACTGGCTGGCTTCTCAAAAAGGTATGATTTAATCCGCTATAATGGGGTCCCTTGATAGCTTCACTAGTACAATATGTTTGCGGTGTGAGAGTGCTTTCAATGTAAGGGCAAATGAAGGATGCCCATTTGGGTTACTTTTTGCAAACTGCACAGATTGGTGGAATTTTGAAGGCTGTCCTGAATCCAAACAAAACATGACAGCCAAAAAATCCTTGTGCATAGGACCCCTTCAGGGAAACCCATTTCTTAATAACTGGAGAAAAGATACCATGAATGCCTTGGTTCAGATTATGATAACTCTTAACGAGAAACAACCTTTCACCTCCCTCTTCCCATTTTGTTGGCTGCTACCTGGCATTGTTGGACTTAAATAAGAGATAAGATTCCAAATGGTATGATCTGACTTTCAAACTTGAAAAACATGAAAACACTGCATATACCTAAAAGAAAACGAAAAACGAGAAGAATGACATCCAGGTAGGATTTGGAGACAATGGTTTATCAGGGATATTTTAACAGAAATTCGACAGTGTAAGAATAATCTCATCTATGGCGTTTTGAATAATTATGCCTTTTCCAGACTACTTATGTTAACAACCCTAAATAAGAAGAGCCCAGAGTGACTGCCTCAGTCTTCAAACGTCCACTTCAAAAAATCTGGAAAGGCCATTCTGTTAAGCATGCCTTATTTTAATTGAAATTCTAATTTCTTGTGATATTTTAATCGTTATATAGGGAAATTAATTTGCTCTTCCTTTTTTTAACCCCACATTTTCATGTTTCACCCTTTTTCTATCTTCTGTCTTTGGTTAAAACTATTGTACAAGATTCACCTATGTAGTTTTGTTTATTTTTCTTTTAAAAATGTTATTTCATATTGTATACAACTTAAACGTCGCTTTCACCTTGTTCAGTGAGCATATTCCGAATGAGTCAACCAATAATCTCATATAGGCACTCAATACAGTTAATAAATCCAGTCTAACAATGGCTGTGTGCAAGATTTCAATAAAGTAAACAATTAAATAAGGGCCAGTGTGTACAAGTTCTATAACCAAAGACCGATCTGCCCTCCCAGCACAGCTGTTTATTTTTCTATATTGCTGGTTAAGATCAACATCATTTTTTCAATGTATGCACGAAGAAAAAACATCTTCATTTACCTCACTGTCTGTATTCCATCTTCTTTTATCTGAAAGGTTCTAGCAACATTTTTCTTGGCCCAGTTGATGTGCTCGTCTCTGTTCCAGGTGCCCACAACTACAGTTGTTTTTCCAGTGTCTTTGTCCTGCAAGAAAACAAAACGATATTACCTGTAACAATACAATTTTAAATCAGTAAACAAAATAATTTGAAAGCTTGCAGTACTTAGGGATTAGAAACTGAGTCGATATTCTTTTTGAAAATGGTCAATGACCTGTTCAAGCACTTTACAAATTGTAAAATGCAGAAGTAAGTTTCTGTTTTTATAAAAACAGAGGATAAATTAGGCAACTACTTTAACTGCAAACAATATCAGCGGCTGCTCAACAGTTTGAGTGGGATGTGCATTTCTTTGAAATATCTATGAGCCATGATTTTACATTTTATGATTACTAAATCCTGAATAACAATTGGATCTGTAGAATTATTCCACTACAAATTCTACTTACTATGGCAGACAATTTGCCAAGGAGGTGGTGGATCTTGATAAACAGTAGAATACGGGCATATCAGTAGTAGTGGACATCTGGCTGCTAACTTAACTGGAAGCAGATATAATGTTGTAGAGCCATTTTAGTGATGCCTATGGGCACATTATTTTAGCAAATAGGCCTGCTGCCTGAGCCTTTTAGCCTATTAACATTTCATTTTTTTCTTTTAGAATCGGCCACATTCATAGTGGTGTTTTATTTTCCTTTATCTTGTTGTCCTTTCATCTAGGAAAGCATTACATTTCTTAGCACCACATTCTTTCACTCTGTGCTTTCTTCAAAGCTGCAGCGAGATAGTATTGTCAGCACAAGTGGTATACTGCGTCTCTATCACAGAAACACACATTTGTACGTGGGGATACTGTCTCAGAACATCAGTTGCTTTATTATAATAACATTTCCCTGGCCCATGCACATTAGAGGGAGGTTCCAGCCAGATGAACACAACTGCATGCTGTCTGACTTCGTTACAGTTGCTCGCTGAGACCACCGGAAATCCTCCATCTTGCTTAGGATCAGGACCAATAGGGATAGGAGTGTGCCCCCTCCCCAAAGGGATTGGGCACAAGGAGGGTGTAGCCACCCTCAGGGCCAGTAGCCATTGGCTACTGCCCTTTTACCCTAAAAACGCCACTAAATCTTGTATTTAGGGGCTCCCTGAACCAAGAGATTTAGATTCCTGATGATCTCACAAGAAGAAGAAGGACTGATGAGCTGACAATCCCGCAGAGAAGAGAAGGAGTCAACAACCGACTCTGCCGCAGCCCTACCGGGCCGTCTCCTGCTACATTAAGCTGCAAAAGAATAAGTAACGAGTTCTACAGGACCAGCGACCCCTGAAAAGCCTCCAAGGGACTACCTGCATCACGAGAAGCAAGAAACTTCAGTGGACAGCGAACCTGTCCAACAAGAAGAAAAAGCAACCATCTTTAAAGGGACTCCCACCTCACTCCAGAAGCGTGAGTCCAAACTACTCTGCTGCAGACGCCCCTGGCCCTTGACCGGAGGAACCAACCAGCCAGAGTTAGGACCCCCAGGTGATTCTGACCAACTGTCCACCTTGGGCTGACCTCCTCAAACCTCCAAAACGACGCCTGCAAAGGGAATCCCAAGGACGCGCCCCTAACGACGACTGCCCGTGATGAAGATTTCCGATGCCTGGAGAAGCACTGCCCCCAGACTCGAGAGAGACCGACCACCGGTGCAGCAGGGACCAGCAGATGGCCTTCCTTTCCTTCTAGTCGGTGGCTTGCCCAAGAAGCCCCCCCTTTGCTTTACCTGCAGCGCCTAAGTGACCCCCGGGGGCCCCTCCCGCCATTGAGTTTCATTGGGAACCAAACTCCCTTTTGCACCCTGCACCCGTCCGCGGACCACTGGGGGTGCATGTTTGGTGCCTACTTGGCGCCCCCTCAGTGCTCCTCTAAACACCCCTGGTCTGCCCTCCGACAATGCGGGTACTCACCTGCAAGCAGACTGGAACCGGAGTACCCACTGTCTCCATAGGCGCCCACGTTATTTTGGCTCCTGTTGTCCTCTGCACCTAACCGGTCCTGTGCTGCTGGGTGTTTGGGGTTATCTTGAACCCCCAACGGTGGGCTACCTGTGCCCCGGAGACTGAGTCTGTAAGTCGATTACTTAACTCCAAATATGTACTGTATTTTCCTCCCCCAGGAACTGTTGAAAATTGCAGTGTCCACTTTTAAAATAGCTTTTTGACATTTTAAAGAAAACTGTATGTATTGCCGATTTGATTCAAAGTACTGAACTTACCTCTGGAAAGTACCTTTCATTTAATATACTTAACTGCAAACTAAATCTTGTGGTTCTAGAAATGAATTAACAAAATATATTTTTCTATATAAAAACCGATTGGTCTGGAGTGAAGTCATTGAGTGTGTGTTCTCACTTATTGCTTGTGTGTGTGCAACAAATGCTTAACACTACCCTTTGATAAGCCTAACTGCTCGACCACACTACGACAAGTAGAGCATTAGTATTATCTATTATTGCCTCTGTCAAGCCTCTTGGGGAACCCCGGACTCTGTGCACACTATATCTCATTTTGATATAGTATATTCAGAGCCAGCTTCCTACAGTTGGCAGATAAGGGGAAACGTACTTTCACGTCCTGGCGGCTGGTTTATGTGGACAGTGGACACAAATGGTTGTCATGCATGAGTTGTAAACTTGACAGGGGAGATTAGAACAAACAGACCAGATCCTTGTTATGTGTCATCAGAACATTCAGGTGTAGTAACAACATACAGCGTAGAGAAATTGTGCCAGCAATGGTTAATACATTCCTCACTAGATGCTGTTAAAGAACACCTCAGTCTCCTGTCTAGCAACACAAACTTGCAGGATTTCCTCCTGTTAGGCCCAGAAGATAACATAAAAAGCGCTTGTTCTATGCAGTTTATAATGAAATTTGGAAACTTTCCCAAAAAGAAGCTGCTGCTCAGTTAAAGCAAATAGATCAGGACAATTTACAGAAAGCATTAGCCATTGTAGATAATAGGATGAACACCTTGTCCAACTGTATATACTTTAAACAACATCCTTTCATCTGCAGTAGACATTGTGCAAAGGGACATGTCATTTTTACAACATGGACAGAACCAGGTTAGGTCTATTATGCAGATAGGTGGGACACTACAAACATTGAAATTTTGTCGCGTTCCCTGGCAATATGTCAGAGCGAGGGACATTTTATCAGCATTTAATCTGAAGCTACAGCAACAAATAATGGCTAAGAAGGAAGCAACTTATGTTAAGTTAAACATTGAGAAGTTAGAAAAGTTGGCCTTTACTGTGGCTCAAATACCATCTGCTGAATGGTTGATACACAGGGTTATCAATCTGCCTATTTCAACACTGCAATGCAGGTCCTGCTTAAAACACATTCCAGTGGGCAGATATGAAAGGCTAGGAGATAGTTACATTCAGGAGGTGTGGGAGCTTCCCTTTTTGCACAAATGTCTCAATGGCATGAAAGAAGTCTTTTTTTAGCAGCAGTGAATGCAAGACTTTTGTGATCCATTCAATGGTTTGTAGGCAGCTGTCTTTGCACGGGGTATGTAACGCTTTGGCAGCAAATTTAGCTTGCTACCTGAAGGGAGTTCCCGTCCCCTTGATTAGACCAGCGTCTGGTGCTCTCTAATGGAATCTATGTGCTTCTTAAAAGTGAGAACCGTTGTGAAATGCAAGCCAGAATTGCTTATGTCGTTTCAGTCTCCCAAATAGTCACTGTTGCGGTAACGTGCTTTTACCCCTATGCAACAGACGAAAGTAGATGATATTTGGCCCCACACTGCTACTTCAAATGTGAATTTTGACAAGTTAAGCAGACTAAAGACTTTGTTGTTTCAAAATCAAGTGGCGCTGAGATTTGCACGCCAGACCCATGCGCTCCAAGTGACGAGATCATCTGCAGAAATACAGTCCCTTTTAAATACAAATTGACACTTTGGTGAACTTGTGGGACAAATTTTTAACGTGTCTAGTAGTACAAGTATTGTACGTTTCTTTAAGGCTGTTGGTTCTGGTTTTGTAAACACTTTCTTATATTTGGCATAATACCTTCACCATACCCTCAATATTTTTAGGGGATTTCCAATTACTTTGGCTATAATAGGTGACATCTTGTGTTGCTGTTTTTATTCGGAATGGCTGTCCCTTCACAACAAGGAAGAGTGATGGCCCTTCCACCAGTGCAACTGTGTCATGAGCGTATGATGCAGTATTTTGGAGCACGACTCCTGGAAGACCAGGAGTGCAACTGGTCTCTCTCACTCAGACTGGTTTTGGACTGTGTGCAGCCCGTTTCGATTCCTCTGGTGCCTTTTTGAATGTGCACTAAAAGTTTGTCTTTCTATGCAATGCGTACTTTCATTGGACGTTGAGGGTGCTTTTGCTACAGGAAACCATTTATGAACTGCTCCGATGGTTGCTTCAAAATCAGACAACACAGAATGCTGCTGCCTCAACTGGAGCTCAAGCTTTAGAACATGAGTGCTCTTTCGTTTTCATTGGCACCGATTTGGTTTCATTACCACCTGCCAAATTGGAACATTTCCCTGCTCCTATTATCCCGGCTTTAATTAGGGATTTTCAAAATGACACTTTTAAATTCAGCTTCATTGGCACGACTGCTGAGTTTCTAAATTGACAACTTCTACAAATACTTCAGTGTGTTTTAACTAGTCGTTTATGTAAATATGTTTTAAAGCTTTGCATTTTAGTTGCTTTTAACTTAGGAGGTAGGCTGCTTTACCACTTCTGCACAGACAAGGGGTTAGTGTTGTACAGCCATTTTAGTGATGCCTGTGGGCACTTTATTTTAACAGCTAGGCCTGCTGCCTGTGCCCTTTAGCCTAGTAACAATTCATTTTTTTAATTTTTTTTGGAATCAGCCACATTTTCATTTATTTTCCTTTTTCTTGTCCTTTCGCCTAGGAAAGCATTACATTTCTTAACATGACATTCTTTCACCCTGTGCTTTCTTCAAGGCTACAGCGAGATTGGATTGTCAGCACAAGTGGTACACTGTGTCTCCAAAATTCACAGACACACACGTATTTTTACATGGGGACACTTTCTCAGAACATTAGTTGTTTTATTATAAAAACATTTCCCTGTCCATGCACGTTAGAGGGAGGTTCCAGCCAGATGACCACAATTGCATGCTGTCTGACTTTGTTACAGCTGCTCGTTGAGACCACCGGTTCCCTGGCCCACATAGGGATAGCTAGCTGGCTGGAAAAAGATTTGGCTGACAGTTGTCACTTGGTGTGGGATTGGACTCAGTTCCCCACAATTCAGGTGATGCTGCCAACCAAATCCAGCAGCCTCACTGGTACATTGAGAGCCAACACAATAATAATGCTGATAGTTCCCCTGCCTTCCCAATAATACAAAATAGAGCGAGTAGAGGAGGAGGTATAGCTATCACCTGATAATATAGTCTGGACTCTACATCTCTTGTAAAGCTTTCAACATTACAGTTTTGCCACACAAACTAGTTACTTACCCTTGGTGGGAGGGCTTTGCGAAACTTGTGGTTAGATAGAGTATATACCAGAAAGAACATATCCAAAAGTAAGTAACTTGTTCCTTTGATCGATACTTCAAACTGCAGACTCCTCACCTTCAGAATAGATTTAAAAGCAGTACCATCCCTTGTGGTGGGTCTGTGGAATTAATCAGACCAAAAAGTTGTTCACCAGTAGTGCTTCACCAACATGTTGACTGATCCCTACATTGCCACTTGATATATCCAGAAAAGACTGCATATTTGCCAATGTGGTGGGAAGCATCCTTGCCCTGATGAAATGGAACCTCAAACAGTCCGGCGGTTGCTTCTTCACCACTGTATAGCAGATCTTTATGCAGAGGACTATCCACCTGCATAAGATCCTCTTTTTGCATTGCCTTGCCTTTCTTTGCACCTGAGAACCCCACAAAGAACAGATCACCCACCAAATGGTTCTTGGTAAGACTAATATAAAAACTTGAAGTCACTTAACTCCAGAGATTGAACTACCTTTTCCAAGTGCTGCAGCGATTTGGCCTTGGCTGTATGTTACAGATGAATAAACTGCTCTACATGAATCCCTTATCAAGGGTCAGGACCTGGCACCTCATTTCTAGGCCCATTGAAATCCACTGATGCACTAGACACAGCTGATCATTATCTCCTGTTCCCTTTAGTCTGGTCATCGAGCCCATTGCTGTTAGTCTGCGCCAAGTGGGAGAGACCTGTGAAATATTGCTAGCTAATAGAGAAGCATGTTGTCTGCATAAAGGGAAAAGTCATGAATTCTATCTTAGTGATGTGGAGCAGATCATGTGGACGTAGCACAGGTCCTACACGTTTATCTCCAGGTGTCCAGCCTAAATGTCAACCGGCATAAGTCCTGTGTGGTCCCTCTCTTGCCCAGTACCCCTGAGCCCCGAAATCAGTGTGGGTTGCGGGAAAGGACCCTTATCAACTACAACATATCACATCCCACTACCTTGGGATCTGAATTTTCCACACTGAGCAAGACCTAGTCAATGTTAATGTAATTACAGCTATGACTGCGTTCAGAAGCCATGAGCCTTCCGGAGAACCTCGGTAATTGGGAGGGTATCTCTCTCATGCTTACTATGCATCTATATCTCCTCACTAAACTGTTATTACTCCTTCCCAGTAGTTTTACGTGCTTCATACACTATCCGGCGACTAAATCTGGAGCAGCAGTCGACGTCTAATAGTCCTGGCATGGTTGTGGCGCCCCAATGACTGAGAGGAATTGGAAGTGCTAAATTTTGATCAATATTATGTAGGCTCATCAACTGCAGTGGGGTTCCCACTGGGTGTCAGAACTGTACTTAGACAACCATACTACGCTGTTGGTCCCAATGAGGGTACAGAACGAAATAAATGAGACTGACATCAGGAAGGCCTTCAACGATAACGGGTGGGATAGTGAACTGACACACCCTGCCAATGTTTCTACAAATGCCAGGCTTAAATTTGTTCATTTTTTTCTCAGACATACAGCTTACCACATTCCTGCAAAAATAAATGAATACTTCTCCGGTGTAGGCTACTGCTGTCCGTGTTGTCAATTGCCTAGTGCCCATATGGTCCACATGGTGAGGTCGTTTCACCATGCAATATTAAGTAGAAATTATGTCACATCTCTGTCAAATTACTGGGAATACTACACTACACAGTGGATAAGCTTGCACTCTGGGGTTAAGTGAACTTGGAAGGCCAAACTTGTGGCTCAAATTAATGGCCTTGCTTTACTGCTTGCAAAACCACAGTAACTTGACATTGGAAAAAGGTGTGCACCCCACAGGTATCTCTGTGGCTGCAGTCAGTAGTGACTTATGCAGAGGTGGAGAGCAGAGCACTCAGGCAAGAAGAGGCGAAGGGCCTGAGAAAGCATGTCACAGGGCTGGGATGAACTATTGCTAGCCTTCCAAACTCAATCTAGAGATGACACAATCCTGCCCTAGCCAGAAAGGAGCCCACCAAACTGAAAATGGTTGTGGCCCACACTGGAATGCAAGTAGCACCTGTGAGACTACAGGATGGGGACATGGAAATCGGCATCCTGCAGGTCCAACACCACCATCCAGTCTCCGGACACCTGTTTGCGACAGACCCTACAAGGTTCAAAACCCATACTTTTACGATGAGCATATTCCATTTCACACTGGAAAATTATGGAAGCAAACTGATGAGAAAAAGGCACAAGCTGGCTCAGAATCTGTGTATGAATGTGTGTAAAGAAAGAAACAGACGTTGGTGTGTTAGCTAACCCCTATATAAGGTTTGGCCATTACTTCCCCAGAGGAGCGGTATGCTATGCTGAAAAATCTTTTGGTTCCAGGTTGGCACCTAGGGGTATTTCTAAAGGTGAGAAATATGGGGTTAGTATTATCCTTAAAAGCCTTAACTGTACACGTACCATACAAGCCAGTGACAGACTTTTCAGGTACCTATAAACCTCCTAATTCAAGAACAGAAATTATTGAAGAACTTACTTCTGAAACAAAGTATAATGATAAGGGGATATCAATAACTGTGAAACTCAAAGAGAGCAGGTTTGGGAGAAGCCCACGACCTACAGGTAGGATAATTTTTACTAGCCTATCTAGAGGCCAGAGGTGTCTCACAAAACTGTGTTACTGGTTAAATTGAGTTCTCAGTAAATGAGCACCCAAGCAGAAGATGTAAGTGGTAGAAACAGACTTGGATAGATTATTCCCCAACAACTTGGAAAATGCTAATATTATATCATTGTCACTCTCGAAGTGTAATAGCAACATATCCATAAACATTTTAAGATTTTGACAAACAAAAAATATCCCTTTACTAGGTGAATATTATAGTTTACTTAATGAGGAAAGTGAAGAACCAGTAGCTTCCTGTAACACTAGGATGAATTAGTAATTCTCTTGCCGCATTCAAAATGGGACTAAAGTACAATACCCAGCCTTCTCAAAGGTAGCCTATATTGTGCCTCTTTACACCACAATCAAAGCTTATATGGCTACCATTTTTTACTCTGGTTATGAAAGGACTTGTGAATGACCTAAGGTATACAGGAAAGAGGAAAATACATTACTTTTAAAAACTCAAAGAAGAGAGGTCATTCTCTCATGAACTGATTAGTACCTCTACAAATGCAGAAAAATGCAGTGGCACAGAATTTTCCCATTCAACAGGAATGGTTTAAAAAATTGCTTTTTTGCAGAAAACATGTACATTTCTATATACACATATGGGCATATCAGCAAAGGCATAGCAGAGAAGTAGGCGTTAGGTTTAAAAATAAATTATTTTGTTGACTGATCTATCATTAACCAGGATCGAACCTAAGTCTGGGAGGAGCTATAAGATGCTTGATGATAACAGCCTGCAGCAATATATATCTTCAAGATATATAGAGAGCGGCAGTTAAGATTAGTAAATCAATACTTGCATATATATATATTTTGCTTTATGACTCCGTGGTAGTTGATATTACTCAGTCAAACTTTATGTAGGTCCATATTTTTTTTAATTTATTTTTTTTACACGACGTTTTGCGGAACAACCCATTGTAGAAGATATGGAATTTGGACTACTCTTTAAATAAATAAAAAAATCTAAAACAAAACCTTATCTGTGTGTCTTGTCCTGAGACAGGTACAACACAAACCTTATTTCTACATGTGTTTGAAAAATATATATAAAGCAAGAACTTGGACTTCTGTCAAGAAATATTTCCTATTTGATCAATAAAATAAGCTCACTTCATTCAGTGTACAGTCTACCTGGCTAATCCTGGATATATACTTGTTTGGATGCAAATAGTAGATATATAATGATTTACTTTTCGTGAGATATTTGGTTTTACTATCTGCTTGCTCACAGTTTCCATACCATTTAATACAACTGCTTTCCACACCATTCTGCAGTCCTTTGAGTAATGCATACAATTCAAAAACAACAAATTATCTAGCTATCTCAGACACTTTAATAGCATTAAAATGTTGTGTGTGTGTCCCTGAAAGGTCAAGCTCTGGTTGCTGGATAAATTACCAAAAAGATCACAGCTATGTGAAGGGAAAATCTTTGTTGAAGAACACCAATTCTGCTGAATGAAAAAATGTACTCCCGGCTGCCAACATGTGAACGGAGTCAAATTCCCTTTCCTGGCGACATAATTGTCTGGTGACAGCTGTGCTCTCAAGCCAGACCATAAAAAGGTCCCTCCGCAAAAAGAGCCAACACCTCACACATGTTCCTTATAAAGTGATAGGCATGTAGCATGGGAACTATGTTAACAGGTGTAAGATTGGAATTTTATATATGGTTTCAGAAGAAGGTCATTTAACCTTGTATCAAACTTAGCTCAAATTTTGAAGCCGAGATTCCTATTCTTGGCAAAACTGTATTTTGTTTTGACAAATATCCATTTGGTTAATGAGAAAAAAAAGCTTACCTCATGATATTGATGCACATATTTTCCATAGCAGAATTCATACTTCCACCAACCAACACCCTAACAAAGAAAAGAAAAACAATTTTGTTTTAGAAAATACTTCCATTATGTGGCTTTGAAACTATCAGATTACGTATGACTAATGCCTCCTTTGGTTGTATGTTTTTTTTTGTGTTTTCTTTTTAAATCCAGGAAATCAATTATGCAGCTTATGCTAGAAGATGAAGTGACAGCCAGCAGAGTACTTCATTAATGTACTGACAGGAGTATTACAACATAACATTTTATGAGTGAAATTCATTAAAATTGGGAAATTGAAAATTCTATGCCTTCAAAATTCCCGCATCTCTCATTTGACAACCCTTGTGTTTCCAGTGCAAGCAATTTAGACTGTTATTTATTTGCTGTTTGGTAATATCTACTAACTTAATACTTGCAAATGATTGCACATTCTTCACCTTGCAGAGTTAGATGGGATTGTTGTACAATAAACCAAAAATCTAATTACCATTAGGAGACATTAATACCTAACTAGGTCATTCACCAAAGGCCAATTCATGTAACTTGTCACAGCCCCAAAATAATAAATGAAAAAAACGGTCAAAAAACGGAATGTTAATCTATATATGTAGTATTAGAATAATCATATTTAGTGAAATATGCTACGTAAAATGGAGATACATACCATAAATGCCCTAACCATAAGTGAAACTAACAATCCAGGTAAGAATTACACTCCTAAATAAAGACTTTACATAGGAATAAGGTGTATGGTATTGTGCTTTTGCAAGGCTGACTAAAGAGAGCCTTTCCCATATCAGAGAACTATCAGTATTTATGGAGAGATTTTTTTTTGTGGTGACTTTGACGACATTAGGGAAACTCTCAGGGATAGAATTACAGGTGAGGATGAGAAGGTAGCAAGTGACAAAAATACTGCAAAACATTTTGCAAGAACAGACACCAAATCAGACTGCCAAATCTTATCTTTACATAAATATCTCCTGAACAATACTTAACCTGCCATTTTTCCTGCTATCAAGCACTTGCTCCCCAAATATGATTAGGAATGGAGTTATAGTTGTAAATTAACTTAATTCAAAAACACGCTTAAAGTGACTTTCATTATTTTTAGGAACTTAAAATAAGACAACATTTGCGGGGAGATATTAATGCAAAGTTGAGATTTTGGCAATCTATATTTCGGAGTCTATTTTTGTGAAAAATGTTTCTTGGAAGTCTTTGTTTTCAAGTGGAGCCGCACAAGAGCCATAGTAGAGAACAGCTATTCAACATCATTAAGTGTCACTCTTTATTGGAGGTGATTGAGCTGGTAGAGGTTTGGCAGGAGCTTCACCCCGTAAGCAGAAGCACAATTTTCATTTGACTACAGACACATCTGACTCCAGACTAGTGTCTTGCTCAATACATGTGCATTAATCTTATTCAAAAGGTAGAGATTGTGACGACACGGAGGACAGATCAGGAGTAAAGGTCTAGAACGAGAGGGCAGTTATTTGTAAAAAAAAAAAAAAAAATTATTGAAAGAGAACATCCAAAGTGAAGAGACAGGAAAAATGTAAGACTATTGGACGGCCAGCTAATAAGAAATGGGAGGATGGAACCTTTGAGGGAGGGTGGTCGAGCAAGGATAAAATGATAATCAGGGAACAAATATGGATAAATCGTACTGATAAAGGTATATCAGTGTGAGCTGGAAAACAGACTAAGAAGATACGTTTGAAGAGAAAGTGGACAATGATGAAAAGATAGATGATGCCTCATGGCACAAAAAGATCATAGGTCTCAAACTAAATTCAGGAGGAGTGGCCCAAACACTAATAGAGATATTGTGAGAAAGCAAAGAGAGCAAACAGACCACTTGCTCAAAGATGTAAAAAAAGGGGGAAACCATCACAACCCACTTGAAAAATGACAGGAATTTGGAATTTCTTAAAGGGATCCATACATAGCAAGCCTCTAGAAAACACTTAACATCTTTACAGTGAATGACTGCAATTAAAAAGTCATGTTTAGTAGTCGGTGAAGTCAGCAGTTTCCACCAGGAAATAGCTGCTCAAACAGGATTAGCAATCATTATGATGCTGCTGGGTGAGGTCCTGTTACGAAAAGTATCACTATGATCTTTATTAAAAAGTTCAATATTTTTTAGCTCCATGTGTTGACAGAGTTTAAGATGATGTCACAGAAGTTCAACCCATTATGAAATATATGCGGATTTAAGCTATTTAAAAAAATATGGGAAAATCTTCTTTGGTGCTCCTCATGCAAAGAGAGGTCAACATTATAAATACAAATGTTGGCTATCTTTGGGTAAGCTCTTAGAGTAGTTAAATTATGGTGATCAGATGATGTTAATTAGAAATAGACATAATATAGATAAAAGATAGATAACATCCTTAAAATTATTAACTTCAAGCATTCTGTCCATGAACAGGGTGAGAACACAAGAATTATTTTATTAGAGTGACATTTTCCACATTTATGAGTTACTTTCTTAGGGAGGTTCGTATTAGATGTGGAAGGAGGTCTTGGATTCCCCAGTTAGGTAAAAACTATGTGCAACAAGGTCAGAGCAAAAGGCCACAGTAAATCACATTTTGTTAAAGGGACTTGTAGTGGGTAGGTGCAGAAGGCACGGTTGCCCCCAGCCTTCTCCTATTTATTTGCCAAGGTAATGGTGATGGCCCAGTTGGTTGTATGTTGCAAAACTTAAGTCAGAGTACTAGCTACCAACAGATCTTGAAGGTAAGCATTTACAGGAAGTGTAGATTTACTGTTCTAAACTATACATCAACGTATCTTAATAATTTCATGGTGTTGTATACTGTGGAGTCACTATAGTTGCAGGCTGATATTTAAACACTGATATTGTGGTATAACATTGAATAGTGTTTGACCAGGGAAAAAGGACTATGATGTGAAGTAAACAGAGAAAGCTAAAATTACTTCCAGGCAGTGCCCTACTGCACAAGAGTAGACTGGTGAAGTAATTAGATGGTCATCTTGGAACTGGGTGTTTTTTTGGTAATCGACAACGATCTAAACAGAACACAGTAAAATTTGTCAATTCTGCCAGAGTAAGAGATGAACACACGCATAAAAGATGACTTTTGGAGTTTTTTGATCGCCTGCAGTACCTGCAGTATGTTTCACTTTTGGGAGATCTTTCTAGAAAACTGCTGACACATTCAAAATTGGACCTTCAGAGATCAAAGAAAGCAAAATCATCAAAGCACGGTAGAACAGTCTCTATGAAGATTAATGTTCTTCTGAGTTTACCGGTTATCTTTGCAACAGTGTTGGTTGAAAAAACAATTGTTTTTCAGGCGAAGCTGCAGTTTAGGAAATTCTGCCTGATTAATAAGAGACCTTGTAATATAGTCGGACAACACTGCTGCCTAAAGGGAAGGGTGGCTCCTTAATTCTCCTATTGGGGGGAGGTGATGGGGGGCAGGGCAGATACTCTGAGGCATTACAGTCCAAATGGACCACTTGGTTAAGAAATAGATGCTGCCTGTGTTTCTTCTTTCCAGAAGGCATACTTCCTGTGGTCTTCTGAGGCAGAGCTTTTCAAAACATCTATCAAAGTATCCTTAACTACAGATGTTTGGATCAATCTGATCTTTTCTTTCCCATTCATCTTCCACCTTTGAATTATTTGAACTCTCCTTTGTAAAATACATCTGCCTGTGTTCTCTGATTATTCTACAAAATCTCAGCTGACAAAGCCGCAACTCACATATAAGAGGTGAAGTTTCAATGAGTCTTGTACTAGAGGAATAGCTTTTGATTTTCAAGACAAAGGTATTTGGTGAAAAGCTCACAACTGTGAAGAGGTGAAAAACTCTTTCCCCCATTGGTCTAGGGCCCAGCAGCATTATAAAAAAATCTATAGCAAGGAAGCAGGTCACAACTGAAAAAACCACCTATGTTAAGCTTGTATACTGGGGCACAAGGGTATTAAGAACGTAGTAAGAGAAACACACGATTTACCTCTAACACTGAGCTTGCAGCTTTCAGTGCTGTAGATCAAAATCATTCTGAAAGCAAAGTTAGGTTGAGGATTGTGTAGGTAATAACCTCCAGTGTGCTTGTATCTGAGGAAATGAGTATAGCACGTGAATATACAGCACTGTAAGCAGCAGACTATAGCAGAACACATGCTGTGCATAGCCTGGAAAGGCAGTACCCACATTCCTGAGGTGTTACTTTATAGGTTAAAGCAGACGTCTGAAACAATATCTTAAGAAGGGTTTATCTAACTAGTGCCTCTTGATATGCATTAATGTCTACATAGTAGTATTTGGAGAATTTGTGCACTGAAGACTAAATAGCAGCCTTACATATGAATGCTAGCAGGATATTCTTTAAGTAAGCCAAGTTGGCTCCTTTTTTCTGAGTGCAATGCACTCTTGGCATGGCATGCAGTGTATGTTTGGCTTTGGCATGACAAAGCTGAAAGCATTCAACAATCTACCTAGTAATACCCAACTTAGAGATATGGTTACTAAAGTTGCAACAAATATTTGCTTCTTTCTGATGGATCAAGTGAGGTTCACAAACAATATGATGGCACTAAGGGCATCTAAGGTGAGTAGTACTTTAACCTCCTGCAGTTGTTGGAAAAGAAGGAAATCAATGGACTGATTGACATTGAAAGGAGGGACTACTTTTGACAAAATAAATAATGGTGCATTCTCAGAACCACCTAATGTGTGTTTCCGAACAAAGGGTTCTTCTTCTGCCAATGCCTGCAGTTCACTTACGCTCCTAAAAGGTAACAGGCACAAGGAAGATCACCTTCCAAGAGATAAATTATACGGAACTGAATTGAGTAGTTCCAAACAAGTATCTATTCGCAAGGGTAAATTTCTTTTTGACCTGTGGAGTCCTCACTCTAACCTTAGCTAGCTCTTTACATTTGTCCTTGCAGCACTTTAACATAGTTTTTAAGATTGGTAGATATGCATTACTATTCTCAGTTTTAGACAAAGGATCTATGAGGAAGTAGTCCTCCTTGGCTCATAGCTCAAATGTGTAATGTTCTATGTTAACTATAATAACGTCATGATAGGTACAATTGTCATCTCGCAGAGTACCCTTTACTAGGTATGGCTCTAGAGCTGCATCTTTTCGAGTATCCAACCCTGTAATCATGGCACCTATTTTGGTAGTCAGTAGGCCCTGGCTCTTAGTATGTAAGCAATAGGTCTACAGAGGGATCCTCAGCTGATCCAGAATGTACATACGTTTAGTGGTGACAATTTGGTTGGAAGGCTAGGTGAGGTGTCTTTGTTCTTAGGAATCGGGGAGAGCACCAATTTCTCCTTGAATATAAGCCTATGCTTCTTTGGAAGAGACTATCTTTTAGGGCCAACAATACTATGGCGGTTTTGTGATAAATATGGAAAATGTTACTTACCCAGTAGACATCTGTCTGTGGCATGTAGTGCTGCAGATTCACATGCTTTGCATAAGTCTACCTTATAGTGCTGGGCTCGGAGTGTTACAAGTTGTTTTTCTTCTAAGAAAGTTTTTGAGTCACAAGATCGAGTGACTCTTCCTCTCAGTGATAGTGCGCCTGGGCATTGAGTCCTTTGTTAGATTGTTTTCCCGCATGAGGGTGAAGTAAGGGGTGAAGAAATGTATATGTATATCTATATATATATCTATATATATCTATATATAGTAAGAAAAGGAGATGTCCTTGCAGTGTATGGTAAATGTCACTTACCCAGAGTACATCTGTTCATGGCATGTAGTGCTGCAGATTCACATGCTATTTATAATCCCAACATCTAGTGTTGGGCTCAGAGTGTTACAAGTTGTTTTTCTTTGAAGAAGTCTTTGATCGAGCCACAGGATCGAATGACTCCTCCTTTCGGTGATAGTGTGCATGGGCATCAACTCCTTTGTTAGATTCTTTTCCAGCAGAAGGGTGTAGGAAGGAGTGTTAGAGTGAAAGAATATAAATGTACAAGTAAATGTAGTAAGTAGATAATATGTCCATGTAAATGTAAAAAATGTATATACATATGTACAAATAAATACTGCAATGACTGCAGGCTTCCGGGGAGGAGGGAGGGTGCATGTGAATCTGCAGCACTACATGCCACAAACAGATGTACACTGGGTAAGTGACATTTTCAGTTCGGTGGCATGTGTAGCTGCAGATACACATGCTATGCATAGACTAAAAAGCACTCCTTCTCCCAAAACAGCGGTGGCTAGCTTGTAGGAGTTGAAGTAGTTTGAAATAAAGTTTTAAGTACAGCTTGACCAACATTGGGCTGTTTTGAAAATACATCCATACAGTAATGTTTAGTAAATGTATGTGGAGTGGACCACGTGGCAGCTTTACATATGTCTGCCATTGGTATGTTACCTAGAAAAGCCATGGAAGCACCTCTTTTACTAGTGGAATGTGCCTTGGGTGTTATTAAAAGTTGTCTTTTTGCTTTAATGTAATATGTTTGGATGCATTTAACAATACATCTAGCTAATCCTTGTTTAGAGATAGGATTTTGTAGTATTCCGGGTCGCGGCATCGGCGCGCAGTATTTTCTTTTACCCGCGCGCCGCTCTCGCGAACCGGTTCAGCACGAGACGCGTTCGGTGAACGCTCCGTGCCGAACGAATTCGGGTTTGAAAAAAGAGGGGAGCGTTGGAAGAAGCTGGACAGAGGACCTTCCCTGTCATATGTCGCTAGGGTGGTTTCTATTTTTAATAAATCTGAACGAAATCTAATTACTTTTGTGAGGCTTCATCTCTACATTTGTGGCGACGAGGATGGGATAGAAACCACCCAACGAACCCACAAGACCAGATTGGAAGAGTTTTCCACACGTCGTGAGCAGCGCTGTGAGTCTAAACCCCACCTCTACAACTAGAAAGCTAACCTTAAGACACGGGAGCACCGCCAACAGGCTGGCGGTGCTCCAACGAGCATTCTGACCGCGGCGGTTCAGCCGCGATCAGAAGCGGAAAGTCAGCGGTCTCCCGCTGACTTTCCGCTGCTCGTGTGAATCCTCCATGGCTGCGGAGCGCGCTCCGCAGCCATAAGGATTCTGACCCCCCTACCGCCATCCTGTTCATGGCGGGAAAGCCGCCATGAACAGGATGGCGGTAGGGGGGATCGCGGGGCCCCTGGGGGCCCCTGCCGTGCCCATGCCAATGGCATGGGCACGGCAGGGGCCCCCGTTTGAGGGCCCCGCAAAGTATTTCAGTGTCTGCCTTGCAGATACTGAAATACGCGACGGGTGCCACTGCACCCGTCGCACCGTCCCACTCCGCCGGCTCGATTACGAGCCGGCATCCTCGTGGGAAGGTCGTTTTCCCCTGGGCTGGCGGGCGGTTTTTCAGCAACCGCCCGCCAGCCCAGGGGAAAACTTGTAATACCCGCCGCGGTCTTTTGACCGCGGCGCAGTATTTTGGAGGGCGGCATCCTGGCGGGCGGCCTCCGCCGCCCGCCAGGGTCATAATGAGGCCCTAAATCTGTTTCTTTGTGGCTAAGTCGAGTTGTTTTTCTGGTCTCCACTCCAGCTAAGCCTTATTTAACAACTAGAGTGCTAACCTCTTTTTGTGGATTTGTTGAGGAACAGAACCAATGCCATTTTTTTTTTTTTTACTAAAGAATTCTGAACATGTATTTTATAAATTAGAAGACTTTTATATTTTTCAGTCAAATTGTTAGGTTACCTACATAGCGTATTTGCTCTGGAATCAGTATGCAGGCTGTTACACCACCACCACCTTTCCTAGAAACTCCTGGTGAACAACTATCACATGGAAACGTTGGTTTGATGCTTTTGAAACATATTTAGGAGCGTTAGGAGCTACAAGATTTAGACCAGAAAGAAAGAAATGTCTTATTACACTCACTTGGCTTTGAAGGGAGATCTACGTTTAAACATCTACCAGATATACAAATACAACAAGACGAAGAACTTGATGAATTCCAAGAAGCAGTAAAAAAACTGGAATTGAGGTTCAATGAGCCCCCAAGTTTAGTTGTTTTAAGACATAAATTCTTCAAACGAACACTGAAATCTAATGAAGACATTGATACGTACATATCAGCTTTAAGATCTTTGGTAGCTGAATGTGAATTTGATAATTTTTGTGATCAGCTTATAAGAGACCAATTTATTTGCCACTGTTTAGACAAAAATATTCGACAGAAGCTCTTGACTTTGGGGAATCCAAGCCTTAATGAATGTATCAGAATTGCTAAAAGCATTGAAACATCTGTACGATCAGTGAAGGAACTTGAAGACAAACCTCAAGATCATGTCTGCCCTGTGTACAATAAGGAGTCTCCAGTCTTTCAAAAACAAAACGGAGATTCCTTGAGAAACACCAACTCTAAATCTTTTTTTTCACAGTCCAACTTTTGTTTCAGATGTGGAAATAATTTTCACAAGAAAGGGAGTAAACCTTGTCCAGCAAAGCTTGTAACTTGCAGATTGTGCAACAGAGTGGGCCATTTTGCTAAGGTTTGTCAAAGCACCAATTGTAACAAAACTAATGTTGGTGCTATCAAAGACGAAGCTCAGGATTTTCAAGAAAGTGATCTCGTCTCTGATTTACAAGACATGGTTTTAGTTGTTAATGATGATGTTGTCAAGTGGCGTGATCCTTCAGACTGTGTTGATCCGTATGTGGAATTGGGTGTTCGAGACAAAGTTCTTTGTCTGTTAGTTGATTCTGGTGCACGAATTACAATGATCACTAAAGAACTTTTTCAAGATACATGGAATAATAGAATTCTTCATCCTCCAGACAGATTTCCAGTGTCAAATGAAGGACGGAAAATTGACTTGTTGGGATATTTTGAAGATGTTCTGAAATTCAAAGGAAGAGTTATCTATGGAAAAATGTATGTAGCTGTAAAGGGTCTTAATATCCTTGGTTGGTTTCACCAAGGATTGTTCGGTATGATATTAAGACCGGGTACACGCGAGCAAGTTCTCGCCGTGAGAGATTCAGATATGGTGGAAGATTTATTAAACGATTTTCCCCAAAGTCTTTTCTGGAGAACTAGGGAAAATTAAAGGTTTTAAGCACAAAATTAAAGTGAAAGAAGGTGCCCTGGCTATAAAACACAAGATGAGGGGAGTACCTTTTAGTGCACGGAATGATTTGGAAAAGGAATTGATTTCTTTAACTAAGTCAGGTATTATTGAACAAATTGAGTCTTCACTTTGGCTTTCTCCTTTAGTCGTTGCTAAAAAAAATAAAAATGGAGAGCTTAGGGTATGCATAGACTTACGTGCTCTGAACAAAGATTTGGATTGATTCTCATCCCTTACCAAAAATCAATGATTTGTTAGCTCTTGTTGCTGGTGCTAAGTTTTTTACTAAATTAGATTTAGCATCTGCCTACCACCAAATTGAATTGGAACCTGAATCCCGACATTTCACCGCTTTTGTTTCACCGTGGGGAACCTATCAGTATTGCAGGTTACCTTTCGGTTTAGCATCAGCTGCGTCTGTTTTCAGAAGAGTAATGGAAAGTTTACTCAAGGGGATTGATAGAGTAGCCATATTCCAAGACGATGTGTTGATTTTTGGGCCGGATCGTCAATCTCATGATGCCACACTCAGACAAGTTCTGTCTATTTTTCAACAACGAGGTGTTGTGTTAAAAAGGGAAAAGTCTGAATTCCTCAAAGAGGTAGAATATCTGGGCCATGTGATTTCTAGTTCTGGTGTCAAACCAAAACCTGGTTTGGTTTAGAACATTCTCGATGTGCCTCCTCCCGCTGATAAAAGTGGTGTTAAAAGCTTTTTAGGTCTTTGTGAATTCTATTAACGGTTTATAAAGGATTTTGCTACCAGAGTCAGGCCTATCTCAAACTTGCTGAAAGCCAAAGTAGATTTTAACTGGAATAGTGATTGCATTGAAGCATTTGAATGGATTAAACTTCAGCTTTCCAAATGTGTGGGACTGAAACCATTTAATCCTGAGCTGAAGTCTGTACTCACTGTTGATGCCAGTAATGTGGGTTTAGGTGCAGTTCTTACGCAACAAACCCCTGAAGGTGAAAACACTGTGGGTTTTGCTTCCAGAGTCCTAAGAGAGTCAGAATGCCTGTATTCTGTTATTGAAAAGGAGCTCTTAGCCTGCTGGTGGGCGATAGAGAAATTCCGCACTTATTTCTGGGGTACTAAGTTTTTGCTCCAGACAGATCACAAACCACATTTTTATACTAATTGGGAGGAATGTAAAAAATTGTTTGCCCAGGATTGCAAGGTTCTCAGCTCGCCTGCTTCAATTTCAATTTGATATTCAGCACATTTCTGGTGGGAAAAATGCGCAAGCTGATTTTCTGTCTAGGTTCCCTGCGGTTTCTCCATCTCATGTCTTAAAAGATGAATGTGATGATGAGAGTTGCATGATAGCTTCTCTTGAATTCGATGATGCTGGTCCATTTTCTGAAGCAGAATGGATTTCGGCTACAGATAGTGATCCTGTTTTGAAAACCGTTTCTAAATTTATCAGCGAGGGGTGGCCTAAGGAGAACTCTTTGGAACCAGGTATTCAGCCCTTTTTTTAAATTAATGAGGAATTATCATTGGAGGGTGGATTGGTTATGAGATCGGACAAATTGATACCTCCTCATGTTTCAAACATCAAATAATAACAAAAGCCCATGAGGGACACCTAGGTTCGACTTTCACTAAACGCAGGATACGTTCATTTTTCTGGTGGCCCCAAATGGATACAGAAGTAGATAATGTAGTCAAGGGTTGTGTTATTTGTTCATCTAGCGATAAAGTTCTTAAAACATGTGTACCACCCTTAATGCCCATTGAACTGCCGGAGAGACCCTAGGTGAAACTAGGTATTGATTTGATTGGTCCCTTTTACACCCTGCCGTCAAATTCTAAGTATGCATTAGTCCTGTTAGATTATTACTCAAAATGGCCAGAAGTTAGATTTATTAGTGAACCAAATTCAAAAGCTGTGGTGAAATTTATTAGAGATGTGTGCATGAGGGAGGGATTCCCCGAATGCATTGTTTCTGATAATGGAGTTCAATTTGTTTCCAATGAAGTGGAACAGTTTTTCAGGAGTAGTAGTATTAAACACCTAAAAAGTTATTTGTTTCACCCTCAAACTAATGGCCTTGTAGAACGCTTTAATCGGGTCCTGGGTGATTGTATTAAAAGGGCCATAAGAGAACAAAGTTGACATTCACTCTGCTACTCAATCAATGTTGTGGTTCTATAGGACTACACCCCAATCTTCCACTTTGGTTTCTCCTTTTGAACTATTACGTGGAAGGAAACAAGCCACTGAGTTTAAGCCTGCGTGGATGTTCAAGTTATTGAAACAAGAGGTGTGTGTCCAAAGTTTAGATCATTTTGTGAGAAGGAATGTAGCAAGGGCTCAAATTTCACAAAAACTCCATTATGATGAAAGGAGGAAAGTGTCTGATTTGGAGGGGAATGCTGGAGATTTCATGAAAATCAAATTTGGGGGTTTCATCAAGAAAGTTGACTCAAAGTTTTCGTCTCCGGTTTTAGTCAACAAAGTATGTGGAAATGCTGTCAGGGTTGAGGGTGGTCATTGGTGGAACAAGTCTAAGGTCGGGAAAGTTCTATCTCCAGCCAATATGAGCCTGTTAGTTGGTGAAGCGGAGTGTCATAAAAATTGTGATTTTCAGGATGATGGTTGCAATGAGCGTGAGGGTACAGGCAAGGTTCGTGATGATTTCTCCATGGTACGCAGAAGTACTCGTATAAGACGTAAGCCTTACAGATTTAGATGAATAAATGTATTTTTTTTTTTTTATTCCTTTAGAATATTGTTGTTATAAATTCAATTGTTCTATGCCTCTCGCCGTTTTATGTTTTTATCTTGTTTTTATTTGTTTTATTGTCAATACTTAAATTCCATTGTAATTGTCTAAATAGAGTTGTTTTGTAGAACTACAGTTTGTATTAGTGCTATGTTCTAAGTGTAGTAAATATAGTTTTCCAATGTACTGTTATATGTTTTCTCTTCCATTTGTTTTTTTTGGAAGAAGAAAACCCATGTAGTATTCCGGCTCGCGGCATCGGCGCGCAGTATTTTCTTTTACCCGCGCGCCGCTCTCGCGAACCGGTTCAGCACGAGACGCGTTCGGTGAACGCTCCGTGCCGAACGAATTCGGTTTTGAAAAAAGAGGGGAGCGTTGGAAGAAGCTGGACAGAGGAGCTTCCCTGTCATATGTCGCTAGGGTGGTTTCTATTTTTAATAAATCTGAACGAAATCTACTTACGTTTGTGCGGCTTCATCTCTACAGATTTCCTTTGTGTGGTTGCTGAAAAGCAAAGAAAAGCTGTTTCCTAAACTCTTCTGTTCTATCAACATAGTACATTAGAGCTTTTTTAAGGTCAAGGGTATGAAGAGCTCTTTCAGCAGTTGAGTCTGGCTGTGGGAAGAAGACTGGCAATTCCACTGTTTGGTTCTTGTGAAAAGAAGCTACTTTTGGCAAACATTTTGGATTAGTCGTTATGTTTGAATACTTGGATAAAAAGGTTCCTCCAGAGTGAATGCTTGTATTTCACTAGTTCTTCTTAATGAAGTAACTGCTACTAAGAAAGCAATTTTCCAAATAAGAAATTGAATATCACATGAATGCATGGACTCAAATGGTGGTCCCATCAATCTTGTGAGTACAATATTTAGATTTCAAGCAAACACTAAAGAGAGAGGTATGTTGTATAGTTTGTAAGTATGCTGCTATGGCAGTAAGATTAATTTTAATAGGAGAAAGCTAAATTTGCTTTTTGTAATGAAGCAGGTAGCACACAATATCTTGTATTGATGCTTTGAGTGGGTCTATATTTTTAGGTTGACAGTAGTAGACAAAACGTTTCCACTTGTTAGCATAGCATTGCCTATTTGTATGTTTGCGTGCCTGTTTTAGAACTTCCATACATTCTAATGGAAGTTGTAAGTATCCAAATTCTATGACTTCAGGAGCCAAATCGCTAAGTTGAGAACACTGGGATTAGGATGCCTGATTTGACCTTTGTTTTATGTTAACAAATCTGGTCTGTTTGGAAGTTTGCAATGAGGTACTACTGACAGATCTAAGAGTGTTGTGTACCAATGTTGCCGTGCCCACGTGGGAGCTATGAGTATCATGGTAAGAGAGGTGTGACAGTTTGTTCACCAGAAATGGAATTAGCGGGATAGGGGGAAAAGCGTAAGCAAATATCCCTGACCAGTTGATCCATAGAGCATTGCCCTTGGACAGAGGGTGTGGGTGTCTGGATGCGAAGTTTTGGCATTTTGCATTTTTGCTTGTTGCGGATAGGTCTATTTCTGGTGTTCCCTACATTTGAAAGTACTGTTGAAGTACCTGAGAGTGAATCTCCCATTTGTGTATCTGTTGCTGTGTCCTGCTTAGCAATTCCGCTAGCTGATTGTTTATCCCTGGGACGTATTCCGCTAGCAAGTAAATGTGATTGTGAATTGCCCATTTCCAAATAGTTTGGGCTAGAAGGGACAGTTGAGATCAATGTGTTCCTCCTTGTTTCTTCAAATAATACATTGTAGTCATATTGTCTGTTTTTATCAAGACAGTTTTGTGCTTGAGAAGGGGTTGAAAAGCTTTTAGGGCAAGGAACACAGCTAACAATTCTAAATGTTTTATGGGATACGTTTTCTGTATTGAATTACATTCCCCTTGTACGGTAACTTTGTTGAGGTGAGCTCCCCAACCTATCATTGATGCATCTATTGTTATTGTGGTCTGAGGCGCAGGGTCCTGAAATGACCGCCCCTTTATTAAATTGCTGTGATTCCACCATTGAAGAGATGTGTGTTTGGCGGTCTAACACTAGATCCTGCAATTGACCCTGTGCTTGAGACCATTGCTGTGAGAGGCACTGATGTAGTGTTCCCATGTTTAACCTTGCATGTGGTACTATTGCTATGCAGGATGCCATCATTCCCAATAGTTTCATGATAAACCTTACAGTGTAATGTTGATTTGGCTGTATTTGTGATATGAGATTTTGAAAAGCTTGTATCCTTTGTGTATTTGGATAGGCTAAGGCTTTCTGGGTATTGAGAATAGCACCTGGGTAAGTTTGAACCCGTGCTGGTTGAAGATGAGTTTTTGGTATTGATTGCGAACCCCAATGTGTGTAGGGTTTCTATTGTGTATTGAGTGTGTTGCTGACATTGTAGAATATTGTTTGATTTTATTAGCCAGTCGTCTAGATTAGGAAAGATATGTATGTGTTTTCTTGGGTAAGCTGCTACTACCGCTAGACATTTTGTGAAAACCCTTGGAGCTGGTGTTATGCCGAATGGAAGAACGTTGAATTGGTAGTGGTTTCCCTCTATTACAAACCTTAGGTATTTTCGATGAGTTGGATATATGGGGCTATGAAAATATGAATCTTTGAGATCCAATGCAGTCATGTAATCTTGTTTTTGGAGTAGTGGAATGACGTCCTGCAGAGTTACCATGTGAAAGTGTTCTGACAGGATATATAGATTTACTGGTATGAGATCCAGAATGGGTCTGAGAGTGCCATCCTTTTTGGGTATGAGGAAGTATAGTGAATATATCCCTGTTCCGTGTTGAGATTTTGGAACCAATTCTATTGCTTGTTTTAGTAATAGCGATTGTACTTCTTGTTGTAACAGAATGTTCTTTTCTGTGGACAACCTGTGATAACGAGGGGGAATGTTTGGAGCAGTAGAAAGGAGTTCCAGGCAGTAACCATTGAGGATAATTGAAAGTACACATTGGTCTGTGGTGATATTTTGCCATTTGGAGTGGAATTGCTGCAGTCTGCCCCCCACAGGAGATGTGTGGGGTTGTGGTATACTGAGGAAGTCACTGTTTAGATGGAGAGGTGACACTCTTTGAAGCTTGAAATTTGCCTCTGGCTTTGAAGTGTTAACCTCTATAAGAGCCTCTAAATGCTCGTCTTTGGTATTGCTGTTGACCTTGTTTAGGTTGTGAGGCGGAAACGTCTGCAGATTGGGGCTTGAAACCTCCTCTAAATTGTTGTTGACGAAAGGAGCCTCTATAAGGTGCATTGTACAGAGCTCCCATAGCTTTTGCAGTGTCAGAGTCTTTCCGGAGCTTTTTAATAGTTGTGTCAACCTCAGGACCAAATAGGTGTTTATCAAATGGCATATTGAGCACTGCTTGTTGGATTTCTGGTTTGAAACCAGAAGATCTTAACCATGCATGCATACATATGGTTATGCTAGTGTTTATGCTCCCAGCTGCTGTATCGGCTGCATCAAGAGCAGATTATTTGGTTGTTGCTAATTCCCTGACCTTTTTCAACAATTTGTTGATCTCCTTTTTGATGTTCTTTTGGTAGGTGTTGTAAGAATTCCTACATTTCGTCCCAGTGTGCCCTGTCATATCTCTCTATTAGGGCTTGTGAATTGGCAATGCGCCATTGGTTAGCTGCCTGTGTAGCTATCCTTTTACCAGCAGCATCAAACTTTCTGCTTTCTTTGCCAGGGGGGGTGGTATCCACTGAAGATTGTCTATTGGCCCTTTTCCTAGCAGCACTGACAACAACAGAGAACAGAGTCTCGTGGTACCTGTTGCGTAATATAAGCTGGGTCTGTTGGTGCAGGCTTGTATTTTTTGTCTATTAATGGTGTTAAAATTCTAGCCTTAACAGGTCCTTTAAATATGTTGTCTGCATGTCTGAGCATGCCAGACAATACTGGCAAGCACAGGTATTGTGAGTGGGTGGAGGACAATGTGTTGTAAAGAAAATCTCCTCCAAAGGCTCAGCATGCATTTGTACCCCATGGTATGCAGCTGCTCTCGAAATGACCTGTGTATATGTTGTGCTATCCTCTGGTGGCGAAGGTTTGGAAGGATAGAGGTCTGGGTCATTTAGTGGTATGGGATCAGGATCATACAAATCCCAGGGGTCAACTGTATCACCATGCAAATATTTATGAGAGTTTGTTGGTTAAGGAAATGGTGGTGGGGTAGCAGGTGGTGGTGAGAAAGAAAGTTGTGACGAATGTGGTGGAGACATTTGTAAAGGTAATGGTTTCTCCTTCCTTTTAAAGATTTTTGATGGTGGCGGAGCAGTATCAAGATTTTCTTGACACTCCAACTTTCTTTTGGTTTCTGGAGGTGGTGAAGCAATGATCCTCCCAGTCTCCCTTTGGATATGTATCCTTGTTTGTTTGGCGTCCATGATTTCAAGGATAGGCTGAATATCAGATTCTTCAGAAATATATTCTGATGTTGTAGGTAGTTTAGAGGATTGATCATCAAATGACTTTGAGCTGTGCTTTAATCAGCTCGAAAGTCCTTGTTCCTCTGTATAAAAAGATTTTTCGGTTCCAAACTGGTCAACTTTTTCGAAGATACCTCCTGTGGTTTCGGCTCCAAAGCTGGACGTCGAACTTTCGACTCCGAAGAGTGTGGACGTCGGCTCAGCTCAGATGTGGAGCTTTTAATAGATTTACTTGACTCTGGCATCGAAACGGATATGGCTTTTTTCGGCGCCGAACCCGAAGGTCGGTCAGTGACAATTTTCTTTTGGGTGGAACCATGGCTCATTGGCAGTGGTGCACCCAAGGCCTTAATAGGTCTCTTGGAAGTAGGCATAGGGACAGTTGTACTCATATGCTGAGCCGCAGGGATCGGTCGGCTGTCTTCGTCCGAATCAGCTTCAGAGTTGGTGTCCTGGATCAAAACTGCTGTCTGTGCCTGTTCTTCTTCTACGGTGTTGGTGTACTCTGTATGTTTGAACACCATTTTGAGTCTCCTCGCTCTCTGTCACGCAGTGTCTTATTCGACCAGAACGAACGACAAGCTTCACAGTCTTCTTCTCGATGCTCGGAGAGAGACCGAGATTACACACCACGTGTTGATCTGTACATGGGAATTTTGCGTGGTATCGAGGACAGAATGGAAATGGAGTCCGATCCATCAGGCTTCAGCGTGGTAGGCCTGAACAGACCCGAGTTGGGCGCGAGCGTGCCCAAAATTGTGTTTTCTGGTTTCCAACTGTACTATCGGCTTGATTACAGATGGAAACACGATCGAAACAATACTGACGGTGAAATAGAGTTATTATAAAGTTTCTGAATCAAAAGTCTCGGAGCGAGAGGAACACGTCCAAACCAGACAGCGGAAAGAAAACAATCTAACAAAGGAGTCAATGCTCATGCGCACTATCACTGAAAGGAAGAGTCACTCGATCCCGTAACTCAAAAAAAGACTTCTTCGAAGAAAAATAACTTGTAACACTCCCTGCCCAACACTAGATGGCGGGATCATGCACAGCATGTGTATCTGCAGCTACACATGCCACCGAACATACATGTTTACATACAGAAAGTACTACAACAGCTATAGGCTTCCAGGGAGGAGTGAGGGCGCATGTGAATCTGCAGCACTACATGCCACAAACAGATGTCTACTAGGGAACATTTTCCGTTCGATGGCACGTGTAGCTGCAGATACACATGCTTCGCACAGACTGAAAAGCAGCCCCCAACCAAAATAAGCAGTGGCTAGCCTGTAGGAGTTGGAGTAGTTTGAAATATTGTTTTAAGCACTGCTTAACCAACATTTGCTTGTTGGCGAGATAAGACATCCACACAGTAGTGTTTAGTAAATGTGTGTGGTGTGGACCATGAGGCGGCTTTGCATATATCTGCCATTGGTAGATTTCCTACGAATGCCATTGAAGCTCCTTTCTTTTTATAGAATGTGCTTTAGTAGTTACTAATAGCTGTCTTTTAACTATAAGATAGCAAGTTTGAATAAACTTTACTATCCATCTGGTTAATCCCGGTTTTGAAATAGGATTACCCTTATGAGGTTGTTGAAAAGCCACAAAACATTGTTTAGATTTCTTGAAACCTTTTGTTTTATCTACATACTACATGGTAGCTCTTTTGACATCAAGAGTGTGAAGAGCTCTCTCAGCACTACTGACTGACTAATGTGAAATGGTGAAACTACTTTAGGAAGGAATTTTGGGTTTGTCCTAAGTACTATTTTATTTTTGTGAATTTGGAAGAAAGTTTCTTCTAAAATGAATGCTTGAATTTCACTAACTCTCCTTAAGGAAGTAATTGCTACTAGGAAAGCAACCTTCAATGAGAGAAATTGAAGAGCACAAGAATGCATGGGTTTAAATGGTGGACCCATAAGCCTTGTGAGCATAAAGTTAAGATTCCAAGCATGAGCTGTTGGAGCTCTAGGTGGAATAATTCTTTTAAGACCTTCCATAAAAGCTTTTATGACCAGCATCCTAAAGAGAAGTATGCTGTCTGTTTTGTAGGTATGTTTTGTAGGTAAGCAGTTATTGCTGTTAAATGAATTTTAATAGATAAGTATGCATGATTTGCTTTTTGTAAATGAAGCAAATAACAGACAATGGGCCAGATGTAGGAAGCCGCCTGCATGGTGCAAACTGCGGAAATCGCAGTTTGCGCCATGCAAACAGCCTAACGCGAAGCTCATTCACAAATAGGAAGGGGTGTTCCCTTCCTATTTGCGACTCGCATCACAATGCAAAATTGCTTTGTGACCGCGAATGCGGTCGCAAAGCAACTCGCAGTTACCACCAGTGTCACACTGGTGGTAACTCATTCGCAAAAGGGAAGGGGTCCCCATGGGACCCCTTCCCCTTTGTGAATGTGGGCATAAAGGTTTTTTCAGAGCAGGCAGTGGTCCAATGGACCACTGCCTACACTGAAAAAACGAAACCAAATGGTTTCGTATTTTTTTTTTTTTCATTTTGCAACTCGTTTTCCTTTGAGGAAAACGGGCTGCAAAATGAAGAAAAAAAAAACTGCTTTATTGAAAAAGCAGTCACAGACATGGAGGTCTGCTGACTTCAGCAGGCCACCATCCCTGTGAGTGCAGGGACTCGCTATGGGGGTCGCAAAATGCGACCCACCTCATTAATATTGATGAGGTGGGTCTTTGCGACCCCATAGCGAGTCGCAGACGGTGTCTGAGACACCGTTCTGCATCCGAATTTGCGATTCGGAAATTGCGAGTCGCACTGACTCGCAATTTCCGAATCGCGAATTCGGACCTTACTACATCTGGCCCAATATCCTGTACTGACGCTTTAAGTGGATTAATATTTTTTGGGTTGACAGTCGCATACAAAACGTTTCCATTTAACTGCATAACACTGTCTGGTTGTAGGTTTGCGTGCTTCTTTTAGAATGTACATACATTCTGTTGGAAGCTGCAGATATCCAAACTCTATGACCTCAGGAGCCAACATGCATACTGGGATTGGGATGCCAAATTCGACCTGTGTTTTGAGTCAATGGGTCACATCTGTTTGGGAGCTTGTGATGTGGTAATACAGACAGATCCAACAGTGTTGTGTACCAGTGTTGAAGTGCCACGTGGGAGCTATGAGTATGATACTGGTAGTGCTTGCCAGCTATCACACATCTTAGAAATTTGCAGTGTGCTGGATGTATGGTAATGTGGAAGTAAGCATCTTTTAGCTCTCATGCTGTCATGTAGTCTTGTTTTTGTGAGCAGGGAAACGACGTCCTGAAAAGTGACCATTTGGAAATGCTCTAACAAGATGTACTGATTGAGGCGTCTGAGATCCAGGATTGGAGAGTACCATCCTTTTGTGGTAAAAGGAAGTATAGAGAATATACTCCTGCCTCTTTTTGGGATATAGGCACCATCTCTAATGCACCCTTGAGTAGAAGGTTAATGAAAAGGTGATTCCCCACAAAGATTTTATCAGATCATAAGCATATTGCTGCAAAAGATTGTTTTATTGCGTTGTAGAGAGGAAAACAATTCCTGAAGTTTTTAGTCCAATTAAGTAAAGACGAACGTGAAATTAAAGTAAATTTCATTGATCAGCAAAATCAATAATCCAAGCAAGTAGTCCCAAGGTTGGATGAGAGGTCAGTCAAAGGTATACGTTGATGTAACAGCCGTTGAGTAGAAGGGATTGTGCCTCTGGTTTTACTAAATTTAGGTTTTCCAGAGAAAGCCTGTGCGAGCAAGGGGGGATATTTGGTGGAGTAGAGATGAGTTCTAGGCAATAACCATTTTGGATAATTGACAGCACCCATTGACCTGTTGTGCCATTGTTGGTACAAATTTTCCAGTCTTTCTCCCACAGGAGATGTATACTGTGTGGGGATGTGCAGAAAGTCACTGTTTAGTTGAGGTGGAGGAATCTCTTGTGGTGGTGGATTTACCCCTACCTCTAAAGTTATTTCCCTTGAAAGAGCCTCTGAAAGAACCTCTAGTGTAAAATTGTTGTCCTTGCTTCTGTTGGGATGTGGAAGGCTCGGAGGTTGATGGTTAAAAATCCACCTCTAAACTGAGGCCTACGAAAAGTTCCCCGAGTAGGGGTAGTGTAAAGGAAACCCTTAGCCTTAGCTGTATCAGAGTCTTTCTTTAGTTTCTCTATGGTGGTAGCTACTTCTGGGCCAAATAAGTGTTTCCTATCAAAAGGCATATTGAGTGCTGTATTTCAGGTTTGAACCCTTAAGTTCTTAAACATGGGTGCCTTCTAATAATCACATGGGTGCCTTCTAATAATCACAGTGGTGTTAATACCCCTTCCTGCTGTGTCTCCTGCATATAAGGCAGATCTAATTTGGTTGTTAGAGATAGCCTGGCCCTCCGTAACTATCTGCTGTGCCCTTTTCTGGTGTTCTGGTGGAAAGTACTGCAAGAACTCCTCCATCTCATCCCAATGAGCTCTATTGTATTTTGCTAATAGAGCTTGAGAATTTGCAATTCTCCAGTGATTAGCAGCTTGAGTTGCTACTCTCGCCCCCGCTGCATCAATCTTACGACTCTCCTTGTCTGGCGGAGGAGCATCCCCTGTGGATTGGCTATTTGCCCTTTTCCTTGCTGCACTGACAATTATAGTCAGGTGGCAATTGCTGTGTAATAGAAAGTGGATCTGAAGGTGCAGGGTTGTATTTTTTGTCTACCCTTGGTTTAATAACCCTTCACTGGCTCCTTGAAAATGTCTGCATATTTAAGCATGCCTGGGAGCATGGGTAGGCATTGATACTCTATGTGAGTGGATGTTAATGTGTTGAATAAAAAAAAGTCATCCTCGATGGGATCTGTATGCAACTGTAAGTTGTGAAATGCAGCTGCCCCTAGCTATGACCTGATTGTAGGCAGAAGTATCTTCAGGTGGAGCAGGCCTAGCTGGGTATGAATCAGGATCATTGAACGGTATAGGGTCTGAATCATGTAAATCCCATGGATCTACGTTGTAATGAGTATCACCTAAATCATCCCTGTAGGAAGTTGGCTCTGTAAATACTATCTCAAAGTGAGAGATAGTGTGCACAGAGTCCAGGAGTTCCCCTTAGAGGTTGATAGTGGTAAAATTAGTTACTACTAATGCTCTATTTTGTGGTAGTGTGGTTGAAATGTAGCCTTCTCAGAGGGTAGTGTTAAGCATTTGCTGTACACACACAGGCAATAAATGAGAACACACACTCAAAGACTTAACTCCAGGATAATAGTTTTCATATAGAAAAATATTATTTTCTTAATTTATTTTATAACCACAAGATTCAAATTTTAGGTAAGTACATACATTTTAAGGTACTTCACACAGGTGAGTATAGAACTTTGATTTAAAACAGTAGTATATACAGTTTTGGCAAAAATGGCAATAAGCTATTTTCAAAGTGGACACTGCAAAAATCTACAGTTCCTGGGGGAGGTAAGTATTGGTTAGTTTCTCAGGTAAGTAAAGCACTTACAAGATCAGTCTTCTGGGCCTAGGCAGCCCACCGTTGGGGATTCAAGGCAACCCCAAAGCCATTGCACCAGCAACACAGGGCCGGTCAGGTGCAGAGGTCAAAGGAGGGCCCCAAATAACATACGCGTCCATGGAGAAAGGGGTGCTCCGGTTCCAGTCTGCTAGCAGGTAACCACCTGCGTCCTCGGGGAGAAGACCAGGGGGGTTTTGTAGAGCACTGGGGGGAAACAAACAGGCACACCAAATACACCATCAGCAGCACAGGGGCGGCCGGGTGCAGTGTGCAAAGTAGGTGTTCGTCGATGAAAACAATGGAGGGACCCGGGGGTCACTCTGGTGATGCAGGCAGGGCACAGGGGGCCTTCTCGGGCCAGCCACTGACTGGGCTAGTATGAGGGCCGCCTGCTTGTCACTCCTGCACTGATATGTGGTTCTTCTCGGTCCTGGGGTCTGCGGATGCAGTGCTTGGTCCAGGGGTCGGGTTCCTTTGTTACCAGGCAGTCGCGGTCGGGGGAGCCTCTGGATCCTCTCTGCAGACATCGCTGTGGGGGTGCAGGGAGGTTGACTCAGGGTGTTCACATTGTTGGAGTCGCCTGGGAGTCCTCTCTGCGGTGTTGGTTGTCCTGAACTTGAGCCGGGGGCGTCGGGTGCAGAGTGTGAAGACTCACGCTTCTGGCGGGAAGTTATAGTCTCTTTAAAGTTGCTTTCTTTGTTGTTGTTTCTGGACAGAGCCACTGTCCTCAGGAGGTTATTGGTCCTTCAGGTGCAGGTCAGTCCTCTGAGTCCTCAGAGGTCGCTGGTTCCACTGGATGTGTCACTGTGCAGGTTCTTTGAGTCTGGAGACAGGCCGGTAGGGCTGGGGCCAAGTCCGTTGTTGTCTCCGTCGTCTCTGCAGGGCTTTCAGGTCAACAGTCCTTCTTTCTTCAGGTTGCAGGAATCCTATTTCCTGGGTTCAGGGTCACCCCTAAATACTTAATTTAGGGGGTGTATTTAGGACTGAGGGGCAGTAGCCAATGGCTACTGTCCTGGAGAGTGGCTACACTCTCTTTGTGCCTCCTCCCTGAGGGGAGGGGGGGAGCACATCCCTATTCATATTGGGGGAATCCTCCAAAACCAAGATGGAGGATTTCTTAAGGCAGGGGTCACCTCCGCTCAGGACACCTTAGGGGCTGTCCTGACTGGTGGGTGACTCCTCCTTGTTTTTCTCATTATCTCCTCCGGACTTGCCGCCAAAAGTGGGGGCTGTGCCCAGAGGGCGGGCATCTCCTCTAGATAGGATGCCCTGGGGCGCTGTAACAGGCTTGGGCCATTAAGGCTCACCGCCAGGTGTTACAGTTCCTGCAGGGGAGGTGAGAAGCACCTCCACCCAGTGCAGGCTTTGTTCCTCGCCACAGAGTGACAAAGGCACTCACCCCATGTGGCCAGAAACCCGTCCGGTTGTGGCAGGCTGGCAATCTCTAAGATGCCCTCTGTGTGCATTTTTCAATAAATCCCACACTGGCATCAGTGTGGATTTATAGTGCTGATAAGTTTGATACCAAACTTCCTAAATTTCAGTGTAGCCATTATGGAATTGTGGAGTTCACATGTGACAAACTCCCAGACCATATAATCTTTATGGCTACCCTGCACTTAAAATGTCTAAAGGTCTGGCTTAGACACTGTAGGGGCATAGTGCTCAGGCAACTATGCCGTCACCTGTAGTATAGTGTACCCTGCCTTAGGGTTGTAAGGCTAACCAACCACAGCACAGCACTGAAACCGCCCTCATCTCAGTCACAGACGACATCAGAACCCTGATGGACAACGGTGAAATAGTCGCCCTCATCCTCCTCGACCTCTCGGCTGCCTTCGACACCGTCTGTCACCGCACCCTAATAACCCGCCTCCGCTCCACCGGGATCCAAGGCCAGGCCCTGGACTGGATTGCCTCCTTCCTCTCAAACCACTCTCAAAGAGTTTACCTCCCACCGTTTCGCTCAGACCCCACCGAGATCATCTGCGGCATACCTCAAGGCTCATCGCTCAGCCCGACACTCTTCAATGTCTACATGAGCCCCCTCACCGACATCGTACACAAGCACGACATCATCATCACCTCCTACGCCGACGACACCCAACTTATACTCTCCCTCACTAAGGACCCCGCCAGCGCCAAGACCAACCTACAAGAGGGCATGAAGGACGTCGCAGATTGGATGAGGCTCAGCCGCCTAAAGCTGAACTCTGACAAAACGGAAGTCCTCATCCTCGGCAACACCCCGTTCGCTTGGGACGACTCCTGGTGGCCCACAGCCCTTGGCACCGCACCGACCCCCTCAGACCACGCCCGCAACCTCAGCTTCATCTTGGACCCTCTTCTCACCATGACCAAGCAAGTCAACGCTGTGTCCTCCGCCTGCTTCCTCACCCTCCGCTAGCTCCGCAAGATCTTCCGCTGGATCCCCGCCGACACTAGAAAAACCGTGACCCACGCCCTCGTCACGAGCCGCCTGGACTACGGCAACACCCTCTATGCTGGGACCACCGCTAAACTCCAAAAACGCCTGCAACATATTCAAAACGCCTCGGCCCGCCTCATCCTCGACGTACCCCGCAACAGCCACATCTCCGCACACCTGAGACACCTGCATTGGCTCCCAGTCAGCAAAAGGATCACCTTCCGACTTCTCACCCACGCACACAAAGCCCTCCACAACAAGGGACCGGAATACCTCAACCGTCGCCTCAGCTTCTACGCCCCCACCCGTCTCCTCCGTTCCTCTGGCCTCACGCTCGCTGCCGTCCCTCGCATCCGCCGCTCCACGGCGGGTGGGAGGTCCTTCTCCTTCCTGGCAGCCAAGACCTGGAACACCCTCCCCACCAGCCTCAGGACCACCCAGGACCACTCCGCATTCCGGAGACTCCTCAAAACCTGGCTTTTCGAGCAGCAGTAACCCCCCCTTCCCCCTAGCGCCTTGAGACCCGCACGGGTGAGTAGCGCGCTTTATAAATGTTAATGATTTGAAGGCTTGCTAGAGGGGTGAATTACCTATGCCACAGGCAGTGGGTTGAGGGTATGACACTCTGAGGGGACTGCCATGTCAACTTGGTAATTTTCTCCATACCTGCACACACAAGCTGTGAGGCAGTGTGCATGTGCTGAGTGAAGGGTCCCCAGGGAGGCATAATACATGCTGCAGACCTTAGAGAACTTCCCTGGCCACAGGGGCCTTGGTACCAGTTACAAGGGACTTATCTGTGTGCCAGGGCTGTGCCAATTGTGGGAACAAAGGTACAGTTTAGGGAAAGAACACTGGTGCTGGGGCCTGGTTAGCAGGATCCCAGCACACTTTCAATCATAACTAGTATCTACAAAAGGCAACAAGGTAGGGGGTAACCATGCCAACAGTGGCATTTTCCTACACCCAGGCTGTAACCCAGAGGTTTGGAAGACCCATTGTATAGAACCAAAGTTTTTTCTCTCCGCTCCAACCTTCCTTGAGGTCTGATTTCCTGATCAGCAGACTTACTTCTGAATCTCCTCACTTGCACTGATGAATCACTGGACAAAGTAGTAGGCTGCACTTGAGATGGCAATGGGTCAAGCAAATGGAGGTCACTCGATCAACAGGAGGCACTGTAGCAGATGGTTGCGTTGCAAGAGAAGAGGTTCAGACTGGAAAGTTATTTCTCTATTTTTTCTAAATGGTCTAAGATCACAGTCAGTTTGCCCATCACAGATGCCAAGACTCGACTGCAAAGGATCTTTATAGCCTATGCAACTTTGTCCACAACCTTCCGTGTGGTACTGAGGTCCAGACAGTGCAATAAAGTGGATAGACCAGGGCACTGTCTCTTTGATTTGGCCCCTCCCTTGGCTCTCTTCATTTTCTCCTTATTTTTCCACCATTGGGATAAACTTGAGATTGAAACTGTGCCCCCCTGAGAGCACCCGGCAGGCTTCCCAACTGGGGGTCTCACAGCGTTAGTTGAAATATCAGATACGTCTGGCTTCACCTCAGACGTATTTGATTCAGACCCTACATCCACAATAATAGCCTCTTGTAAACTCTACAGGTCAGTGGGCAAGGAAAGATGAACGCCGTTCTGCTAACTCAATTTTCTTGTTAAATCACTCCCACCGCCCGCTGCAAGAAGCGTCCAAGGTAGTACCTGGGGGAGGAATCATATAGACTTTAAACTTGCCCATTTTAAGGACTGAAAAAAAAAGTCCTTAGTAATTCTGAATAAAAAAACAGACCTTAAGTAATTCTGAATAAAAAGTCAACAGTACCTTGAGGTAGATGAAAGGGAGGTGGCCCAGTCCGGCCTCCTCAGGGCGATGTCTTAGCCCAGTCCTCACCCTGGCATACACCTGGGTGGATCCCGCACATGCAGGGAACAAAGAGCTCTTTGAGAGCTTCAGTCCATTACAGCCCTTCTCCTGGGCTCCCAATGTATCCAGGGGGCTGGGGTCCCCCTCCACACAGAGTACTTTGAGAGCTTTGGTCTGTTACAGCCCTTCTCCTGGGCTCCTGCTGTACCCTGGGGGCTCGAGTACCCCTCTTCCTGCTATCAGCATCCTGTGCCAGTAGGGAGCAAAGCACACTTTGAGCACTTCAGTCCATTAGAGCCCTCCTCCTGGGCTCCCATTGCATCCTGGAGGTTAGAGTCCCCCCGCCCCCTGCTATCAGCATCCTACGCCCACAGGAACAGCGACCCTGTACCTGTGTGCTTAGTTTTAATGCAGTGGGCATCTTGAAATATTATTTTACATTTTTTGCTCTAAGATATTACCCAAATTCAGCTATTTGATACATTTGTTTAAAAATATAATTTCGTTTCAGCTTTTCCCATATTGCAGTTTATTTTATTCATTTTTTACTGCAACCACAGTTTTCCTGCAGTCCTGGCTCAACTGATCAAATGCTTATCTCCAACTAATCTTCTAGCAAACCCCTAGCACGTCAGACTCTGTGACAGCACAATCTTCCTTCAAGTTCCTCCTCTAGATCTGGACTGGAGAACCTCTACCTTTCTCCTACTTCACTAACTTTGCATCTATCATCACATTAGGCTTACAGTACAACTGACATCCCATCAGCTGGATGTGTGAGTACACAAGTGGGGAATACCATGTCTCTTAGCAATGGAACACATCGCACTGCCTCAGCTGTTGCCTCAACACTGCTCTCATTGCCATATAAACACCCTTTTTTATAATGGTAATGAATAGCTTCATGTAAATTGCATCATCAATTGAAGGCCCTCTGAGACCTTACCGAATTGCCTTGACATCGTTCAAAAGAGGATGCATGGAGGAAAGTTGACTTAAAGAGAAGGCATTTGTCAGATTATGCGCACCTGGGTTCAAAGAGAGCTGTAAAGACGTTGGCAGATATCAAAGCTCATATCACCACTCTGCAGCCTGAATCTGTTAACATGGAGGCTGATAAGTTCCTGTAAAACTAAGCTGGCATCAGTAATAAACCTGCTCAACCAAAAGGATTCAACCATTGCACTATTTTGAGAGTTACCGTCAACTGAAGATTGCATAACTAAAATGTCTAATATGCAGGCCCAACAATTACAGCAGTATAGGTACTCCAATTGATGCAAGGTGCTGCCATTTTGCAACGTGAAAAGGGCTATAATGCAGTGGTCTGCAAAACAAAGCATTGGCTTTATTTACCAAAGGGGGACAAATCATGATTGTCTGTCTGACGTTCAAATGCATTTAACCCAAGGCCTCAAGGCAGCTTACCTCACAATATTTTCAATACCCCAACCAGCAATGCAGATGTTTACACAAAGGGTTGGTGCCATCCTCACTTACTGCTTTCAATACGAACAAAGGCAAATTTGCTCTACCTGGCTGCCTGAAAATATAAAAATATCCTACTAGACGTGCAGAGATCCCTTCCCTGTCCATCTTAAAATTAAAAAGTTGTTGTAAGAAGCTCCACTGCAGAAGTCAGCCTAGTTCCTACAGCTTACATGCTGTAGAAGAGTTTACTCATGTGACACCAAGCGACATCTGAATGTGAAAGTTAAGCATCACTGTAAGTTCAAGGAATAAACAGTCTCTAACATACAGATGTCAGGATCTGTAAAACGTGATCATTTTAAACTTCTTTGCTGGTAATCCCTTACTATATACCATTTAATGAATACTTTAATCTCAGGATTGGCGAGTGCTCTCATTTGCAGGCTAGCTAGTTTCTTGCTTCTATGAGTTACTTTAGTTTCATATACATCAGTCTCAGGTTTCACAAACCTAAGAACATACTTTAATTTCCATTTATTCTCAAAAAGACTTGGGGCCTGATTTAGAATTTGGCATTATAACCTAAGGGGATCGTAATACGTTGGACAGGATATCCGTCACAATTGTGACGGCTTATTCCTCCACCCCCCCTCCAAGTTCTAAATCAGGCCCCAAATGATTCAAACTGCAGACATCAAACCTACAACATGATCAGATTATGCATTAAGTTGGTTGATATTTAAACCTATCCAGAGGCCAAACCCTGGACATTCATTTTGTCTAGGCCACTGTTAATAGGCAAAACTTTTTATCAGTTATATTTTGTCATTGGACCAACTGAAGCCTCTTTACAAAGCCACAGAAATTGCAGGACAGTACCCCTGTGAACATTTACTCGTGCAGCTACTTTCCTAAAATTGGTTCTTTTTATCTTCCACAGTTAACTGTGCTGCTTTTGTGATTTTGGGTTATTTTTGATTGATGTTTGTTGTGCTTCCTGGGGTGTCATTGAATATCCTGCAGATCAGAACTGAACAGTAATCTTAGTGAGATTTCTGTGGCTTTGTAAAGAGGCTTCAGTTGGTACAATGACAAAATATAACTGATAAAAAGTTTTGCCTATTAACAGTGGCCTAGACAAAATGAAGTGACTACCGCACTCCAAGGAAGATTCCTTCTTACTTCTGTGCCGGCTGAAGACGCGTTGCCCTCACAGGATGCACAGCCAGGGAAATGTTGCATTTGTTTGAAGGAGCCAGAGAAACAATGTTACGAAGCGGAGTTGTCGCTGGAGTTGCAAGATTGTCGGTTCCTGGAGGGTCCATTTGCAGTCCTGGTGGCCAGAAGATGAAGCAAACAATGCAGAGGAGTTCTGCTGGAATCTTGCACATCGAATCTGGGGACCCACCCAAGAGGGAGACCCTAAATAGTCCAGGAAGGGGAATTGGTCACTTAGCGGGGTGACCACCTATCAGGAGGGGGCTGTGACATCACCTGTCTGACTGGGCCACTCAGATGCTCCCAGGGGCCTCTGCCTACTTTGGATTCAAGATGGCAGAATCAAGTGTCCACCTGGAGAAGCTCTGGGCACCACCCCTGGGTTGGTGATGGACAGGGGAGTGGTCACTCCCCTTCCCATTGTCCAGCTTCGCGCCAGAGCACAGACTGGGGGTCCCTGGCTCCTTCAAACAAATGCAAAATTTCCCTGGCTGTGGATCCTGTGAGGGCAACGCGTCTTCAGCCGCCACAGAAGTAAGAAGAAATCTTCTTTGGAGTGAGGTAGTCACTCCCCTGCATCCGCAGTCACCAACTGCAATTACAGGCCAGCTGCGTGGATCCTCTCTCCTCCAGAAGTGTGTGGATCCTCTCTCCTCCGGAACTGCGTGGATCCTGCATCACAGGTGGTGGTCTGGAGTGGTCCCCTTCGTCCTCTTTACCAGCTGTCCAACTTGGGAGACGGTAAGCCCTTGTCTCTCCTTGCAGGACAGTACCCCTGTGAACATTTACTCGTGCAGCTACCAAGACTTGTTTGTTCCTCCTCCAAGGGATCTTCAGGCTCCGGGTAGCCCCAGCCCCCAGCTCTCCTTGCTGCAAAGCACAGTCTCCTGACTGCTGCTCCAGCAACATGGGACTCCTCTTCAGGTGTGCTGAGAGGGCCTCACTGCGACTCCTGTGCTTGCTGCCCGTGGGTCGTCTGTGGGGGCTGCCTCCTCTTGTTGTGACTCTCCCAGCTGCTGAGGGTCACATCATACGCCCCTCCTTGGGTTGAGCCCCCGGACCTTGCTGATCCTCTTCAACCTTGCAAAACCTTCTTCACCGACTCCTGCATTTGCCAACGCTTGTTGGTGGTTTTCCATCACCACTGATCTACTGCATCATGACTGCCGACGTGGGACATCACTTGCATCACTTCTGGAACTCCTCTTTGCTCCTGTGCTGCACTGCTGACTTTCTTCATCCACCGTCGACCTGGGCCTGCATCCACAGAAGGGTGGGTAGTGGCTCCTGCCAAAGCTGGACACTCCAGCCCGAACTGGACTGGGTCCTTCCTTTGCAGGTTCTTTTCTGTCAGGATCCACATTTGGTTTCTTCTAGTTTTGTCTGGGTCTTGCACAGTCCTTTCCAAATTCCTCCTATTGGATTTGGGGAAAACCAGGTACTTACCTCTTCTCTCCTGGTCGCTAGGGGTGGCACCCTGGTAATTACCTCTTGGGGTTCACAGTACCTCCAGCTCCCTTCTACTGATTCCACTTCCTTGGGTGGAGGACTGCTTTTCACATTCCATTTTTTAGTATATGGTTTGGCCCTCCCCTACGGCCCCCACTGTTTGCTGTTGCTTTTACCAATGCCTATTGCTTTCTATGCAATTTCCTGATTGCTAATGTGTATATAATAGTGTGTTTACTTACCTACAGTTGAGGTATTGCCTATACAGTATTTTAGTTTTTGTGTTATCATAATAAAGTACCTTTTATTTTGTGTGTGTGGTTCTTTCATGTGTATACGTGCTGTGTAACTATAGTATTGTATTGTAATAGTATTTATATAGCGCTTACTATCCCTGATGAGGCATCGAAGCGCTTTTCGGCGAGTAGCACCCTACTCTGGAACCCAAGAGGAATTAGTGGTGGATTAGTATAGGGAAATACAAGCTCAGTTTTAGTATTTTTATGAGTTAATTTGAACAGAGGATATGTGAGTTTATTAGTTGGATTGACTAGAGTAATGGAGGGATAGAGGAGGGAAGAATCCAGATGTGTTAACTGCGAGTTTATAGTAATAGGATAAGGCTTGGGATGAGTAAAGGAGAGAGGGAAGAGTCTGTGGAAAGGGTTAGGGAGATCATAGTAGCAGGAGGGGTTTTGGAGGAGTCAAAGGTGAGATAAATGAGGGAGAATTTATTAGGGTTGTTTGGGAGATCATGGTAGTAAAGTGAAGTTTGGAAGAGCTTAGGCAGGGTTATTTTGGAGATGAAAGTGGTAGAATGGGTTTGGGATGAGTCAGAGAGGGGATGGAGGATAGATTGATAGAGACATGACATATTATGATTGGTAGTAGTATTGCATGAGCTTTGCATGTCTCCTAGCTAATTCTTGTCTGCTCATCCACAGCTACCTCTAGAGAGCCCTGGCTTCCTAGACACTACCTACACTTCACTAACAGAGGATACCTGGACGTGGTATAAGATGATAACAGCATAGGCGCTCACCATACACCAGGCCAGCTTCCTACATCCCAGGTGTCTAGAACACCCTCTTCTAGTGAGGATGGTTTAGGTTCCTCAAGCTCCAGAGATAGAATCTCTGAAGAAGAAGCTTTATAGAGAGGTTAGCTAAGAGACTGGACCTGGAACACGGGATCTTAGCTATAGAGAGGGAAAGAGCAGACATAGGTTTAGCACCCATGAATGGTGGCAGCAATATAACTAGGGACAGAGTTGAAAACTATGAACCTAAAATCCCTAAAGGGATTGTCCTCAAATATGAGGAAGTTGATGACATCACCGAGTGGTTGACTGCCTTGAGAGGGCCTGTGTTTCCAGAAATCTTAAGAAAAGAGTACTAGGGAACTCTTTTTTAGGAACTGTTCTCAGGAAAGTGTAGGGATATACTCCTTACACTGAATGAGGCAGATGCAGCCTTATATGATCTCATGAAGGCTACCGTGATTGAGGGATTTGGGTTGACTCCTGAGGAGTACAGAATCAAATTTAGGGACACACGAAAAACCCCAAACCTCAGTTCTGTGTTGATTCTGTGGCCTTCTCAGTGAAAACTCTAGGTGGCTGTTTAAAAGGCGGTAATGTGCATGCTTATGAGGGGCTTTACAATCTAATGATGAAAGAGTATCTGTTGAGTAATTGTGTTCAAGAAAAGTTGCACCAGAACCTGGTAGACCTCGGTCCACTTTCTCTTCAAGAGTTGGGGAAGAAGGCAGAGAACTGGATCAAAACAAGGGTGACTAAGACTTCCACTGGCGGGGGACCACAAGAAAGCAGCCAAAAAGCGTCCACAAGGGAAAGAGGGTAACCAAATACAGGACAAAAAAAAAGTATTTCAAAGGCTCACAAAACCTGCACAGGAGGGTGGGCCCAAGACTCTACCCAGCCCAAGGGTGGGTACAAAGGGAAAAAGTGGCATCCCAGAAAGGCTTAGTGCCAAAGCTGTAAAACCAATGGACACCAAACTGGAGATCTTAAGTGTTGTAACAAAAAGAATGCCTCTAGTGCACCTTCAGTAAATGCAGTGGTAGGTCTTCAGATGGGATTCCAAGTTTGGTAAAGGGTACCAAAGCAACCAAATTTAGAGTAGAGAGCACAACCACTGGGATCCTGGTTAGCGTGATCCCAGTGAAAAAAGTCTAAGCACACTGATAGACAAAAAAATGGGGGTAACCATGCCAAAGAGTGACTTTCCTCCAGCAAAGATAACCTGTTTCCCTGACTTTACTCTCAAAGTTCAGTGACAATGCTGTAGCTTTTTAGAAGTAAAACAGGAACTGAGACACAAAGACCTGAAATACTCCATGCTTTTTCCTGCTCGACTAAGGGTAGAGTCTGAGGGTAAAACTCAGTTATTTTTCACTCTGGAAGAAACATGGGAGTGTTTGGAGGGATGTAGAACGGTAGGTAACAAGGGCAATGCAAAGCGGCAGCGGCGATGGAGACACAGCTCCAAAGACTTGTATGTACACCAAGCCAAAGACTCGGAACCTGATGGCACAAAGACAGTGCTGAAGCAGAGACCATAGAACTTTTACTAATGCCAGAACTGATATAATTTTGGCTGCCAAGGATTGTAAGCGACAAGTGTGGAACTGGGTTTATTACTGGTGGGGATACATACTAAGTACTAGAGCAGTAAGGGTAAGCAGTAAGTATAGCCGCATCATTTACTACAAAGTTGGCTTGCCTTATTTTACCCAATTGCCAAAGGAAGGGATTTTTGTCCTTCCTTTATTTTTGTACTTTTCCTCAGGAAGACGTAAAACTACTGCTCCGACTCGGCATTGGACACCTAACTTCCAGCACCCTTTATCTCCCGGTCACCGCGCTTCCCAGATTGTATGTTGAGTTGGCGGCACCTGGATACGATCTAATGCGGTCGGAGAGGTCTTCAAGTAAGTAGGGCTTTTACGTGAGGCTTTTTTCTTTTTTTATGTGAACAGTATGAATTCCCGACTGCGGCCTTTAATAGACTGCTGAGTATGCGGCAGGATACTCTGCATGGTTTAAGTTTCCGTGTCGATCCAACATGTCGGAGAGGCATCCAGAGGCTTGTTTTCATTTTTATTTTTTTCACCATACTAAAAATAGAGTTGTAACGTTGATTGCTGACCCTCCTCATTGTTTACAGAGGCAGCTCTTGAGCATGTTTACTCCTAGTATGTGATAGCGCTTCCCTTTGTATATCTTTTTATTGTAGATACGTACCACCCTCAGTATTTTTTGACCATGCGTGAGCGCATTCTCCTTGACTATATGGTAGCGCGGTCCCTTTATCTGTATGAACATTAAGCATGGTTTAGTCATTCTGAACTTTCATAATATCCTTTCTCACGTTCTGCGCATGGATTAATTTCTTTCTGGAATATTGACTTCTAAAAGATGTTTCTAAGAAATTTTTCATAAACTTATTGTATATTCAGGGTTGCTTGATCTTTTGCTTTACTATATACTTCCGTACTAAAGGAGTAGAGTTCGAGTGAGTTCAGATTTGGATCTGCAGTGGGTATAAGTGTAGGCTCCACATAGATTCTCCTCACTTCCCTTTTACGACTCCTTAATATTGAGGTACTTGTTAACAATGTTCCCAGTATCTTTTAAGACATTCTGCTTCATAAGAATTTATGTTTTGATTATTACGCTATGCAACTCTGTTTTTTATATGTAATCTTAGACCCAACAAGAGATTGTGAGTCCGAATGAACAAAGTAAACCTGTCCTAAGTTTAGGCTGGTATGCATCATTTTTTTTTTTTTTTTTTACATATATTCCTTTTTTCTTTCACACTATTGCTGGTATGGTCACCATCTTTTCATTGTTCCATTGTGAAAAACTAATTGTGTTACTTTCCAAATAGGGTTGCGATACAAGTGACGTTACTTTTTGTTAATTCTATCCTTCCACTTGTATGGCTCAGTTCTGCTGACAATCAACAGGAACTGGTGTGAGTAGAGTCTCAGTCTGTGTTTTTTGACTGATGAATTTTCTTTTCATTCCTGGAGAAGAATTTATCTAGCCCTGAAGAAGCACCAATTGATCTGTATGGACATAGTAAGGTGCAAAACATGTTGACTCATTGGAGTGGTATAAGCAATACCTTCCATAGCCATTCCTTTTGTTGAGAGTATAGGACCATTGCCTCCGCTACTCCAATTTTGTTTTTAATCTTGACCTACACTTCCTTGTCCTAATAAAAGTGGTTCTTTTGGGAGTGTTAGAGACAATTTTAACACTTTTTTCTCTCCAGTCTTTTTTCAGCTCTTTATCTTTCCTCGAAATTCAGGCAAGGAGGCCCCCTCAAGAGTCCCGTCAGACATTGCAGCGCCAGTCTGACGTACAGCAAGCCCAATGATGATACATGTGGGCCTCTGCTTCTGAATTCACCCATACCCGAGACACCTGAAATTCTTTGGTGTTGTCGTGGTTGCTCTGGAACAGTGTACCTTGTAAATTGATATATTATGAAAAGGGAGTACGTACACTGGACCATATACCCTCCCAGTCCCTTCTTTTTCCAATATATTGATCTATAGTATAGACAAGCTGCAGACCCAAAAAGTCATCACCATTAGCTCGTGGTATCTCAAGATCCCGGGCATAAGAGAGGGCCTGGTAAAAGCCACAGAACAATATTTCAAGGAGAACAGGGCATCAGTGGAGTCCTCTCGAACCCTCTGGGAGACGTATAAAGCAATAATCAAGGGATGTGCATTATCACTTACGGTGGGATACAAGAAAGAGACAAAGGCCGCAGCAGAGAAGCTTCTAAGGGATATCCTGGCTCTTGAGGCTCAACGCGGAGTAGATGCCACTGGAAACACTGAACACACATTAAGCCTTAAACAGCAAGAATACAGAGATTTGGTGACGAATGCAGTTAAAAACAGTCACTGAGCAACACAACATCAAGTATCTGAAGTGTGGGACAAGGAGGGAAAACTTCTTGCATGGTTAGACAGGGAGAGGGCAAGCAGCTGGGTACTGATGCCTCTGTTCCGATGGGGGTGACACTGTCACAGACCCGCAAGGCATCACAAACACTTATGCAGCCTACTATGCACATCTCTATTCCCCGGCCTGTACTACAGCAGACGATTCTCGTGACCTCTTCCAAGACTTGCAACTCCCAACCCTCTCAGCTGAGGACAGATCTTCATGGAAAGCGACCCCATAGAGGAGGAGTTAAGTTTAGCGATCCGTAGCATCAAATCTGGCAATGAGGCCCAATGGACTACCCATAGAACTCTTTAAACTTACAGCACCCCGGATAACTCCGTACTTACTCAAGATGTATATGGAGAGTCTTGAGAGGGGAGTGCTCCCCAGAGACCAGAGATTGGCCCCCATAGTTGTAATTCATAAAGAGGGTAGACCGGCAGAGCGGTGCTCTTCTTACAGGCCCATTTCACTTATCAGTGCAGAGGCTAACATTCTAGCCAAACTACTGGTTCTGCAACTTCTATAACTAATCACCAAATTAATACACACGGACCAATCTGGCTTAATGCTGGACAGAAACACGGCCCTGAACTTGGGTCGACTCCATGGAGTGTTAGGATGGGCGGGAAGGATCCAGCAATCCTGTCACTCAGCGCCTGTATGGCGTTTTACACTCTTGAATGCCCATACATTTTTGCTGTGTTAGAGGGCATGGGCTTCAGCCCCAAATTTCTGGCTTGGATGCAGCTGCAATCTGCACATCTTCTCAAACAATGAAAATGAGACATGGACTGGTGAATGGTGGCGGAGAAGGTGGTGAGAGCAGGGGCTGCCCTGGTAAATGGGGAAAGATCTGGGGCAAATGGAATGTTTACAGTGGTAGTCCATGTGCTGCCCCCTAAAAATGGCTTCAGTATATGGCACCCAATGTAACAATAAGTGATGTAGGCCAAATTTAGAGAGAACTTTGTCAATTAAATTGTACCTGCATGGGGCTGGCACCCGATGTGTATGCTAGGTGTACCTGTCCACTTATGTGATAGTGGCTGCGGAATCTGTATTCTTCTGAGGATTACAATGTACTCAATAAAAATATGTTATTAAAAAACCTGGTGCCACCAGAAGCCTGGCAGTGCCTCAGCAATGCAGAGAGTTTCTTCTAACATTGGCCCATGACAAGCCCTTAGCTGGGCATCTTGGCCAGACAAACATGCAGTTGGTTGGCCAACCACTTCTTTGCTTTCTAGGACATGCCTGGCCAGTAGGAGTTTTGCAACTCCTGTGTCACCTGTCAGGCCAGTGACAAGACAGGTGGACCACCAAAGGCTCCCTTAATTCCACTTCCAGTGAGTGGGGTTCCTTTTGAAAGGGTTGGGATTGACATTGTTGGTCCCCTTGGCCCTCCAACAGCATCAGGAACATGTTTACACTGATAGTAGAGGATCATGCCACAGGGTACCCTGAAGCAATCCCCCTAAGGACTACTACTGTCCCTGCAGTAGCTAGAGCACTCATTGGCATTTTTACCAGAGTGGGTTTCCTAAGGAGGTGGTGTCAGACAGAGGTACCAACTTCACGTCTGGCTACCTGAAGCACATGTGGGCTGAATGTGGTGTGACCTAAAAGTTCACCACCCCATATCATCCCCAGTGTAATGGTCGTGTTGAGAGATTTAACAAGACTCTCAAAGTCATGACTGGTGGACTCCCTAAAAAACTCAGAAGGAGATGGGGTGTTCTACTTCCTTGCCTGCTTTTTGCATACAGGGAAGTGCTACAGAAAGGAGTGGGGTTCTCCCCATTTGAACTTTTGTTTGGGCATCATATTAGGGTACCACTGTGCCTCGTGAAGGAAGGATAAGAGCCCTCCCAGAGAGACCAAGCAGGGCATAGTGGATTATGTGCTTGGCCTTTGTTCAAGAATGCCGAAGTACATGAAAAAAGCAAACAAAAACCTTGAGGCCAGCCAAAAGCTCCAGAATCTCTGGTTTGACAAAAAAACTGCACTGGTTTTATACCATCCTGAGCAGAAGGTATCGGTGTTGGAGCCTGTAGCACCAAGGGCCCTCCAAGATAAGCGGAGTGGACACTATCCCGTCTTAGAAAAGAAAGGGGAAGTCACCCATCTGGTGGACTTGGAGTTGCAGGAATCCTAATAGGGTAATCCATGTAAACCGCCTGAAACCCTACCATGCTCATGGTCACAGATGAAGGACAGAAAATTGAGAACAAGCTTCTCCCTGAACTCCTCTCCAGCAACCCCAAAAATGGCTCAGTTGAGGGAGTAGTTTTTCCAGACACCCTCTCTGACCAATAGCACACTGACTGCAGGCAGGTCTTGCACCAGTTTGCTGAACTCTTCACCTTGACCCCTGGCAGAACTACCTGGTGTACCTATGATGTGGACACTGAAGACAGTTTACCTGTCAAGAACAAAATATACAGACAATCTGACCATGTCAAGGAGAGCATCAAAGCTGAAGTCAGGAAGATGGTGGAACTGGGAGTCATTGAGCACTCGGAGAGCCCCCTGGCCAGCCCAGTTGTGCTAGTCCCTAAACCTCATTCCCAGGGTGGAAAGAAAGACATGAGGTACTGTGTGGGCTATAGGGGTCTCAATGCAGTGACCAAGACAGATGCTCACCCAATTCCAAGAGCAGATGAACTCATTGACAGATTGGGAGCAGCCAAACATCTGAGTACTTTTGATCTCACATCAGGGTACTGACGGATAGATCGTTTTTCTGTTCCTGGAGTCAGGCCTGTGTTCTCCACTACTGATGGGCACTATCAGTTCACTGTTATGCCATCTGGTCTGAAGAAATCCCCTTACACCTTCCAGAGGTTGGTAAACAAAGGTCTTGTTGGATTAGTAGACTTTAGTACAGCATATCTAGATGATATTGCTGTCTTCAGCTCAACCTGTCAGGATCACCTGATCCACCTCAGAAAGGTCCTTGAGGCTCTGAAAAGTGCAGGCCTCACTATCAAGGCAAGCAAGTGCCAGATAGGGCAGGGTCAGGTTGTATACCTGCGACACCTTGCTGGTGGAGGTCAAGTTCAATCACTCCAACCCAAGATTCAGACTACTCTGGACTGGGTTGCTACAACAACCCAGACCCAAGTCAGAGCATTCCTTGGCTTGACTGGGTGTTACAGGAGAATTGTGAAGGGCTATGGCACCATTGTGGCACACCTCCCAAAACTCACATCCAAAAAGATGCCCAAAAACGTAAGCTGGACAGTCAGCTGTCAAAAGGCCTTTGACACCCTTAAGAAGGCAATGTGCTCAACATCAGTTCTCAAAGCTCCAGACTACTCTAAGCAGTTCATTGTGCAAACAGATTCCTCTGGACATAGGATAGGAGCAGTCCTGTCTCAGACCAATGATGATGGCCATGACCAACCTGTTGCTTTTATTAGTAGGAGGTTACTATTCAGGGAACAGCGCTGGCGTGCCATTGAGAGGGTGGCCTATGCTGTGGTTTGGTCCCTGAAGAAGTTGAGACCATACTTGATTGGTACTCACTTAATTGTTCAAACTGACCACAGACCTCTCAGATGTCTAATGCAAATGAAAGGTGAGAACCCTGAACTTCTGAGGTGGTCCACCTCCCTCCAGGGAATGGCCTTCACAGTGGAACATAAACCTGGGACTGCCCATGCCAATGAAGATGGACATTCCAGGTTTTTCCACTCAGACAATGAAGACTCTCTTGGGAAAGGTTAGTCTCATCCTCTTTCGTTTGGGAGGGGGTTGTGTAGGAAAGAGCCCCTTTTGGCATGGGTACCACCCCTTCTTCTCCCTCCCCCACACTTTTGTGCCTGATATTAATGCTAACTTGACTGAGTGTGCTGGGATCTTGCTAACCAGGCCCCAGCACCACTGTTCTTTCCATAAACTGTATCATTCTTTCCACAATTGTCAGACCCCTGGCACACAGCTAAGTCCCTTGTAAAAGGTACCAGTGGTACCAAGGGCTCTGTGACCAAGGAGTGTCCCTAAGAGCTGCAGCATGTACTGTGCCACCCTAAGGGACTCCTCACCAACGACATGCACACTGCCATTGAATATTGTATATGCTGGTGGGGAGAAAAAGGTAAAGTCGACATGGCACCCCTTCCAGGGTGCTATGTTCAAAAATCACTGTCTGTGGTATAGGTTAGTCACCCTCTAGCAGGCCTTACAGCCCTAAGGCAGGGTGCACTATACCACAGGAGAGGGCACAGATGCATGAGTATTCCCCAACAGTGTCTAAGTCCATTCTTAGATATTGGAAGTGCAGTGTGGCCATATTAAGTACATGGGCTGGGAGTTTCTCATTTCCAACTCCACAACTGCATGATGGCTTCACTGAAGGCTGGGAAGTTTGGTATCAAACTTCTCAGCTCAATAAACCCACACTGATTTCAGTGTTGGATTTGTTGTACAATACACACAGAGGGCATCTGAGAGATGCCCCCTGTATTTTACCCAACCCTTTAGTGGAGGACTGACCACCCTGTGCCAGTCTGCCACTAACAGACAAGTTTCTGACCAATTGGGATGACAGCCTTTGTGCTCTCTGGGGCCAGAAACAAAGACTCCCTCCTCCCCCCTCCCCCCCCCCCCGGTGGAGGTGCGTCACACCTCCCCCCCTGCAGGAACTGTAACACTTGGTGGTGAACCTCAAAGGGTCAGGCCTCCTGTTACAGTGCCCCAGGGCATTCCAGGTAGTGGAGATGACCAACCCCCCTCCCCTCCCCTCCTCCCCCCTCCCATCCCCTCCCCCCTCCCAGACCAAACCCCACCTTTGGTGGCAAGTCTGGCAGGAAGGAAAATTAGGAAAAATAACGAGGAGTGACCACTTCAGCTGGGACCACCCCAAAGGTGTCCAAACCTGAAGTGACACCCCCCCCCCCACCCTTCTTTGCAGAATCCTCCATCTTGGTTTGGAGGAGAGGGACCAATAGGGATGAAAATTAGTTACTTACCAATAACTGTGGTTCTCCATTATTGGTATCTTTCATAGATTCACATGCTTGAATCATCCCCGTCGTCGAGGTGGGAGCCTCACGGTAACTTCAAATATATATAGCAGTAAGTGTTACACACTAGGCCCTAATGGCCCAAATAGGCACTTTTATAGCCTATCCATGTTCTTTTATAAAAAGGAACCAAACTTGAGTCACAGCCAATCAGGCGTCAACACCCTCTAGAATACTCCCAACAGAGGCTGTTTCCCTCAGATGTTCTAGTACAAGTGTGAAGCAGAAAGTTCATCTATAAGGGGAGCCTCTGAGGGAAGGTGGGTGAGTTGCAGGTGAATCTATGAAAGATACCAATACTGGAGAACTACAGTTACAGGTATGTAACTAATGTTCTTCTCCAGTATTGGATCTTTCATACATTCACATGCTTGAATTAGAGTAGCGAGCAGTAATATTGTCTAACTAGGTACTAGCTGTATTATCATAATGATATCAATAATAATAATAATAATAATAATAATAATAAAAATAATAATAATAGCAGTATTCATACTCCTAGTCACTATTCAATAGTGAATACACCAATATTCACAGGAACATAACAATAGGCACAAAAACCATAATCAGCATCACGATAAGTATCAAGCTAGCTACAACAATAATAACAATAATAATCATTAAAAGTAGAAAAGTTAACCTTGACCCAATGAAGGAAACGTAATTCACATACCTTTTTCATGGAAGATGGGAGGCTCACCTTAACGGAATAAATGCCTCAGCACTGCTTGCCCCACCGCTATGTCCATGTTATTCGTCCCTTCGAGACAGTAGTGTCTTGTGAAAGTATGTTGGCTGGACCTTGTGGCCGCTCTACAAATGTGCTGCAAGGGCACTTCCGCGAAGAGTGCTGCTGGCGTGGCTACCGCCCTTGTAGAGTGGGCTCTCACCTTGCTGTGGAGCGATATTTCAGGCTTGAGCATTACAGAATTGGATTGCCAGGCCGATCCACTGGGCAATAGCCTGTTTGGACACTGGGAAGCCCTTCCTCGCATCCCCAAAGACCACAAAAGTAACTGATCTGATTTGCGGATGTTCCGTGTTTTTTGAAGGTAAAGTTTCAAACATCTCTTAATATCCAACGATTGCAACGCTTTTTCTGCTACCGTCTGCGGGTTAGGAAAAAAGGTCTTCAAAATGACTGATTAATTCAAATTGAAACTTGAGGGCACTTTTGGAATATATTTAGGATTCGTCCTAAGAATTATGCCAGTAGTGGTGAATTGAAGAAAAGGCTCTTTGACGGTGAAGGCCTGTATGTCACTTACTCTCTTAGCTGAATTAAGAGCCAGGAACAACGCCGTTTTCCATTAGATGAATTTCAGTTCCACCCAGTGGATTGGCTCAAAAGGGGGTTTCATGAGTTGCCCCAACACCACATTTAGGGACCATAACGGTGGATGTTTACGCACAGGTGGAAAAGTTTGAAACAGACCCCTAAGAAATTGTTTCACAATCCTGGTAGAATATAACGAGGCAGTGTTTTAATATCGGCGGTACCTTGAAATTGCTGCCACGTGCACTCGGATGGAGGAATACGAGAGACCAGACTTTGACAAGTGCAACAAATACGGAAGTACTTGTTCTGGAAGTGAAGAGAGAGGATGGATTCCTTCCGCAGCACACCACACACAAAAACGCTTTCATTTCAGCCTGTAAGTCTTATTGGTGGTGCCCGCCCTGGCTAGGATTGCCCTACATTCTGATGAGATGTCTAAAGTGGCGTATTCATTAAATTCAGGAGCCAGGCCGACAAGTGTAGAGATGATGGATCCGGATGCCTGACCTGGCCCTGGTGCATTGTCAACAGGTTTGGCGTCCGTCTGAGTAGCACATGTGGCTGTTCCGAGAACATGAGGAGTTCTGTGAACCACACCTGCCTGGGCCACCTCAGTGCTATTAGTAGAAGGCGACATCCTTCTGTCTTCATCTTGCTGATGACCCTCCGTATCAGTGGGATTGGAGGAAAAGCGTAGGCATAGACCCCTGACCATCTCATCAAAAATGCATTCCCCACGACCCTTTTTGGGGAAGCCAGCTTGCATAAGGGCATTTCTTGTTCTCATATGTGGCAAACAGATCGAGTTTTTGTGTGCCCCATATCTGCAAGAGTTGGTCGAGAACCTCCTGGTCTAGTTCCCACTCGTGGGACAGGATAATCATCCTGCTTAGGGTGTCCGCTAGAATGCTGGTCTGTCCTGGCACGGGCTTCACCCTCAGAGAAATGTTGTTTGCTATGACCCATTTCCAGATGTTCTGAGCTTGTTGCGAGAGCTGTAGAGACTTTGTGCCACCCTGCTTGTTTAGATAAAATATGCTCGTAGTATGGTTTATCCTGATCAAAACATCTGAGTTTTGAGCCTTGGTAAAAAGGCCTTTAGAGCCAAATCTATTGCCTTGAGCTCCAGCTGGTTTATGTGGAGTTGTTTGTCCTTTCGCGTCCAGGACCCAATTATTTGCAGATCTTGAAGGTGGGCACCCCAACCCTTGAGGGACGCATCGGTTGTCACTATGTAGCGGGGTACCTGAGGAAGAAACGTGAGACCGCTGGACAAGTTGGCCGGTGTCGCCCACCAAGACATGGCGGCCCGCATTGCCGATATGATGAGAATTTTGTCCCAGAAGGAGCCCTGTACCTGAAGCCACTGAGCATCCAATAGCTCCTGTAGGGGTTGCATACATAGTCTGCAATTTGGGATCAACTAAATGCATGACAAGATCATTCTCAATAATGACTTGTAAGCTCGAAATGAAACAAACCTTTTTGTCGAGAGCTTGTGGGCCAAACTGGACAGCTTTTGTTTTCTTTCCTGAGACAGGTATGCCCTGCTTCGGACAGTGCCCAGTACTGCTCCCAAGAAATTCATTTTCTGTGTGGGGTGAACGTGTGACTTTTGGTAATTGATGGTAAGCCCGAGATTCTCAAACACCTGGAGGCAGGCGGTTGTGCGGTGTACCACCTGAGCTCTTGAGGATGCCTTGAAGAGCCAGTCGTCAAGATAGGGAAAAACCTGCATGCCCAAGTGGCGCAGGTGCAATGCTACCGGAGCTAACATCTTTGTAAAAATTCTGGGGGGCGATTTCAAACAGAAGGAAAGGACACGAAACTGCAGATGCATACCAGCTACCCTGAACATGAACATGAAGAATTTGCGATGGTTTCGATGTACTGGGATGTGAAAATACGCATCCTGGAGGTCTAGGGATGTCATGTGATCTCCGGGATTTAAGAGGCGCAAGATGTCCTGCAGCGTTACCATCCTGAACGAATGCTTCTTCAGGAACTTGCTTAATGATCTTAAGTCCAGAATGGGGTGCCAGTCTCAGGAAGGTTTCTTCACCAGAAAGAAGCGTGAATAGAATCGCCTGTTCCTGTGAAGAGTTGGGACCAGTTCTATTGCCTTTTTGCGCAGGATCATATACACTTCCTTGAAGAGTTGTTTTAATCGTGGAGGCCGCGGGCCTGACGGAGGGACATTTGGTGGTCTCCGAACGAACTCCAGAGTATTCCCCTTGGCCACTCTATCAAGCACCCACCTGTTGGATGTGATGCTTGACCATTGAAGGAAGTGACAAGGGATGCGACCCCCAATTCTCGAGCCCCGGGTAGTGTTGGAAGCTGGTATGTCCGTCCGGTTATTGTTTTCTGCCGGTATCTCTTCCAGGGGCAGCAGATCTTCCCTCTGCGAGGTGTCTATAAGCAGCGGTAGGTGGCAACCAATAATGCTGCTGTTGCTGACTGTATTGCTGTCGGGGTCCTGCTGGAGAGGACTGGTACTGCTGTCTATAATGTTGGAAACCACCCCGAAAGGAGTAACTTCCTCTACCCCTCACACTTCGAAAAGGCTGTTTCCTGAACTGTAATGTACCAAGGCAGTGGTTCCCAATCTGTGGTACGGGGACCCCTAGGGATCCGCAAAGCCTCCTCAGGGGGCACGTGGCTGCATAGAAAATTAAATAACATTAACAGATAAGGGCCCCCAGCTCTCAGTAATGACTCTGTGGCAGTCCCTGGATTCTAATTAAGATTCAGTGGGGATCCCCGGGCTCCAGTAATGATAAAGTGGGGGTCCACATGAGTCAAAAGGTTGAGAACCACTATACCAAGGGATTTCGCTGTGTCCGTATCGGTCTTGATGGCTTGCAGCATGTCATCCACATGCTTCCCAAAGAGGCTTTCCCCATCAAACGCCATGTCCAGAATTCTGCTCTGAACCTCTGGGCGGAAGGAAGTAGACTTCAGCCACCCCTGCCTACGCAAGACCGCTGCACCTGCCAGCTGCCGGAAACCTGACAATGAAATGTTGATTGCGCAATCGATGATCTCTGCGGCAATCCGCTCACCCTCCTGTAACACCTTCTTTGCCTCCAACTTGGCATCCCCAGGCAAGAGGTCCAAATAAGCAGACATGTCTGCCCACATCTGGCGGTCATACCTGCCCAAGATGGCTAACGAGTTAGCCGCTTTCACTGTGATCGCCGCCGCTGAAGAAAATGTATTCCCAATATTGTCCAAACGACGTCCATCCCTGTCTGGAGGCGATGTAATTGGTGCTGAAGGGTTCTTTGAGCGACGTTGCGCTGCCTGAGATATTACAGAATCCGGTTTCAGTTGGGACACTAAGCAGGCCGGAGTGTTATCAGGGGCTTTATACTTCTTTTCCAGCTGCAGCATCTGGGAAGGCACCGTTGCCAGATTTTCCATCGCCTTTAAGCCCTCCTGCCATAAAAAATCCACTATAGGAATAGCCCTAACCGACCTCTTTGAAGGCTCTTTAAAGTTGTATAAGAAACAATCAGTTTCCTGGGAGATAATGGGTAAGTCAAATCTTTTAGCCGCCCTTTCTTGGGGAGAAATTGGGCCTATTGTCTACCAGATATTGATGGTACGGGTCACTGAAGCAGTTACTTAAAAGATGTTCTTTCACAAATAAATTATAAAGCCCACCATAGTCATGCACTCCACTTCCAGTTATCCAACCATCTAGTGCTTACACTGAGTAGTCTACAAAATCAACCCACAATTGTCTCGCGGTTTTGTGAGCCCCCTGAACCTAATTCTATACTCCTCAGTGGTGAATCCAAAGTCCTCATTCAGGGTAGCCTTCGTGTGGTCATAGGATTCAGCATCTGCACCAGTGAGTATGAGGAGCCTAACCCTACACGTACCAGTGAACAGTTCCCACAGGAGAGCTCCCATGTGAAACTTTTTCAAACTTCTGGTAACACACGCCACAAGCCCTCTCAAAGGCTGTGAACAACTTGGTAATGTCATCATCTTCCTCATACTTGGGAACCATCCCTTTTGGGATTTTAGGGGTGTCAGAGTGCTCTGTCTCTAGTTACTAAGTTGCAGCCACCATTAATGGGTCCTAAACCCATTTCTGATCTCTCACTTTCCGTAGCTTTCTATACCCAGGAGCTCTCTCTTCAATGATAATCTTTTGGCCATTTTTGCTAAAAGGAGGTCCTCTTCATTGAGGCTGCCTTCAATGCTGCCAGAGGAACTGGTCTCTCCTGTGGGAGATCCATATTTTGTGAGAACTATCCTTGAAGTCAGGGCCATTTGGACCCTGTCCTCCCTAGTTAAATTAAGAGGGGGGAGTTCATCCTCCTGATCCCCAAGTTATTTCCAATCTGATGGGAGGTCTTCCTCCTCAGTAGGGTGTTCCTTTACATACTCCGCCAAGAGCTCCTGGAGCTGAATCCTGGTAGGGTTGGAAGCAATTTTAATTTTTCTTAATTCACAGAGGGACCTTAGCTCCATCTTAAGATGGAGGTAAGGGGGGGGAGTTCGAGTTCCATCACTATTTCCTCTGAGCTGCTCATTTTGTTACTAAATGTGGGGATTACTTTTAGGAACTAAAAACTACCTCTAGCTACTTTACCCCTAACTATGGTAACTTAAATCTAAAAAAGAAAGGCTAAAGGGGAATTAAATTAAGACCCTGGCAGGACTTAAAAACTTAGAAAACATTGTCAACTAAACAATCAGTTGAATCTAAAGGCAATTTTGGAACTTAGTCATGTGATCAGATATTGGGTGAGTAGTCCAGCAAGTGCAAAGTCGTAGAACGCACCGCTGAAACCAATGTAGGAAGCTGGGTGTGTATATACCGTACCAAAATGAGTTAAGGTGTGCACAGAGTCTAGGGGTTCCCCAGAGGCTTAACAGTGGCTAAAGTAGATAATGCTCTTTTGCGGTAGTGTGGTTGAGCAGTTAGGCTTATCAGAGGGTAGTGCAAAGCCTATGTTGTACAGACACAGTGAAGTAATAAGGCACACACTCAATGACTTACTCCAGGCCAATTGTTTTATACAGAAAAAATATATTTTGTTACTGTATTTCTAGAACAAGAAGCTCTTTGTTGCGGGTAAGTACAGTTGTCAATATCAAATGTACTTTGGTTTTTGCAGGTAAAGCAGTTTACAAGTAAGTAACACTTTTCTATTTCAAAAGTTGACACTTTGTGCAATTTTTCATAGTAGTCAATAGGGTCCTGGTGGTGGGGATTGGGGGTGGGTGGGGGGGGGGGGGTAATTAGCACAGTTAACAGGTGAGTACAGGACTTACAATTCTAGTCTTTGGGATTTAGGATTTCCACAGGTCAAAGTTCAGGCTGACCCCAAAAGTGCACTACTAGCAACACAGGCCGGCGATCAAATTTGGCATCCGGTTTACAATGGAATCCTATGAGGACTGGGGGTGTTCGGTAGAAAGCAGACTGCACGTTAAGTAACTGCGGTCCAGGACATAGGCCTGGGGGTGGGGTGGGGGGGGGGGGTGGGGGGTTTAGCTCAGCTCTGGGGGGGAAGGGGGACACAGGTTCACACCAAACATAGCGGCATAGGGGCAGCCAGGTGCAGGGTGCAAACACAGAGCTGGGCACCCAGTGCTTTTCAATAGAGAGACCCCAGGGGTCAGAAAAGATGCTGCAGGCAAAGGCTAGATAGGTAGGGGAGGCGTCCGCTGGATGTTGCTGGACCATTGGTCAGATTCCCCAAGGGCAGGGGGCTGTGGGTGCAGAGCTCTCCTTGGGTGCCTGGTATCTTCGTCTAATCCAGTCACAATCAGGGGGTCTCTGGATTCAGGCTACAGACATGGTCTTGTTGTCCAGGAGGGGTCAACCTAGGGTGGTCTCGAGGTCGGAACGCCTGGGGACCTTCTCTGGACTGGTGGGCCACCTGAACTCGGGCCAAGGGCATTTGGTGCAGAGTGGGCAGTGCTAGCAGATCTGGGGCAGTTTTGGAGTCCTTTGGGAGGGTTTCTTCTGGACAGGGCCACTGTCCTCTGGGGGTTTGTAGAGGTCACTGGTCCTGCAGGATGCATCGCCTTCTTGGAGCAGGGATCTTTGAAGGTGCAGACAGGCCGGTAGGGCTGGGGCCCAGTCAGTTGTCATCTGGAGGCTTCCCTGCTGGGGTCAGATTCGCTGTCATTTCTTCTTGAGGTTGCCAGGAATCTGATAAGTAAGGTTCAGGGGTGCCCCTTAAATACTAGGCTGCAATGGCTACTGTCTCTGAGGGTGGCTACACTGTAGGAAGCTGGTCTTGTGTGTGGGGACACCTATGGTGTTTGCACCTTATACCAGGTCCAGGAAACCCCTATTAGTGAGTAAAGACCGTGTCTAGGAAGCCAGGGCTCTCTTGTGGTAGCTGTGATGAGCAGCCAAGACTTATCTTGGAGTGCACAGCACTTGCAATACCACAGCAGTCACACAGCAACTTATCACACCTGAAAGAAACCACACAGTGTTGCAAAAATAAAGGTACTTTATTATAGTAACACTAAACTAAATTACTTATAGGCAGTCCCCCAACCGGCATTAAGTAGACACTATATATACACACACAATAATTATTAGGACTTCGCATATAGGAATAACAAGCATTGGTAAAAAACAGTCTAGAAAAATCTATAGGGCCCTATAGTGGGGCCAAACTATAAACAAACAGTGGTGCGAAGTGAGGTCTCCCACCCAAAGATGTGGAGTAGTTGGAGGGGAGCGGTAAGAACTTGGGACCCCCAAGAGGTGAGTACCCCAAGAGGTGAGTACCTAGGTGACCCCCAGGGACCAGGAGGGCAGAGGTAAGTACCTGGTCCTCCCAAAGATGAACAAGGGGACTTAGAAAGAGGAAAATTGCAAGACCGGGACCAGTCCAATGGAAGCCAACAGTGGATTCCGGCAGAAGAGGATGTGAAAAAGAAGGGGACAGAGTCCAGTCCACACAGGAGTGTCCAGACGGAGCAAGAGCCACTACCCACCCTTTTGTGAATGAAGACCCAGGTTGACACGGGAAGAAGATCAGCTGTGGAGCGCAGGAGCTGCAGAGAGTTCCTTGGAGTTGTGCAGATCATGTCTCACGACGGTCGCTGGGTCACAAATGGTCAGTGCTCAAGAGGACAACCAACAAGCCTTGGCAAATGCAAGTTGGAGCAAAAGAAGATTTGCAAGAAAGAAGAGCGCCAGCAAGGCCCAGGGGACTCGACCCTTGGAAGGGAGTCTGGGCTGACCTTCAGCAATCTGGAGAGCCAGCAGAAGTAGTCACAGCTCCCACAGGCAACCCACTGGCAGCAGACACAGTAAGTTGCAGTGAGGCCCAGTCAGCACACCTGGAGAGGAGTCCCACGTCACTGGATCAGCAGAGACGAGATGGTCCTTGCAAGGATGAAGTGCTAGAGGCCGGAGCTACTTGGAGCCTGAAGATCCCTTGGAGCAGAAGTCAACAAACCTTGGTTGCTGCAAGAACTGCAGTGCACAGAGGTACTGTCCTGCAAGGACAGGCAAGTGCTCACCATCTCCAAAATTGGACAGCAGGTAGAGAGGACCAAGGGGACCACTCAGACCCACCACCTGTGTTGGAGATTCTTCCTGGAGCCGGATGGCAGAAGATCCCAGCAGCCGGCCATCGTTGCCTTAGGTGCCTGCAGATGGAGGGGAGTGAATTCTTCACTCCAAGGGAGATTCCTTCTTGCTTCTGCAACTGAAGTCTTGCCAACCCCAGAGGATGCAAGCTGTGGAAATGTTGCAACTGCTGTAAGGAGCCGGAGAAACAATGTTGCAAGCCGAGGTCATCTCGGAAGTTGCAGGCTTGTTTGGTTCCTGTGCAGGCCAGCAGCGTTCTGGTTACCAGGAGCAGAAGAGGTTATTGCAGAGGAGTCCTGGTGGAGTCTTGCTGCCGAATCTGGAGACCTACCCACAAGGGAGTCCCTAAATGGCCCCAACAGGGGGCTTGGTCAGTCTGCCGGGTGACCACCTATCATAGGGGGTCACTGATGTCTGCACATCTTGTTTCCAAAATGGCATAATCAAGTGGCCACCTGGAGGAGCTCTGGGCACCACTCCTGTGGTGGTAATAGGCAGGGGAGTGGTCACTCCCCTTTCCTTTGTGTGCTTTTGCCGCAGAGCAGGGACTGGGGTTCCATGAAATGGTGCAAACTGGATTATGCAAGGAGGGCACCAAATGTGCCCTTCAAAGCAAACTAGTGGCATGGGGAGGCTACCCCTCCCCAGCCATGTAACACCTATTCCAAGGGAGATAGTGTTGCCTCCCTCTCCCACAGGAAATGAGTTGTTCTGCCTTCCCCTGCTTGAGATGGTCAAGCAGCAGAAGGGCAGAAACTTGTCTGAGGCTCCCCGCAAACCCTGAAAGACTGGTAGAAGCAATATTATTGGGGGGGGCTCTAAGGAGCACCCAGAGTGCATGGAATAATGCCAACAGTACTGGCATTAGTATATATGAGTATGGTTCGGAGTTACCACATTATGTAGCTGGACCATAGGCCAGTACGCGGGTAAAATGGCTTCCCGCACTTACAAAGTCCACTGCATTGGAACTGGAGTTTGTGGGGGCACCTCTGCTGATGAAGGGATGCCCTCACACACAGGAACCTGCACCCTGCTGTAGGAAAGTAGCCTCATTTTATTTTAGTTACTCCCACTTTTTGCCCGTTTGTCAGTGTGTTTGACTGTGTTCACTGGGATCCTGCTAACAAGGACCCCAGTGATTATGCTAGGTTTTGTTTCTGGCCCCAGAGAGCACAAAGGCTCTGAACACATGGGGTAAGAAACTTGTTGCTTAGTGGCAGTCTGGAACAAACTGGTCAGTACTGCACTAAAAGTTTGGGTAAAATACAATAAATCCAACACCGGCATCAGTGTGGGTTTATTGTGCTGAGAAGTTTGATACCAAACTTCCCAGCCTTCAGTGAAGCTATCATGGAGTTGTGGAGTTCGTAATGAGAAACTCCCAGCCCATGTACTTTATATGGCCACACTGCACTTACAATGTCTCCCAATGGACTTAGTCACTGGAGGGCCATATTGCCCATGCATCTATTCCCTCAACTGTGGTGTAGTGCACCCTGCCTTAGGGCTGTAAGGCCTGTTAGCAGGGTGACTAACCTATGCCACAGGCAGTGGTTTGTGGGCATGAAGGGGCAAAAGCACACAAAGGAAGGGGTGCCGTGTTGATTTTACCTTTTTCTCTCCACCAGCACACACAATCTGCAATGGCAATGTGCATATGCTTGGGGAGGGGTCCCTTAGGGTGCACATTACGTGCTGCAGCCCTTAGGGACCCTCAAGGGTCACAGAGTCCTTGGTACACTGGTACCTTTTACAAGGGACTTAGCTGTGTGCCAATTGTGGAAACAATGGTACAGTTTAGGGAAAGAACACTGGTTCTGAGGCCTGGTTAGCAGGATCCCAGCACACATCCAGTCAAGTTAGTATCATTATCGGGGGAGGGGGGAGAAAGTGTTTGTGTGTGTGTGTGGAGGGGGGGGGGGTATGGAAAATGTCACTTACCCAGTGTACATCTGTTCGTGGCATGAGACGCTGCAGATTCACATGCTTTGCACATCCCGCCATCTAGTGTTGGGCTCGGAGTGTTACAAGTTGTTTTTCTTCGAAGAAGTCTTTTCGAGTCACGAGATCGAGGGACTCCTCCCCTTTCGGGCTCCATTGCGCATGGGCGTCGACTCCATCTTAGATTGTTTTCCCCGCAGAGGGTGAGGTAGGAGTTGTGTATTATAGTAATAGTGCCCATGCAATGGAGTAAATATGTATGTACATAATTTGGTTTAAAATGATATATTTACAAATGTTCAAGATCAACTTCGAAACGGCTACAGGCTCCCGGGGGGGCGGGTGGGCGCATGTGAATCTGCAGCGTCTCATGCCACGAACAGATGTACACTGGGTAAGTGACATTTTCTGTTCGATGGCATGTGTAGCTGCAGATACACATGCTTTGCATAGACTAGTAAGCAGTTATTTTCCCTAAAAGCGGTGGCTCAGCCTGTAGGAGTTGAAGTTGTTTGAAATAAAGTTCGTAGTACTGCTTGTCCTACTGTGGCTTGTTGTGTTGTTAACACATCCACGCAGTAATGTTTGGTGAATGTATGAGGCGTAGACCATGTGGCTGCCTTACATATTTCAGTCATTGGAATATTTCCTAGAAAGGCCATAGTATCACCTTTCTTCCTAGTTGAATGTGCTTTTGGTGTTATAGGCAGTTCTCTTTTTGCTTTGAGATAACAGGTTTGAATACATTTAACTATCCATCTGGCAATGCCTTGTTTGGATATTGGATTCCCTGTATGAGGTTTTTGAAAAGCAACGAACAGTTGTTTTGTTTTCCGTATTTGTTCTGTTCTATCAATGTAGTACATTAAAGCTCTTTTGATGTCTAATGTATGTAGTGCTCTTTCAGCTACAGAATCTGGTTCTGGAAAGAACACTGGTAGTTTTACTGTTTGATTTAAGTGAAACGGTGATATGACTTTTAGTAAGAACTTTGGGTTAGTTCGTAAAACTACTTTATGCTTGTGTATTTGAATAAAGGGTTCTTGTATGGTAAATGCCTGTATTTCACTTACTCTTCTTAGAGATGTGATGGCAATGAGAAACGCTACTTTCCATGATAAATAATGTATCTCACATGGGTGCATGGGTTCAAAAGGTGGACCCATGAGTCGTGTTAAGACAATGTTAAGGTTCCACGAAGGAACTGGTGGCGTTCTTGGTGGAATAATTCTCTTTAGGCCCTCCATAAATGCTTTTATGACTGGGATCCTAAATAATGAAGTTGAGTGGGTAATTTGCAGATAAGCTGAAATTGCGGTAAGATGTATTTTAATGTATGAAAAAGCTAGCTTTGACTTTTGTAAATGCAGTAAGTAGCTTACGATGTCTTTAGCAGATGCGTGTAATGGCTGAATTTGATTATTATGGCAATAAAAAACAAATATTTTCCACTTATTTGCATAGCAATGTCTTGTGGTTGGTTTCCTTGCTTGTTTTATGACCTCCATACATTCCTGTGTAAGGTCTAGATGTCCGAATTCTAAGACTTCAGGAGCCAAATTGCTAGATTCAGTGATACTGGATTTGGATGCCTGATCTGTTGTTTGTGCTGAGTTAACAGATCTGGTCTGTTTGGAAGCTTGATATGAGGCACTACTGAGAGGTCTAGTAGAGTTGTGTACCAAGGTTGTCTTGCCCAGGTTGGTGCTATTAGTATGAGTTTGAGTTTGTTTTGACTCAATTTGTTTACTAGATACGGAAGTAGTGGGAGAGGGGGAAAAACGTATGCAAATATCCCTGACCAGCTCATCCATTACGCATTGCCCTGAGATTGATCTTGTGGGTACCTGGATGCGAAGTTTTGGCATTTTGCGATTTCTTTTGTTGCAAATAGGTCTATTTGTGGTGTTCCCCATCTTTGGAAGTAAGTGTTTAGTAATTGGGGGTGATTCTCCCATTCGTGGATCTGTTGGTGATCCCGAGAGAGATTGTCTGCTAACTGATTCTGAATCCCTGGAATAAACTGTGCTATTAGGCGAATGTGGTTGTGAATCGCCCAATGTCATATTCTCTGTGCCAGGAGACACAACTGTGTTGAGTGTGTTCCTCCCTGTTTGTTCAGATAATACATCGTTGTCATGTTGTCTGTTTTGACAAGAATGTGTTTGTGGCTTATTATGGGTTGTAATGCCTTCAACACTAGAAATACTGCCAGTAGTTCTAAGTGATTTATGTGAAACTGTCTCTGCTGAGTGTCCCATTGTCTTTGGATGCTGTGTTGATTGAGGTGTGCTCCCCACCCTATCATGGAGGCATCTGTCGTTATTACGTATTGAGGCACTGGGTCTTGGAAAGGCCGCCCTTGATTTAAATTTATATTGTTCCACCATTGAAGCAAGGTATATGTTAGGCGGTCTATCAACACTAGATCTAGAAGTTTACCCTGTGCCTGTGACCATTGTGATGCTAGGCACTGTTGTAAGGGCCGCATGTGCAACCTTGCATTTGGGACAATGGCTATGCATGAGGACATCATGCCTAGTAGTTTCATCACCATCTTGACTTGTATCCTTTGTTTTGGATACATGGCCTGTATTACATTGTGAAATGCCTGTACCCTTTGTGGACTTGGAGTGGGAATCCCTTTTGTTGTGTTGATTGTCGCCCCTAAGTATTGCTGTGTTTGACACGGCTGAAGGTGTGACTTTTTGTAGTTGAGTGAGAAACCTAGTTTGTGGAGGGTTTCTATGACATACTTTGTGTGTTGTGAACACCGTTCTTGCGTGTTGGTTTTGATTAACCAATCGTCTAGGTACGGGAACACATGTATTTGCTGCCTCCTGATATGTGCAGCCACTACTGCCAGGCATTTTGTAAAAACTCTTGGCGCAGTTGTTATCCCGAATGGCAACACTTTGAATTGGTAATGTACCCCTTGGAATACAAACCTTAAGTACTTTCTGTGTGAAGGATGTATCGGTATATGGAAGTATGCATCCTTTAGGTCTAGTGTTGTCATGTAGTCTTGTTGTTTGAGCAATGGGATTACGTCCTGTAATGTCACCATGTGAAAGTGATCTGAATTGATGTAGGTATTTAATGTTCTGAGATCTAATATAGGTCTTAGAGTTTTGTCCTTTTTGGGTATGAGAAAGTACAGCGAGTAAACTCCTGTTCCTCTCTGATGAATTGGTACCAGTTCTATTGCATCTTTTTGTAACAACGCTTGGACCTCTAGTCGTAGAAGATCCATGTGTTGTTTTGACATATTGTGTGTTTTCGGTGGGACATTTGGAGGGAATTTGAGAAATTCTATGCAATAACCATGCTGGATAATTGCTAGTACCCAAGTGTCTGTTGTTATTTCCTCCCAATGTTTGTAGAACTTGGTTAGTCTCCCCCCCACAGGTGTCATGTGTTGGGGATTTGTGATGTCGAAGTCACTGCTTGTTTTGAGGAGTTTTGGGACTTTGGAACTTCCCTCTACTCTTTTGGAATTGGCTTCCTCTATATTGTCCCCGAAAATTTCCCCGCTGATATTGGCTCTGATAAGTGGGCCTTGTTTGTGAGGTTGTGGGATCTGTGCTTTGTCCTCGAAACCCCCCTCGAAACTGTGTTTTACGAAATGTGCCTCTGCTCTGTGGGGAGTAGAGTGCGCCCATGGCTTTGGCCGTATCAGTGTCCTTTTTAAGTTTTTCGATAGCAGTGTCCACCTCCAGCCCAAACAACTGCTGTCCGTTAAATGGCATATTCAGCACGGCTTGTTGTATCTCCGGCTTGAATCCTGATGTACGCAGCCATGCGTGTCTCCTTATGGTTACTGCTGTATTTACTGTCCTAGCAGCTGTATCTGCTGCGTCCATTGCCGAGCGTATCTGATTGTTTGAGATACTCTGTCCTTCCTCCACCACCTGTTGTGCCCTTTTTTTGGAACTCTTTGGGCAAGTGTTCAATGAAATGTTGCATTTCGTCCCAATGAGCCCTATCATATCTCGCCAGCAATGCCTGTGAGTTGGCAATGCGCCATTGGTTGGCCGCTTGTGCTGCAACCCTTTTCCCCGCAGCGTCGAACTTGCGACTCTCCTTGTCTGGAGGTGGTGCGTCTCCCGAGGTGTGCGAGTTCGCTCTCTAGCGAGCTGCCCCTACTACCACAGAGTCTGGTGTTAATTGCTGCGTGATGTATACAGGGTCTGTTGGCGGTGGCTTGTATTTCTTCTCTACCCTTGGAGTTATGGCCCTCCCCTTCACAGGATCCTGAAACACCTGTTTGGAGTGTTTTAGCATTCCAGGTAGCATAGGGAGACTTTGGTATTGGCTATGTGTGGAGGATAGCGTGTTAAATAAAAAGTCATCCTCAATAGGCTCTGCGTGCAGGGTGACATTATGAAACGCCGCTGCTCTTGACACCACCTGTGTGTAGGCTGTCTGTCCTCAGGTGGCGACGGTCTCGCTGGATAACAGTCTGGGCTGTTATCTGATACTGGCGCATCATAAAGATCCCATGCGTCGGGATCATCCTGACTCATTCCAGTATGAGTTGGGTACTGCATCAGTGGTGGAGTGGCTACCGGTGATGTGTGCGTTGAGCGTGGTGGAGATGGTGGTGGGGTTACTTGTCTTGCCACCTTTGCCTGTGGCTGCTTGTCTTTTTCTTGAAAGGCAAGTCTTCTTTTCATCCTAATTGGGGGAAGAGTACTTATCTTCCCTGTGTCCTTTTGGATGTGGAGCCTTCTATGAGTGTAGTCTGACTCCATTGACTCTAGTTCTTGTCCGAATCTATGTCCTTGCATTTGTGAGGACAGTCCCTGTTCCTCTGTATAGGAACTTGTTTTCGGTTCCGAGGCTGGATGTTTCAGAATGGAAACTTTTTCGGCAGTCTTTTTCGGCTCCGACGACACTTTAATTTTCGGCATTCCCGTCTCTCGGTGCTGACTCGTTTCGGTGTCGAACTTGCTCTGACCCGCTGTCTCGGGTTCGAGTCTGCTCTGTGCCGGTATCTCGACCGGAGTCGGATGTCTTCCACACATGCGTGCCCTTTTTCGGTACCGATGATCGGTCACCTATTTTTCGGGTTAAGCCATGGCCTGCTGGCGGTGGCGTCCCCTGGGCTTTAGTGGTCTTTCCGTGAGCTTTGTGTGTCGACGTCTTACTCACGGTTTTCGGCGTCTGTTCGGGATCGACCTCGTCCGAATCCTCGATGGAGAAGGTTTCTTCTTCCTCCTCCAAGTGTTTTTGTCCTGTCGGCGCCGACACCATCTGTAGTCTTCTCGCTCTTCGGTCTCTTAATGTCTTCCTCGACCGAAAAGCTCGACAGGCTTCACAAGTATCTTCTTTGTGTTCTGGAGACAAACACAAGTTACAGACCAGATGCTGATCTGTATAAGGATACTTGTTGTGACATTTGGGGCAGAAGCGGAATGGGGTCTGTTCCATTAGCCTTGAAGAGTCACGTGGGCAGGCCGACCAGGCCCCGACGGGGGATCGAAAACCCCGAAGGGCCACCGGAGCTCTTCAAAATTCGGTGTCGATCTATTGTAACTAACTCGATACCAAACGCAAACAATACCGTCGAATTTTCCGAGATTCTAACTATTTTTCCGAACCGAAACGCGGAGCGAAAAGGAACACGTCCGAACCCGATGGCGGAAAGAAAACAATCTAAGATGGAGTCGACACCCATGCGCAATTGAGCCGAAAGGGAAGGAGTCCCTCGATCTCGTGACTCGAAAAGACTTCTTCGAAGACAAACAACTTGTAACACTCCGAGCCCAACACTAGATGGCGGGATGTGCAAAGCATGTGTATCTGCAGCTACACATGCCATCGAACATATATATATATATACATATATACACACACACAAATATATAGATAGATAGATAGATACATAGACAGATAGATAGATATCCATGACAAAAGGGTCACTTTCCCACACTGCCTGCCTTCAATAAAGAACAAGAACTCCCATGGACAGCAGACCTGTCCAAAAGAAACCATCTCTAAAGAAGAAGTCTGCTTGACAAACTGCAAAACTGCCACCTTGCACCCGATGCTCCCGGCCCGAGTCCAAGTCCAAAGGGACTACCAGTCCACTGAAGCTTCCACTGCGCTTCTGACCAAGAGTCTACCAAGGTCTGACACCTGTCGGACTCCACAGCAACGCCTGCAGCCTAAATCGGAGGACTCTCCCGGACTGTGACCTGCCTGGTACCTTGTTTCTGATGCCAAAAGGCACCTCAGCACCCACAGCCCCTATGCCTTTGGGAGCTGGACCATCATGTGTGCCTATGACCCCTGGCATCTCATCTTACCTGGGCAGCAGTGGGTTGACCTTTCACAGCCTACAGTCCATTTCTGAAAGTCATCTCCTCAATTCAATAACACTGGGCGCACAGCGCTGTGTTGCCACTCTGCACCCGGCTGCCCCTGTGCCGCTAAGGGTGTAAGCTTTATGTTGACTTGTGCCCCGCCCCCCCTTGTACTTACCTCAACTCCAGGAGATTGACCCCTGACCCCACTTTACTCGCCTGTAAGCAACGCTTCAGTGGATACCCCTGTCTCCATTGGATAGCATTGGGTACCCGACACTTTGTTAGCACTCTGCAACCGGCCGCCCCTGTGCCACCAAGGGTATAAATTTGGTGCTCCCCCACCCTCCCACCCCGCTTCCGGTGCTCATCTCAATACCCAGGGACCAACCTCTGACTTCGCTCCTACTTACCTGGGAGCAGCGCATGTTCATTCCCCACCCCCCTCCATCTCTACTGATTACCATTGGGCACTGACTCAGACTTTGACCTCTGCACCCAGCCGCCTCCGCGACGCTGTGTGCAATCTTGGTACTAACCTGTACCTTGCCCAGTGCTAGTCCAAAACCCTGAAGACTGGGATTGTAAACTGTGTACTTACCTGTGAAACTACATTCTTGTTTTCCTCCCACAGGTTAACATTGAAGACTGTGAAAATTCAGTCGATTTTTGAAACAGTCAAGTATTTCGAATTCAAAATCTGCTTACCTGACAACAAAGTTTTTTGGTTCAAAGCATATATAAAAACAACTGTTATTTTTCTAAATTGTGTCTCATTTATTGCCTCTGTGATCATAACAAATGCTTAACATGCCTCCTTGATAAGCCTAACTACTCACCCACACTACCACAAATAGAGCATCAGGCCTATCGATGTCTGCCGCTGCAAAACTTTGCGTGATCCACTGGACTCTCTGCAAGGTGTACTTCATTTTAGTGCACTATATAGACAGCCAGCTACCTACAGTAATATTCTTCTATGGCAATGTAAAGCTCTAACTGGAATGCCTGACAAAGGAATGAGATGTCCAATACACACAAATATTTGACAAGGGGTTTTTTGCCCTTGAACAAAGCCTGTTACACAATCTCAATGCTTTACCTCCTCCTGAAGTGTTGAACCAAGGTTTATATCATTCAAAAAATGGCTCAGAGATTACATGATGTAACCTTTTGGCGGGTGAAAAATTCATGAGTGCTTGAAAAATGTTTGAAAACAAAGCATAAAGAAAAGATTGATTTCTCACCCCATGGAAGCAATACGAGCCACTTAGGAACTCCTTTATGAGCTGTTCATCAGTCAGTTTGGAGATGTGTGTTGTTCCAACGGTTACTTGCTGCTGGATGCCAATAGCAATTGGTTTATGGATTGAAGAGAATGGCTCTTCTTTTGTTGACTGAATTTCCTCCTGAAACATTTATGTAAATCACCACATAATGTGAACAATGTGCAATTTTCAAAATAAGCATAAACCCTTTTACAAACTCCGTAAATTATTTTCAGAAAACGATTAAATGAGTGATGAAGTCCAATTAAATTAAAGAAACATGTATATACAACAATCCTACATATGCAGTTTGATCTAAGTGTTATCATCTTGAACTACTTCAACTCTTTCCGCTGTACGGGAGTAAAACTGGATGTGCAGCAAACAGAAAATAGCTGCTGCTTGCAGTTTCATATGTATAATAAAAAAACTGCTAATCTTGAAATCATCCAAGACAAAACATTCATGTTCTTTCATCATTTTATGTCTATTTGTATTGAAAAAATACCAGTAAGGAAAACGTTACTTACCTGTAACAATTGGTAAGCTGCTTGTAGCGCTCTCTCTTTACACACTCCTGCCATGTGGTGTCAAGCTAGGAACGTTACAAGCTTTTCATCGAAGGAGAAGGTTCAGTTTTGAGGTAATGTGTGACAACACCACTGGAAGCCATGATGCACTAAGACACATATTCCACTTAAGACTGTGTTTTTCCCTAATTGGTAAGTGTAAGCATGAAGTTGCTGAGCATCATGTATATGAACTGTAGAAGGCACTGAGAGTGGAGTCCCTGCCCCTAGAAATCAGTTTGCAGAGTAGGGAGGATGAGAGGTTCGGTGAGGAGACTGCAGCTAGATATTGTCTCTACCAGATAAGTGGTCATTGAAGGTAAGTAACATGTTCATCTGACAGAGACTCAAGTTGCAGATTTCTTACCTTTATATAGCTACCCAAGCAATACCAGCCCCAGAGGTGGGTCTGTGAACCAATATCATACTAGAAAGTCTTGCAGGACCAAACAGGAAAAGTTCCTGTCTCTACGTACCTGACTGTCCAGGCAGTAGTGTTTGGTAAACATGTGTAGAAAAGCCCACGATGCTGCCTGACAAATGATCTTAATGTAGAGTAAGACCCACCTGGAGATGGACGCTTCTGTAAAGCCAAACTTTCTTTGCACCAACATAACTGACAAAGAGTTGATCATCCACCCGGAACTCTTTTGGATGATCAAGGTAGAACTCCAATGCTCTTTTTCGGTTCTGGCGATGGAGTCTCGCTTCTTCCTTAGAAGGATGAAGGAGGAGCGTAAAAAGTAGGCAACATGATGCCTACATAAAAAGGCATAACCACTTTTGGCAGAAAGGTAGCGCTAGTGCGAAGCACCACCGTCAGGATGGATGGAAAGGTAGGGCGGCTTAGATGACAAAACCTGCTTCTCACTCACCCTGCAGGCAGATTTAATGACCACAAGAAAGGCTGTTTTCAAAGTGAGAAGTCTGAGGACAACTGAGGAGAGGCTTGAAAGAAGTGCACATCAGAAATGTAAAAAAATATTCAGATCCAATTGGGGCATATTGAATGGGGATGGAGGAAAAAAGTGTGTAAGGCCTTTGGGGAACCTAAAGAACGTTGATCAGGTGATCTAAAAAAAGCAGAAATAGCAGACGGATAACCTTTAAGAGCACCCATGCCAGAGCCGTGCTGGGCCAAGGAAAGGACAAACAATAGGACCTCAGTGAGAGGGGGCAGAGAGTGGGGGGGTCAACAGACATGTCTGTGCACCATGCCACAAATTTCCTTCCAACGACAGTTGGACACCTGACTGCCTAGATTATGTTACAGACTTTGGGTGGAAGGTCAAAAGCCGTCACTGTCGCTGCTCAGTCTCCATGCAAGAAGGCAGAGAGTGGACAGGTTCGGGTGCCCAACCCTCCTCCTGCTGCTGTGACAGAAGATCCTCCCGGAGGGGCAGTCTGATCGGAGGATTGATGGACATGTTCAGCACCTTAAGATACCAGACTCTCTGTGCCCCATTCAGGGTAACAAGGATTACGTGGGCTCAGTCATTCTTGATCTTTTTGAGAACTCTGGGTGGGACTGGTAGGGGTGGAAAGGCGTACAGGAGGCCTGATTTCCACTCAAGACGAAAAGAGTCTCTGAGCGAATCCCTCCTTGGAATGTCCAACATGTAAAACTGCCAACATTGCGCATTCTCTTCGGAGGCAAACAGATCTAACCAAGGCTCTCCCCAAGCTGAAGGAGACCTTACGACACCTCCATACGGAGATGCCATTTGTGATCTGCTATGCATATTCGGCTGAGTAAGTCTGGCCAGCTGTCCCAGCCACGTCCAGAGGCGCAGAGCCTCTTGACAAAGGGTCCACAACCCCACCATGCCCTGCTTGTTGCAGTACCACATGGAGGTGGTGTTGTCCGTGAACATCTGCACCATCTTCCCCTTGACAGAGAGAAGAAATGCCTTCAATGCTAGCTGGATCACATGGAGCACCAACCAATTGATGTGGAGTCCGGATTCCGCCAGAGACAAGATGACTCTGTTTTTCACCTCTCCCACATGGCCACCTCATCCAGGAGTGACACATCTGTCACTACTGTCAGTTGTGGTTGGGGAAGGGAGAGGGATCTGCCTCTGACCCTATTGCGGTTCGTTATTCACCACGGCAGAACTTGCACGGTTCCATCACAAATCTGGACCTTGTTGAGAGGTTCCCTAATGCTGCGCCCACTGGAACTTCAAGTCCCATCTGGCCTGTCACCAGCAGGATGCAAGAGTCCATGAGGCCCAGCAGCCTCAGAGTCATTCTCACCGAAATCCAGGAGAGACGCTGCAACATCTGTATCATAGCTTGAATATCCTGGATTCGCCACTCCGGAGGATAAGCCCGAAACTGCATTGTGTCCAGAACAGTTCCGATGAAAGAGAGCATCTGAGAGGGAGTCGGGTGTGACTATGGCACATTTGTAGTGAACCCCAGCGAATGCAGGAGGTCCACCGTAGTCTAGAGGTGGGAGATGACCAGTTGGGGTGAGCCCACCTTTAACAGCCAGTCATGCGACCACCACCATCACCTTGGTGAACACCCGAGGGGCGCTGGTAAAACCAAAGGGGAGCACAATGAAATAAATGTTTGTGGCCCACTGTGAACCGCAAGGAACATCTGTTGGCAGGCAGGCAGGGCAAGAATATGGACATAGGCGTCCAGCAAATTCATCACTACCACCCAGTCTCCGGGCCCAGGTCACCTAGAACCTGAGCCAGAGTGAGCATCTTGAACTTCTCCTTCTTGAGGAAGAGATTGAGGGACCGAAGGTCTAGGATAGGGCAGAGGCCCTCGTCTTTTCGTGGGTACCAGAAAGTAGCAGGAATAATAACCACAACCTACGTCTGGCACAGGAACCCTCTCTACAGCTCCCTTGACCAAGAGAGCTGTAACTTACTCAAGGAGAAGGAATAAGTGATCTTCAGCCATCCGATCATAGGATAGTGGCATGGAAGCAGCAGTAGTAGCCCCTTCGGACTATTGGCAAAACCCACCTGTCTGATGTGATGGATTACCAGCGGAGCAAGTGTTGGCAGATCCTGCCTCTAACTGGCTCTTGACCAGGAAGGCTTAGAGGCTGATGCAGGGGGAGGAGCTGGCGGACTGACTAGACTGCAGATTTCCTGATTTTCAAGGTTGGTGAATCCCTCAGCCACGCAGAGGGGACAGCACGTGCGGCCCAGTAGCTTGCCGGGAATGGACGCATTTGGAGGCCCCTTCCGTAGCCACGAAAAGCAGACTTGGGTGGGACAAGGGACCGTTGCAAAGCCCAAGAACCTGGCCAAAGCTTGAGAATCCTTGAAGCGCTTGAGCGCCGAATCTGCCTTGTCTCCAAAGAGACAGATACCATCAAAGGGCATGTCCATCAAAGTAGCCTAGACATCCCCTGAAAAGCCAAACATCCTCAGTCAGGTGTAGCGCCTCAGGTTCACTGTCAATGAAACCGCCCTGCCTAGGTTCTATCGAGCATCCATCTACCCCGATCAATATTCCCTGTTAGACCAATATTCATCCAGATAGTGGAGTGATCAGCTCCAACATGAACTATATCCTGTCCCAGATTCCTATCTATTAAAATGTAATCGATCCTGGACTGATGTCTGTATTTTTGTTGTTGTTAAATGTGTACCCTCGGGTTAACCCCATCCTCTCTCTCCATATATCACATAACCCCAACTGGGACATTATAAATAGTGCTTGGAGTCGCATTTTCTCATTACTTCGGGATCTACTCCCTGATGACCTATCTAAATCATAGTGTAGCACCACATTAAAATCCCCCATCCAAATAATAGGATCTGAAAATTGAAACAAGTGCTGAAATAAATCCACTAATGGGGCAAGATCATCCTTACTGAGCCCATAATACCCCACCACTGTAAATGCCCTATCATATGCCACCAAGCTCCCTATGACCCATTTTCCAGCCCTGTCTACCGGTCCCTCCTGAAGGTAGATATAATAATGCCTGTTAATAAGCACCGTGACCCCTTTACTCCCACCACTCTGGCCCGAGCAGATTATTTGTTGCACCCAACATGACCTAAACAACTCCACACACTCTTGTCTAGACAGGTGAGTCTCTTGCAACACTAATATATCTGCTTGGACATCTTTAATGTATTGTAACAACCTCTTTTGTCCATTTACAACCCGTAATCCGTTAATATCCCAAAAACAGAAGCCTCAACTCCTTCTCCCCCATCATCTACCCCCTGTCGTTGGTTTAAAACATACTAAAGTTCCCCCTGTTTCCCATTACTCTGAGGATGTCTTTTTTTTCTTTTTCTCCCCACATACTCCACACCCTGTGTCCTGTTCCCCTTCCTGCCTCCCAACTCCCCTCCCCAGACTTCCCTGGGAGAACCCCCCGAACGGCTTCTAGGTGTTGACAACTCAGGGGGCGGGCTACCACCGGGACTGGTGGTGCTGGCAGAATTACAAGCTGAGGTAAAGGAATTCTTCTAACTTATTGTGGGCTCAACCTCCCCAGCTATGGTATGGGATGCCTTTAAGGCGTTTTTGTGTGAGGGATACTAATTAGAATGGGTTTGTTTAAAATGCGATTGTACAACGAAGAGCTTGGTACGTTAGAAAAGCAGATACAACAAAGAGAAAGAAAATTGACATTGCTTGGTCTCAAGGATGAGGATGTAGATCAGCTGTACAGAGTAGATCAAAGTTGCGAACGGAGTTGAATGCGGTCATTGAGAATAGGATTAAGAAAAGATTCTAGGCGAACAGGTTAGTGCACTATGAGTATGGAGAAAACTGTGGTAAATTACTAGCATGGAAATTAAAGGCTAATAGAGGAACAGGGTGATAGAGCTACGACATGCAACCTCCGGGAGCTGGAGGAGGGGTGACAAGGAGGTAGGGGAAGCTTTCCGAGATTTTTTTTAAAGAATTATATGAAGAGAATCTAGAAGTACCCTTGGGGGCGGTAAGGACCTGGTTAGAAGAGTTAGACTTGGATACTTTGTGTGACTTAGACAGTAAAGGCCTGAATGAACAAGTTGGGCTAGAAGAGTTGGATCAGGTTTTTAAATCAGGGAAGACTGGGAAAGCACCAGGCCTGGACTATCTGCCTTTGGACGTTTACAGCGCCCTGGGAAACTGTATAAATAATTTTTTTGTGGGGCTGTGTAGTGCCATTTTAGAAGGGAGAAGTATGATGCCTCCGTCTTAGAAGGAAGCAAGTATTACAGTGACTTTGAAGCAAGGGAAGGACCCAAGATCCTGCAATGCATATAGACCAATTCCCCTATTAAATAGGGATTACAACAATTTTAAGATTATGGCGGACAGGTTAAATTGTGTCCTGGGAAAGCTTATTCACATGGATCAAAAGGGTTTTATGAAGGGAAGGTTGATGCAGGAGCTGACACACCCTGATTTGGCTACTACAAGCCAGGATCCTTTGGCAGTAGTAATGGTAGACTCCACTAAAGCATTTGATAGGGTTAACTAGGTTTATTTGAAAATGGTCAGTTTTTGTTTATTTTAGGTGGATGATCTGTTAGTGTACACAGCAGATTTGGGTCAAGCAATGATAGCTCGGAAAGAGCAAACAAAGGAATTTGGGAAAATCAGCTGGTTTGCAATGAACAGTGAATAATCTTAATGCAGGCGGAAGGGATCTCTGTAAAGAAGGAGGTGAAATATTCAGGTATCACAATAACACAAGACATAAATACAATTGTTGAAGATAACTTCAAGAAGGTTTTGAGGGAGTCTAGCCAGCTAATGAAGAAATGGGTCAGTCTTTCCCTTACTATGAGAGGACGGGTTAACTTAGTCAAGATGGTGATCTTACCTAAATTCCTATTTATTTTTAATGCGATCCCTTTGATGTTTGAGAAAGAATGGTTGGATAAACTTCAGGGAGAAATTAGCATTTTTGTTTGGGCCTCAAAGGGGGTAAGCATTGCTGGGAAGAAGTTGAGGAGGAGAGAGAAAGGAGGGTTGGTGTTACAGGATGTAGATTATTATGCGTGGGCCTTCTTCCTGAAGAATTCGAGGGAGCTAATGAAGGAGCCAGGAGAATCTGAGAAAGGTCAAATTTTGAAAGTTATGATTGAAAATAAATGGTGTATCCAAGAAAGGCTTTTTATGTAAGTTTGGTGACCCCAAGTTCTTCAAAAAAATAAGATTAACGGTAATCTCGGATTTGGTAAAACTCTGGTGGGGTTTGAGAAGAGCCACTAAGTTACCATATTATAGCAAGTATGCGCCAATATGGAACTCTCCAGGCTCCCCAGAATGGACTAGAGACAGGTTGGCTGTTCCTCTGAAGGAGGCAGGCTTTTTAGATTGGGGACACCTAGTCAAGGATAGGAGTTTGGACTCTTGAGTCCCTATGTGGGGAGATGGGGGTGCAATCTTTCCAGGTTTAAATACTTCCAAATTACTAACTGGATGAAACATGTAAAGGAGGAGGAAGGGGGCTCAAATGAATGAACCTCCTGCCCCGAGAAAGGAGGTTACAAAACTGTACTGGCTGATATTGGATACTGCGAATAGAGAGTTCACTCTTCCAGAGGAGGTGTGGGGAGAAGACTTGCCAGACAACAGATAAGAGCTCAATGGCAAGTATCTAATACTCTTCTGGCCTGCGTCTTTAAGAAGGAATCATCAGTTCTCAATCCACAGGGCCTTCTGGAGTCCTGGAAAGTTATCGAAGATGGGGCATGAAACTTCAACGGCGTGTAAGAAATGTGGCCTGGTCTTGGAGGATGACCTACATATGTTTTTGAGGTGCCCCCAGCTTACTCGATTTTGAAAGGAGGTGGAGGAGGTAATAGGGGACGTTCTTTCTATGGAATGTCAGGTAAGCCCCTCCTTAGTGATTTCTGGATCCCTACAGAATCAGAACCAGTTGACAACTTAGAGAGACAGCGCTAAATTGCTTTTTTTATATGATTTTGTTGGCTAGATGAAAAATCTGTAAGAAATGGGTGAGTGCCCTCCTCCGACGCTGCAGGAATGGAAGGAGGTACTAATCTATAATTTAAATCTGGATGTGAAGGGGAGGAGGGGGAGGCACAGAAACTTTGAGCTCCTTTGAGAGAGTGGCTGGAAAGAACTGAATAGTAGGCACATTTTAAGTGGTTTTGGTTTTGTCCTATGATTATACTGCTTACTGCACTCAAGATTCTCTCTGTGGATCCAAAGCAGCTCACGATGAGGGACTCGGCTCTAATTCCAGACAGGAGCCTCTCGCCGGAGAAGGTAAAGGAGAACAAAAAAAAACGTTCTGTCAGTCGTGTTCACTCCTCAACGGCTGGTGAACTCCGCCTCTCCCATCGGCAACTGCCTGAGACAGTACAGTTTGGGCCTCCTACGGCACCTGTGGCAGCACTTGTGCAATTGTATACCACAGTGTGTGGGACCAGTGTTCATGGACTGCATTGCTAGGCTGGTGGAAGAAAGAAAGAACAAAAAAAAAAATACTTCTTTCCAAGTGTATCCTGCCTTTTGGATTCTCTATCTGGGGGTGCGGCAGGGAATGTACCCTGTGAAGTGGAGGCTTAGATAACCAAGCTCTCTTGAGTGAGGTATTGCGTCAGAAAACTTGGGTCCCCTGGTGTGGCGATATGGTGACAGGCAATTGTCCTTTTTCACAGGAGCCCCTGTGGTGGGGCTGGACCAGGTACCAAGTATGCCAGTATCTGGTGAAGTTTCCAGTTCGCTGGCTTCACCCAAGTCTGTATGCGAGTCCATAGACCAGAGGGTCTTGGAGCTGGTATTCTAAAGGGTCGAGCGAACCCTCCCGTTCTTCACCGTAACTTAGCCCATAGTAAAGGGCCCATAGGAAAGCATAAAAAAGTTTGAAGACCACTGCTCTACATGGTCACTGAACTCCTCAATGATTTGCAATATCCTTATGAAGTACAGCAGGGTTTCTTTATACCATATATAACATCTAAGGTATGTCATTCTCTTTCAGCCACTGACTGTGGGTACAGGAAAAGGAAGGTAAGACAATGGCTTGATTCACAGGAAATGGAGAGATGACATTTGGCAAGGAATTACGTCACGTCTTGCACGCAATCTAGGTGTCACTCCAGAGTTGGCTAATAAATACACAAAAGGACAATTACCAGGATAGAAACTGCAGCGGACACGAATGGAGGGGCTCCGAAAGGAAGCCACACAAGTTTATTAAGGACAACATTAAGGTACTATAAAGGGACTGGTGGTAATCTAGGAGGCATTTTCAGCTTTAAACCTTTCAAAAGGAATTTTAAAGACATACTGGTGGTACTCTGTTCAATATGTAGGTAGAGAACTACAGCTGTCAAGTCTACATGTATTGAAAAATAGGCTAGCCCTTATTTTGAAGGTGTAACTAATACCAAATATTATTTTGTCCTGTGATTGCCATGGGCCCAATATTAAAACTATTAAAGTATTGAATATATAGCTTTAATTTAGCTGCACGATGTGCTCACATAGCAGGGTTTCTGGCCTCTTAAGATTTGCATGCATTTGTCAGGAAACAGCAAATACCCAAACGCTAACACTTCAGGAATCAAATTGCAGACCAAGAACCCTGAGCTCGGAATGCACCAACAGACCTTGATGTAATGTAAACAGATATAGACGCAGTTGTAGCTTCTTGTGGGGGTGGATGGACCGCTCTATAAAGGAGACAAACACAGCTGACAAGTCCAGTTTGGGATGATGAGGATCAGCATCATTGGTGCTGGCAGAATCTTCCTGACTTTATATGGGATTAATGGTAGAAAGGGGGAAAAGTATGCAAAAATCCCTGACCAGCTGATCCCTAGTGCAAAGCCCATGGACAGCGGTAAGAGTACCTGGCCAGGATATTTTGGGATGCTGCATTCTCATGTGTGGTAAAAAAAAGATCACTTTCTGGTGGGCCTGCTACTGGAAGTAATGATTGAAGACCTGTAGGCTGACCTCCCATTTGTGGGTTTATAGAGGACTCCTGCTAAAACATCTGCAAAGCCATTGCCCATCTCTGACAGATGTTCTGCCAACAAGGATACAAATGGGCAACTATCTGTGCAAGTTTGGACAATTGCTACAAGTGAGTGCCCCTCTATTTTGTTTTTGTACAGAGTACATGGCAGCCATGATGTCTGTTCAAATGAGAACCATTTTTTGGGGAATTTTTTCTGAAAAGCTTTGAGAACTAACTGTACACCAGGAGAAGGTGTTGCAAGAGCCACTGTCTCTGGATCATGAGGTCACCCACGTGAGGTCCCCATCCCACAAGGAAGGCATCCACATTAATGGTCAGCTGCGGTTTGAGCAAGACCTATTCAGAAACACATTCTACTGATTCCAGCACAGCAGTTTTCGCTCAATAACGGCATCTGCCAACACTAGATCTGCCCAATCCCTAGTGGCTTGTGACAAGCAAACGGAATGGCATTCATGAAAAGGATCATATGTAGCATTCTGAACCAAGGCAATGCATGAGCATTCATTCCATCGCCATTCTCACTGCCGGAAAATGTAATGTCATTGCTTGGGGGCTATAAAAGTATTATGTGTAGCTCCCAGGAACACCTGAGAGAAAATGAGTGCAATTATTTTTCTAAATATAGGAATACTTCAATGTGACCGCACCAGAGATGTGCTGCAAGTACTGCTAGGCCTCTGTTAAATGCAGGGAGTAATGACCCAAAGGATAGAAATTTGAATCAGCAGTGAACCACACGTACCATGAATCTGAGGTACTAGCAGTGAGCTACATGATTTGGAATATGAAAGTAGAAGTTTTTAAGGATGACGGTTGTTATGTAGTCTCCCACGTGTGGGAGTCATCCTTTTGAAGAGATTGAACGTAATGTAGTGGTTTTACACTCAGAAGTCAAGAATCTGTCACAGCTTTTTCTTCTTTGTCTGAAGGAAAAACAAAATAAGGAGTACAGACTCTGTGGTGATCCTTTCTGATGTTGTTGGGATGGTATGCTGGGTAGTGTAGCATGAAACACTAAACAATACCCATGGGTGATGATGGAAAGCACCCATGGATGTGTGGTTGTAACCTGCCACTAGAGAAGGAACAACTTTAAAAGTCACTTGATGAGTGTTGAATGTTTGGGAAGAAAATGGCAGATTAATGATCCCTTGTTGCCAGAGGTGTACCTTGCACATCTCTGGCCTCTGCTCAGATACTGACAAGGAAGTCACCTCTAGATAAGTCTTACTGTCTAACTGGTTGCTGGCCTTCCTAAAAGGGTAGCAGCAGCTAGTATTGAGACTACGGAGCAGAAGACTATGCACGGATTTGCAGTCTGTGAAAAGAAGTTCTTTACTGCTAATGCTGCAGCCTCCCGCCACATGTATATAGCAGTGTCCGTATCTTTTTTGAATGTCTCAAGCATCTTGTCAATTTGAGGCCAGATGAGATAATAGCCATTTAAAAGTAGCCATGTGAGGTGTTGCTGCACCTTGGGGTGGAAGCTAGAAGCAAGATGCCGTAAGTCAAGCATGGTGAATGAGGATACTGGTGATCATCTGCCTGGAGACTGTTGGCTGTGACAAATCACACCTAATATCAACTCTGGTGAAGATCATGCCTTCCTGTACCATCTCCTTTGCTCTATTATAGTATGTCTCCAGGCGATGCTTGAGCACGTGGGGCATGCCTGCGAATGAACAAAGGGTCATAAGGTACATGCTTAAACTTCTCAACACTTGTAGCGACCAGTTTGGCCTTTACAAGGTCCTTGCAATTAACTGTTAGCAGTTCAGCATAGTTTGGAGGGACTATACAGTGCCTTCAATTTTAATAAGACCCTCAATGAGGAAGTCTTCCCCTTCCTCATGCATATGCATGGGAATAGTGTGATGCTGTGACTTTAACTATTACTGCTTGCTAGGCCAAGGTCTCATCAGGTAGGAGGATGACTTGACATACTAAGTCTACAAAGCAGACTATCCCTCATACACATGCTAAGCATCTTTTTATTGAGCAGCTGTCCATGGATTATGTGACAGGGGCAGTAGGTCTACAAGAAGGTCTTAATCAGACTGAGTGTATGTGTATGGGGTGTGATGGTGACACTTGTGTGGACGATGGTGAGTTTGTGATGGGGTAGTCTTTCCTTTTTTTTTTCTTCTTTTGAGGAATAGGATAGGCCCTGTACGCCACGGATATAGCCTCATCGAAGGTATGCCTATGTTTCTAGTGAGAAGGCTGTTTTGTGGAAAGTTAGCAAGTGACAATCTGATGATTGTCCATGTCACCTTATACAGTTTGCTGCCTAGTATAAAGCTGCACAATGTTTTGAGGTGAAGCATATGTTGTGCTCGGAGTCAAGGTTTTACTAGATCAAATACCTGACCATATTGCTGAATGCTAGTCTGCTTCATCTTTACTTCAAGCCTTCCTGCCTCTGCCTTAATACTACGGGACAGAATGTGCCTTTCAGTATAGGCTGGTCTTGTCTGTAGTGGGAAGAGACAGTTGTCAAGGCATTATTTGGACAAGGTTTGCAGGTCAAAGCATGGCACTCTCAATGTCATTCCTTACCAAGAAGCAGAAGCTCTCTGAGGTCAGACCTCAGAGGAAAGATTCTCAGTGTACAGATGAAAGGTGTCTGCTCGATGCCATGAGTTATCTGGCCCTCTGTATCAAAGCTGGAAACTCAAGGTGCAGTGTGTCTTGGGTGCAAGCTTTGTGGAGGTCCACAGTGAGGTATCAATTTATGATCCAGTGTGGTGTCCATGCTACTGACTCCCCTCCTTCCTACTTTCACAGGAGCCTACTTCTTCAGTATCTTTGACAATCGTGACAAACAGTGACTCAGTAGAGGCCTGGCACAGCACTGTGGAATAATGCACCCACCTTCCATCCCACTTGTGACAAAAGTATTTTTCAAGCAGAGGCTTTACATATTGAACAAGCAGTTTCATTGTAGTGCTTTGTCAGATAGGAATGACAGACTTGATCCTAAAGGGCAAACATTAAATGCTGTGTTCTTCATATCCTTCTCCTCCAAATGAGTAATTCTCATATGATATGGGTCCAGGCTTGTCAACTGCTTTGGCCATGACAGTCCTTGGTTGTGAGATGTACTTATGATCCTGGTCCTCTGGCATAAAATAAGGTGTGTGGTGTGCTTCAGTAATGGAGCTGTTGAACATGTCTGAACCCAGTGGCAAGAAAAAAAAATCGTAGGTGGAGTCTGTCTTGGTACACTGTGGTTTTCAAGAAAAAGATCTCAAGTAACCCTGAAAAAGAAAATCCTTCTTTGAAGAAAAACAGCTTGCGTCATTCCACATCCAATACCAAATGAAAGGAGTGTACACAACACATGATCTACAGCAGCACATGCTACAAACACAAACTACCAAACAAGACAGAGCTGAGTTGAGATCATCAGACACTGAAGTACAATTATTAGGTGTTTCTAAAAGGAGTCCACTATAAATGGAACACAACAGGAATCAGACAATCATATATAAACACACTTAAACACTGTTCTACCCGCATGGCTGCTGTTAAGCATGACTAAAAGTTAGTGGTATAGATGGGAGTGGCGTGGAGTGTTGTAGAGTGGAATGGTGGAGAGTGAAGTAGAGTAGCATAGAATGGAGTGGAATGGTGGAGAGAGGAGTAGAGAGTCGTAGAGTGGACTGGTGGAGAATGCATTAGAGTGGCATAGGAGTGGACTGGTGTAGAGTGCACTGGCCTAGAGTGTTGCAGAGTATAGTGGCGTAAAGTGCAGTGGCATTGTATGGAGTGGCATTGAATTCAGCAGAGTAGAATGCAGTGGCGTAGATTAGAGTGGTGCAGTGATGCAGAGTGCTGAGGGGCGCAGAGTGGAGTCAAGTGGCATAGAGTGTAGTGGCTTAGAGTGCAGAGTAGAGATGATTGGCATAGAGTGGTGCAGAGTAAAGTAGCATAGAGTGGTATGAAGTACAGTATAGAGCCATAGAGTGCAGTGGCATAGAGTGAAGTAATGTAGAGTATTGTGAAGTTCGGTAGTGGAGAGTACAGTGTTGCACAGCAGAGTGTCAGAGTGCAGTGGAGTAGAGTGGCGTAGTGCAGTGAAGCAGAGTAGAGTGCAGTGGTAGAGTTGAGTGGAATAGAGTGGCAGAGAGTGGAGTGGTGCAGAGTAGATTGCAGTTGCGTAGAGTGACCGTGCAATAGCGTAAAATGGTGCAGAGTGGAGTTGCACAGAGTGCAGTGGTGCAGAGTAGATTAGAGTGGCGTACAGTGGATTGGCATGGATGATGGGGCACAGAATTGAAAGTTACAGAGTAAAGTGCATTGGCGTATGGCGTACTGGCATAGAGTGCAGTGGCACAGAGTGCACTGTTGCAGAGTGGCGTAGAGTACCGTGGCGCAGAGTGGAGTTATGCAGAGCAGATTGGTGCGGCCTAGACTGGCGTGTGCGAAGTGTGTGGTGGCAGACGGTGTCAAAGGCTGCGTAGAGGTCTAGGAGGATGAGTGTGACGGTGTCGCCTTTGTCGACTTTGGTCCTGATATCGTCCGTGCATGCAAGGAGGGCGGTTTCTGTGCTGTGGTTCTTGCGGAACCCAGATTGTGAGGGGTCAAGAGTGTTGTTTGCGTCAAGGAAGTGGGATAGGCGGGTGTTGACTAATTTCTCTGCAACCTTGGCGGGGAAAGGGAGGTGGGAGATGGGGCGGTAGTTGGAGAGGATCTCTGGGTCGGCTTGGTTTTTTTTTTTAGGAGAGCAGTGATTTCCGCGTGTTTCCAGGGGTCTGGGTAGGTGGCGGAGTCGATAGAGGAGTTGATTATGTTGTAGAGTATGGGGGCGATGGTTGGGCTAGCTTTTGTTGTAGATGCGGTGTGGACAGGGGTCGGAGGGGGAACCGGAGTGGATGGAGTTCATGGTTTTTTCGGTTTCTTCGTGTGTGGTGGGGGTCCATGTGGAGAGTCTGGTGGGGAGGTCCTGAGTGGGGGTTGGGTTGGGTTGGGTGAGTGAGGGGTGTGTGGTGGGTGTGTGTGGTATGAAGCTGTTGTGGATGTCCAGAATTTTGTGGAGGAAGTGGTTGGAAAGGGCGTCACATAGGGTGTGTGTGTGTGTTTGGTCTATGTTGCTGGCTTTGGGTTTGGCAAGTTCATTGATGATGGTGAAGAGTTCTTTGCTGTTTTGAGAGTTGTTGTCATGGCTTGTCTTGTAGTGATCTCTTTTAGCGGTGCGTATGAGATGGGGATGGGTGCGAATGGTGGTTTTGAGGGTGGAGAAGTTGGTTGTGGAAGGTTCTAGTCTCCATATTTTCTCAGCTTGGCGGCATTTGCGCTTGGGGTCTTGGAGTTCAGGGGTGAACTATGGGGCGTTCTTGATGTTGCGGGTGGCGATGTGTTTTCTGAGGGGGGCTAGTGTGTCTGCGCAGGTAGTGATCCATTTGGAGAGGTTGTGTGCTCCTGTGTTGGGGTTGTTGGTGTGGTGGGGTGGGTTATGGGCCAGTTGGGAGTTTAGTCATTCTGTGGGGATCTTGTCCCACATGCGGTAGGGTGTGGTGTGTTGATGGTAGTGTGTGGGGGGTTTGGTGAAGGAGAAGTAGACGCAGCGGTGGTCAGTCCAGAGGAGTTCGGTGGTATGGGTGTAGGCTATGTGTTGGCTTGAGGTGAAAATTGAGTTGAGCGTGTGTCCTGCTGAGTGGGTGGGTGCAGTGACCAGTTGTTTGAGTCAGAGGTTGGTGTTGTCTATGAGGGAGGTGGTGTTGTGGTCTTGTGGGTTTTCTAAGTGAAAGTTGAAATCACCGAGGATGATGTAGTCTGTGGAGGTGAGGGCGTGCAAGCTGATGCTGTCGGCAATGGTGTCACAGAAGGCGGGGGGTGGTCCGGGTGGTCTGTAGATTAGTGTACCTCTGAGGGTGGAGGTGTTGTTAATGTGGATGAGGAAATGGATGTGTTCAGTGTTGTCGATAGTGTCTTGGGTGCTGGTGGTGACTTTGATGGTGTCTCTGTGTAGGATGGCGATGCCACCGCCTGGCCTGTTGAGGCGGTCTTTGTGTTGGAGTTTGCATCCATTGGGGGTGGCTATGGCGGGTTCTGAGGATGGGTTGGTCCAGGTTTCCGTGAGGAAGGCGATGTCAGGTGAGTGTGATGTGATGATGAGGTCCCAGAGTTCTATGGCATGTTTGTGAAGGGAGCGGATGTTGAGGAGCAGGCAGTTAAGGTGGTTGTGGTGGGTGGCGTTGGTGTGGTGCGTGAGGGTGTTGTTGCAGGGTGTGTTCTGGTTGTGGGCTGGTGTGCTGCGGGGTTGGTTGGTGGGGGCAGGGTGGGTGAGTCTTGTGTTGGGGTGTTGTGTTTGTTGAAGATGGGGTCGCTATGGTTGGTGTGTGGTGTGAGGGATGTTCAGCAGGAGAAGTGGCAGGTGTGGCAGGTGAAGGGGCCATGAGTGTGTGTGTGTGGGGCTAGATGTGGTGCATGTGGGGCGGGGGCCTGGGTTGAGAGAGTGGAGGGTGAGGGGGGAGTAGGTGTGTCTGAGAGGGCCAGGGGTTCTGGCGCTGGGCGCGGACGGGCACAGACGGACTTGCGCCTGCGGCGCGCCCGCTACACACGGCTGCCATAAGAGGAGGGGAGGGTGGGAGTGGCAGCTGGGAGGCGGGAGGGCCTGTCGAATGAGAGGGCTGGGGGGTGGGGCCGCAGGGGACGCAGCGGTGGGAAAATTAGCAAAGAAGCGGTGAGAAGGAGGGGGGGAGGTGGGAGGGTACGCAGGGGCAGGGAAGGAGTAAGCATAAAGTGTGGAGTGGAGGTGGCACGGAAGGCCGGGCGGGGAGCGACCTGCCTGCAGTAGCAGGGTCAAAGGTTGCTCCCTGTCATCGCGCCTGCCATAAGAGGAGGGGAGGGTGGGAGTGGCAGCTGGGTGGCGGGAGGGCCTGTTGAATGAGAGGGCTGGAGGGTGGGGCCGCAGCGGCGGGAAAATTAGCAAAGAAGCGGTGAGAAGGAGGGGGGAGGTGGGAGGGGCCGCCGGGGGCGCAGCGGTGGGAAAATTAGCAAAGAAGCGGTGAGAAGGAGGGGGGAGGCGGGAGGGGCCGCAGCGGTAGGGAAGCAGTAAGCAGAAAGTGCGGAGTGGAGGTGGCGCGGAAGGCCTGAGCCGGTACAACTGTGCCCAGTTGGTTTATGCACACTAATGGCATGCCTAATTGCAGATTCCACTAGCTGTACTTGCATAAAGCATTTCTGTCAACAGAGACTCATACCTCAGCTTCAATGTTATACTGACCCTATTAAGTTTGTGAAAGCCTGGTATGGGTTTCAGCTTGCTCAACCTATCACACAACTAACAGTGAATCCCACATGCATAAGACTTCCCAGCCCAGGTTTGACTCAGTAGTAGGCCATAACCCAACTACAGTATTTCCAGCAAGCAGTACACAAGGAGTGTTTGAGGGTGGATAAATCCACTTGGAGAGCAGTATCATTTTATACAGCATTGCTCAACCCAGTAACGAAAAGGGAACAAACATCAGTGTTGCACATTGTCTTTAAACTTGTTCTGCAACTATATCAAATTATGGTTCAAGAATGGCAAGCTATCACGAGTAACATATCCAAGATATGTGAAACCTCTCTCCACTGTCATGACAGCAAATTAGAATTAAATCTTTGATGCCAAGCAGAAAAGAGAAAGGAGAACAGGCTTATCCCCAACTAATACTAAAACCAGAATATAAACCAAACATCTAAAAATGTGTTACATCCTTTAAAGGGTAAATCTTAAATCTGATTTAGCAGTTTACAGAAGAATATAGTCCTCTTATAGGGATATTCTTTCTCACCATGAAGAATCCCTCGATATCTAATTGGCCATTACATCCAACACCAAGTTGGTTTTTTCAAGGACTCTGAAAGCATATGGCCATATATGGACTTTAAACATACATGGCAATGCAATGAAATCCAAAGTCTTGGAAGTAACCACAGCAAGCACTACCAAAGGTTCAATAACATATATTGCACACTCCATGAAACCAACCAGCCTGAGTGTCAATCTAGTACTCCCCTATATCTATAAAACATTTTGGGTCAGGGTGAACTACATATCTTATCACTCTGTGGGGAGGGACACCTTCTGGATTTATACTGTGAGGTTCACAGTTATTGGCATTTGAAATAACTATATCCAGTTTCATGGACCTAAACCTTTTGGTGGACAAAGCTAATAATTCCACAGCAAGTTAGGGGACTTTCAGATGTGCACGTTCTAGAAATTGTAGCCTTGGTTTGTTTTTATTGAACCTACTGAATTAATGCAACAGATATTTTTACAAAACTTTGCTGTGAAATACATTGTTTGGCAATATTTTGCCTTTTGTTCTTGAGGGGAGATCCAAAATCATTCTACAGAGTGTTAAGGTTACAAGTTTATTTTGCCAGAGTATGAATTACAACATTTTCAACTGTAAGAAAATTAGTTACTTACCTGTAACTGCAGTTCTCCATTATTGGTATCTTTCATAGATTCACATGCTTGAATCATCCCCGTCGTCGAGGTGGGAGCCTCACGGTAACTTTAAATACACAAAGCAGTAAGTCTGTAAGTTTAAAACCAGTTTAAAACCAGTAGGCCTTATAGGATATTTTATAGGCTATCCACCTTGTTTTGTGAAAAGACCCAAACTTCAGTGTCAACCAATCAGGATTCAGCCCAAACACTCCCAACAGAGGCTGAATTCCCTCAGATTTTCTAGTACAAGTGTGAAGTTCAATATCTATATAATAGGGGAGACTCTGAGGGGTGGAGGGTGAATCTATGAAAGATACCAATACTGGAGAACTGCAGTTACAGGTAAGCAACTAATGTTCTTCTCCAGTATTGGATCTTTCATAGATTCACATGCTTGAATCCGAGTAACGAGCAGTAATGTTGGAGAATTAGCGAATTAGTGTTATTTTATCGTAATTCTCCAAGTGATATCAATCACGTTAATAAATATAACAATAATAGAAAAAACTGTATGTCAGAATATTATGATACGATATGTGACATTGTTGCTTTGAGGTCTACAACATGTTAACAATATGAAAAAGCGTTGGTATTACGACTAGTATGAAACAAAGTATTAGAGCAATCTACACTGTAATATAAAATTAGATATTAAAGAAACTGAAAAACAATATCGAACATACCTTGAGTGTGGTGGTGGGATGCTGTAAGAGGCTCACCTTAACGAAATAGATGCCTCAGTACTGCCTGCCCCACCGCTGTATCAATGTTACTTGTTTCTTCGAGACAATAGTGTCTTGTAAACGTATGCTGGCTGGACCATGTGGCCGCTCTGCAGATGCTATGCAGTGGCACCCCAGCAAAGAGTGCAGCTGAAGTGGCTAACGATCTTGTAGAATGGGCTCTCACCTTGTTGTGGAGCGGTTTACCAGCCTTGGCATGACAGAATTGGATTGCGAGGCCAATCCATCTGGCTATAGTTTGTTTGGACACTGCATGTCCCTTTCTTGTTCCACCAAATGCAACAAATAATTGGTCAGAATGACGGATGACTTGTGTTTTCTGTAAGTAGAATTTTAGACACCTTTTTATATCCAGGGAATGTAATGTCTTCTCGGCTACAGTTGTGGATTTGGAAAAAAGGTTTTTAAGATGACTGGTTCATTCAAATGGAAAGTTGAAGGAACTTTTGGGATATAATTAGGATTTGTTCTTAGGATTACACCGGAATTTGTAAATTGGAGGAAAGACTCTTTAGTAGTGAAAGCCTGAATGTCGCTGACTCTTTTGGCTGAAGAGCTAGTAGTAAAGCTGTTTTCCATGAGATGAATTTTAGATCGGCTCAAACAGAGCTTTCATGAGCTGCATTAATACAACATTCAGGGACCATAACGGCGGAGGTTTCCGAACTGGTGGGAAAACACGAAAAAGGCCTTTCATGAATTGTTTCACAATTCTGGTGGAACATAATGAGACCATGTGTTGTGATCTACGGTATCTCGAGATTGCTGCCAGATGCACTCGAATGGATGAGTATGAAAGTCCTGACTTTGCCAAAAGCAAGAGATCTGGAAGTATCTGCTCTGGAGGAGCAGAAATAGGATGTATACCTTCTGTTGCACACCATATACAAAAACGTTTCCATTTAAGTTTGTAGGTTTTGTTGGTAGTGTCCGCTCTAGCTTTGGCTAAGATGTCTCTACACTCCGAGGAAATGTTCAGATTTACATATTCATTGAATTCAGGAGCCAAGCCGACAAGTGAAGAGATGACGGATCTGGATGCCTGACTTGTCCCTGGTGCATTGTCAAGAGGGTCAGACTCTGTTTGAGTTGCACATGTGGCTGTTCGGAGAGCATTAGGAGCTCTGTGTACCAGACCTGTCTGGGCCACCTGGGAGCTATGAATAGGAGGAGACACCCCTTCGTCTTCATTTTGTTGATGAATCTCGGTATGAGCGGGATCGGAGGAAAAGCGTAGGCATAGACCCCGGACCATTTAATCGAAAACGCATTTCCCCACGATCCTTTCTGGGGAAGCCAACTTGCATAATACTGGCATTTCTTGTTCTCTAGTGTGGCAAATAGATCGAGATTTGGTTTGCCCCATAAAAGGAAAAGTCGATTGAGAAGTTTCTGGTCTAGCTCCCACTCGTGATATGGTATCACTGTCCTGCTCAGGGTGTCTGCCAGAACGTTGGTTTGTCCTGGCACATGATCCGCTTTGAGCGCAATGTTGTGCTTGATGGCCCATGTCCAGATATCCTGAGCTAGTTGCGAGAGATGTAGGGATCTTGTGCCCCCTTGCTTGTTTAGATAATACATGCTGGTCGTATTGTCCGTTCTGATTAAGACGCTTGAATTTTGTAGTTTTGGCAAGAAAGCTTTTAGAGCTAGGTCTATCGCTTTAAGTTCTAGGTAAATGATGTGGAGCTGAACCTCTTTTGCATTCCAGGATCCGCTGATTTGCAGATCTTGGCAGTGTGCACCCCATCCCCTGAGAGAAGCATCCGTTGTTACTATGTAACTGGGTACTTGATGAAGGAATGGGAGTCCTTTGGACAAATTGGTCAGCGTCGCCCACCACTTCATGGTGGTCTGCATTAGAGGTGTTATGAGAATTCTGTCTTCGAACGAACCGCGCACCTGAGTCCACTGTACATCCAATTGCTCTTGCAGGGGTTGTATATGGAGCCTGCAATCTGGGACTAGCGGAATGCATGATGAGATCATCCCTAGCAATGATTTGTAGACGTGGACTGAAACAAACTTTTTTGTAGAGCATCTGCGTGCTAAGGAGGTTAGTTTTTGTTTCCTCTCGTGAGACGGATACGCCTTGCTGTGGACCGTGTCTAGTATTGCTCCTAAGAAATGTAATACTTGTGTGGGGTGAAGCTGAGACTTTTGATAATTGACGACAAACCCCAGGCTGTTTAGCAATTGAAGGCCTACCAAAATATGACATATCACCTGAGGCTTTGAAGGTGCCTTTATGAGCCAGTCGTCTAGGTAAGAAAAAACCTGCATACCCGACTGGCGGAGATGTGCTGCTACCGGAGCCAACATTTTCGTGAAAATTCTGGGGGCCGATTTGAGACCGAATGGAAGAACTCGAAATTGGAGGTGCATACCACCTACTCTGAATCTGAGGAATTTGCGGTGTATTGGAATATGAAAGTAAGCATCCTGGAGGTCTAGGGATGCCATCAGATCTCCAGTATTTAAAAGGCGCAGGACATCCTGTAGTGTTACCATCCTGAACGATTGTTTCTTTAGAAACTTGTTTAGTGCTCTTAAGTCCAGGATGGGGCGCCAGTCCCCGGAGGGTTTCTTTACGAGAAAGAAGCGGGAATAGAATCCCCTGTTCCTTTGAGAAAAAGGGACTGGTTCTATCGCACCTTTGCTCAGCATCACTTGCACTTCCTTGAGGAGTTGGTTCACCCTCGTGGGCGGAGGGCCAGATGGAGGAACAGTTGGTGGTGTTTGTGTGAATTCTAGAGTATGGCCTCTGGCCACTATATCGAGCACCCATCTGTCTGATGTTATCGCCGCCCATTGAAGGAAATAGGAAGTGATGCGACCTCCAACACTCGAGACTGGTGGGGGGGGGGGGGGGAGAACGCTGGAATGGTTGGTGGGTCATTGTTTCCTGCCCGTATCCCTTCCTCGGGCAGCCACTCTTCCTCTCGCTGGATGTTTATAGGCCGCGGCCGGTGGCAAGATGTAATGCTGCTGTTGTTGGTGGTACTGTTGTCAGGATCCTGTGGAGGAAGACTGATACTGGGGTCTGTACTGATGGTAGCCCCCTCGAAAGGAGTAACCTCCTCTTCCCCTTGCTCCACGAAAAGGTTGCTTTTTATATTGTAAGGTACCTAGTGATTTTGCTGTATCTGTATCGATGGCTTGTAACATGTCGTCGACATGCTTCCCAAACAGACTCTCACCATCAAAAGGCATGTCGAGAACGCGACTCTGGACTTCCGGTCGAAATGATGTAGCCTTTAACCATCCTTGCCTACGCAAGACTGCTGCACCAGCCAATTGTCTGAAACCAGTTAAGGAAATGTCTACTGCGCTGTCTATAATCTCTGCAGCAATCCGTTCTCCTTCCTGCAACACCTTTTTTGCTTCCACCTTGACATCCTCCGGCAAGAGATCCAAGAAAGCAGACATGTCTGCCCACATCTGGCGATCATATCTCCCTAGGATGGCGAGGGAGTTAGCTGCCTTGACTGTGACCGCCGCTACCGAGGATCATTTTTTCCCGATATTATCTAATCTCCTCCCTTCTTTGTCTGGGGGAGATGCTATAGGCGTGGAGGGGTTTCTAGAACGTCGTTGCGCTGCCTGTGATATTACTGAATCAGGTTTCGGATGCGACACTAAACAGGCCGGAGAACCATCCGGGGCCTTATATTTTTTTTCTAGCCTTGGCATTTGTGAAGGCACTGCCGCTGGATTCTTCATCGCCTTCAACCCTTCCTGCCATAAGAAATCTACTATCGGTATCGCTCTTACCGATCTCTTTGATGGTTCCTTGAAGTCGTAAAGGAAGCACTCTGTTTCATGAGAGATAATAGAAAGGCCAAAATGCTTTGTCGCTCTCTCTATCAAATTATGAAAACCTCCTATGTCCTCTGGAGGCAAACCCACTGGACCTGCTGGAGGTGGAGATGGTGTGGGGACGAGGTAATCATCCCATTTACTGCTCACAGAATCTCTTCACTCACCCTCTTCCCTTTCGTCGTCTGACGAGGGATGAGCTTCTTGCGTTTGGCTAGTCAATGGTATGCTAGCCTGTGGTGTCTCCGGGAGAATGGTCATCTGGGTTTGACGAGGCGTCTGGTAGGTTTCAGGCCTGGGTGGTGTGGTAGGTGTTGATGGTGGAAACCTTCTGTAGTAGTCATTGAGCATAGATTGAAGGTCTGCCACTAATGTGCTTGGCATGGAAAGGGGGAATTGTTGTTCTGCCGGGGAGTATGATGTTGACGCATAGCTGGGCTGGTACTGCTCTTCATCTTCGTCATCAAAATCCTGGCATTTTACATGCAGCTGAGACGGGCTACTCGCTGCCCCAAACATTCCCTCGTCTTGGGAGTATGCATCATCATCATCATCATCCAAGAGATGTTGTGTGGGATATGGCAATACTTTGCTTGGAGAGGTATGCATTGGCAGAATATCGGAAGCTTTGTCCCCCAGGGTGATGGGAGAAAGGGGTAAGAATCTCGTTGAATCGTCTTGAGAATAAGGCACCATGTAAATTAGCACTTGTATAGCGCACTACTCACCCGTTAGGGTCTCAAGGCTCTGTACTCATACCACTATGGAACCCCTCCTGGCTTTTCCCTGTGAGGCGCCCACTCCTGAGCACCCCCAGGGTGAAGCCAGGCATCCAAGCGCTGTTGGGGCCGTTGTGGAGATTAAGCAAGCTATTGCCCAGAGTTGCAGAGTGGGACCCATGAATTAGATTAGGCACCGAGGCGAGAATTATCTGGTCAAGGGGAATTGAGCCCAAGACCTGCCGAAGCGGGACTTGAACCCTGGTCTTGAGCCAGATCTCTGCTTCAGGGTCTGCCGCTCTAACCATTGAGCCACACTTCTCCACACAGTTGAAGAATGGTGCGGTGGAGTACCCAGGAGGGTCGATGGTCTATACATTGCTACTGCTGTCGACGATATGCTCGTCGACGGTTTCTTCGTCAAGCGTTCTTTCGTCGACGGTTCTCCTGTCGGCATCTGAGTCGCCGACGGTGCTGTCGTCGGCAGTGTGCTCTTCTTAAACCTCATTGAGAGGTGCTTCATAGACGGAAGTGCCTTGGTCGATTGGTGGACCCATGAAGCCTCCGCCGTCAACGACGTGTTCGCGACGAAGCTTTTTTAAATATTTTTGCCGTAATTATTGTCGCCGACGAGAACGGTGATGACGTCATAATCATCGGTGAGACCGCGGTTGTAAACGTCGACGACACTGTCGTAGATGTCACCGTCGTCAACGGGTGCCTTTTTCCTGAAGAGAATTTCTCCGGATCTTTCTGGGATGACAGAGACCGGGATGCCTTTTTTGCGGTACTCTTCTTATGTAAAGGCGTAGTAGGCTCTGAATGAACCTTTTTTGGCAAACTTGTGTGTGTCTCTGAATGGGGAACACCCTTTTTTGTCTCAGTAGAGACCTGTTTCATCTTTTTGGCTATCTTCCTTGGTGGCTCATCAAGCAATCTTCCTCTCTCACCTGTTCTTTTTTGGGAGTGACAAGCACGAGATGACGCTTCACTTTCATCTGAGGAAGGATGTTCTATGGCTTTCTGCTTCTGCAGCCACAAGAGAAGCCTACCCTCACGGTCTTTGAGGGTTTTTTGACTAAAGGTGCGACAGATCTTGCAGTCTCTCACCGTGTGGTCTGGATGGAGGCAGTAGATGCATTTCTTGTGGGGGTCATCAACATGCAGTCTTTTCTTCCCACAACTGTCACAGTCTCTGAACAGACCCTTTTTTGTCTTTTCAGATATGATAAAGTTGGAAAGCTGAGTTCCTGAGAGAAACAATTTTCAGTCAGAAAAAAGGTAAACTGAGCAGAGCTCAGGGAGACTCCCTTCACACGACGTGCGTTAGAAAATCGGAGGGAATTCAGCCTCTGTTGGGAGTGTTTGGGAGGGGCTGAATCCTGATTGGTTGACACAGAAGTTTGGGTCTTTTCACAAAACAAGGTGGATAGGCTATAACATATCCTATAAGGCCTACTGGTTTTAAACTTACAGACTTACTGCTTTGTGTATTTAAAGTTACCATGAGGCTCCCACCTCGACGACGGGGATGATTCAAGCATGTGAATCTATGAAAGATCCAATACTGGAGAACAATGAATTACCAAAGCCCAGCCCAGGAATCAAACATCAGGCTCACACAGCGTGTGTTGCCCTTAGCCACTGTATAAGGACCAACTGAAGGATTCAGGGTCACAGACTCAGACAATGCCGTCTTTCTCTGCACAACCCACTCAGCAAACACAAGGTGTTGCTTACTTGCATACACAAGCTGTTGGCTTACTTGCAGCCACAAGCCCATCCACAGGAACATTCACAAAGAAATAAAGGAATTAATGACTGTGAATCAGGCATGTGACCTGAATGGACCACACCAGCAGAAGATGGTTGATGTTAACTAAACAAAGGAGTCTGAAGCAGTCAAACACTAATGGACAGAACACCTGGCATGCCCGTGGAAAGGACACTACCTGTCGAGCAACTGTTATGTAAACCACATCTTCCAGTCCCTACTTAGTATCTTCCATCTCTTCTACCCTATGCTTAAGTGAAATGCCAGACAGACAATTAACTTATATTGCCCACATCATATTTTAAAACTAAGCATGTGTATCACTCATACAGGTAGAAAACATTATACATCAATTTACTATCATTTGTAAGAAAGTACTGTGAAGTAATCTCAAGGTATTGTCACTGTTGCAAAAACATCAAATAACTAAATCTGACGTCAAGGAAGGGCAAAAGGTTAAAAGTATGGCTAAACAGGGATTTCAATTTCACGACTTGCCTAAATGTTGGGTCTCCGAATTTTCAGATTAAATCACAACACAGTTTTGCTTTTATAAGTGGTCAGGTAAGTCATTGGAGTTTTCCAGCCGTCTCAGCACATAATACAAACACACAAGTGTAAAATTTCTCAGATTCTAAAAAGAACTGCAGGAGAAACTTCTGATAATCCAGTGCTGTGCAGCGTGATGGTGTCAGATGAAAATCAATAAAAATAGCAATGAAGAAGCTAGACTGGTGCCCTTGTCAAGTAGCGCGGAGCCTTCAATGCTACAATACTGAGTCAGTATGTCTGTGCCCCCCATTTTTAGATATAGACCCTTCGACATTTCAAAGAAAACCTGCTGCTCAATCAACTACAACAGATGAAACTCCTAACCCTAAATTCTTATATGCCCACGTACCACCCAGAATACTTAAGGTACATGAGGGTATGCTGTGCACACTACAAATCAATGGAATGGTACTAAAGGTATTGTGAAGAACTAACAGCTGGCCATATCTACCCACTCATTGATCCTCATAAAGTGGTTGCTAGTTCCATCTCATCACAGACAATCATATAAGTCAGCCGTTCTCCTTCGCTGGAATCTAGATTAAAAATCAAAGTATTTTCTCGACTCAAGAACATGAACAAAGAACTCTTGCCTGAGTTAATGGCTAACCCTTTGGTAACAAGTGTACAGTTCCTAACAACCTGTGAGCATTCCTACTCACCCACCTCTACATAATTCATCCAGTGGCGCAAAGGTATCCTTGTCGGCACACTGCAGGGCCAGATTCCCCTCAGTAAAAGGCAACCTTAGTAGTCCTCTAGCAACAACATCACAACATTAAGAATATCTGAACGATTACTTGCCCAAGGATTCAAAGCACAACAGAGATGGGTTTATAATTTTCTTAAGGGAATATGTATACTGTACCTCTTTGAGCTTCCTCATAGGTGGCTTCAGCATTTCCTTCTGTTGCTGCTCCAGCTTTTCAAGACTTTTTGGTCTGAGTGGTGATCCTGGAAGTGACTGACAAAATATGTCATTTATTGGTGAAGATCTGAACCTGCCAAAATTAAGCATATTACAACCTAATATCAGTAAATATATTAATGCAAATTCAAAATCTAAAACTGGTCAGTTAGTACAGGAGCCAAAACAGGATCAGTTGATATAGTTCCTGTATAGTAGTAACAATGCAGGATTTCAATATTACATTAGAATTTTGCTATTCATAGCTCCAAAACAGCAATTGCTAAGATGGCAAAAGCTCATCATGAACAAGAAAACAGCCTAAATGCCAATACTCCACTTACCAAGATCACTTGGTCTCCAAGCTCACAGGACACCTGGGCTACTTCAGGGCCACACAAACAATTTTCACTGCAACCACTATCTGCAAACTCCTAATGTAGCTAGAATTCCACTGTCATAAATTGCATTCTGTCAGTGTCATTTAGAACACCTCCCAGCTTAAAAAAACACATTGAAAATATTGACAACAAAAGCAACAGAATGTGCAACATTCACAGCATCATCAAATGGAGCATGTAGAATGGACACCACAAAAACAAGTTGCTATTATGACCACCGCCAAACTACACCTGTTGGCCAGACAAGCATAACTCGTTGGTAGAATACAGAATACCAAACATTAAGTACCACAGCAAACCACGAAACACTGACACAACCACTTACCCATCTAAGGAAATAACAAAAACATAGAAACAGATTTGTGACATATTTCAACCCACACACTCATCACATGAAAGGGCATCTTATGTTGTTTTAGCAATGGGAAATTTTCAACCCTCATGCCCATCCACTTTAAGGGCATCTTGTGATTTAACAAAATGCCACTTTCACTCCACACTGTTTTATCAACAGGTATCTTTTAACCCACACATTCATCCCATGTAAGGGCATCTAGTGTTTTGCAACCGTTCTCTTTCAATCTTTTATCCCCTGTGCCCTTGGACTATAATACATGAAAAACATAACTCTAACCACTTAGGAAGGAATTTTGCAGGTTTACATAGCGCAGCGTACAAATAACTCATATGGAACAGGGTTCAACATTACCCAGGACTTCTCAACCACTAAGGAAGAAGCACACGGAACATAGTTCAATATAACTCAAATAACTTTTCAATCACTGAGGGAGAAATCCATAGAAGAGAGTTCAGCATGACCCATGGAGTGGGGTTAAACACAACCCAAGTAACTTTTCAACCACTGAGGGAAAATGGGGGACCTGGAATGAGAGAGAGAGGCACCCTAATATTCTTACTGCTTCTTAGGCTAAGAGTGAAAGGACTGGAACACATCCTGTTTGGCCTTCTTCTGCTTACCAAAAGACTGGACCATGATGAGGTTCTGTCATGGGAACAGGTCCGCACCCTCTACTTCAAGCAGGAATCTGCAACTTCTATCAGTGTTCGGTGACTTTCAGTTTCATTTCAGGTTCCTGAATTGCCTTCGGATTATAAGGTCACACTAACAGGACTTGGATTTGTGTGCCAAATCCAACCACCAAAGGTGGGAGTCTGCAGTAGATATGTGTTTGCAACAGTCCATAAAGAGCTTAAACTCTGAAGTTTTAGGAGGGGACATAGTTCCACTGCACAGTAGGAAATAGAATTTTCAAAAGACAAGCTTGTCAATAGAAAAAGAAAATATAGGTACGATCTCTGAACTGATATCGCAGTGCAGGAGTGGCACTTATATGTGACTCAAACATCATTTCCAGGGAGGAACAAAGCCAAAGCAGAGTCACTCAATGCCACCTGTCAGGGCGTAGGAGCAATGTTGCTTGAATCTTATGGATCCAGTCTGGTGCCTGGGGATATTCCAACTGTGAGAAATCTGCTATTAGAAATATCCATCAGAAACGAATGACTGTGTTCGGGTGTCAGACATGCAACCTCAGACTTGGACAGTCTGATAACCGGATAACTAGAGGAGGCCTGCCTCCTGATCTTCTAACACCATGGTGCTTCACCTGTTGACAGCACAAGAGAATGGCTGAGTAGGAAAGATGGGGGAGGAGAAAGAAGATGGATTACCAGATCTGAAAGGACTAAAAGTCTTCCCACAGAAGGGGTTGGGCTCAACTCTCCATTGCAAGTCTATGGCTTCCTCTTCCTCATTCTTAGGTTGGGAGACGATCATCATAATTTAGAATAAATGGACCTGCAGTACCATGCACAGACGGAGACTGGTGCAAACTTTCAATAGAGCACCAGTTTGAGACCCCCCTGTACAGACAAGGAGTTGAACTCACCTCAACAGTGCAGTACCCTTAGCTACATAGTGTTTTGTGCTCCTTACCTGCATCATGAAAGCCAAGGTTAGTTGGAACAACTGATCTTGTCTGGGGAGAGAACTGTCTTTCAATCAGGCACTTTTGCCTTTCCAGGAGTTACTTGTAGCTCATGCTGAAGGCCAGTGAATGTGACTGCCACACGAGAGGGGAATGTAACCTGGGGGGGGGGGGGGGGGGGGGGGGGGGGGGAGGAGCTGCTTTGCTGGCATGAAGGGTACTCCATACTACATTCAGCCAGCCCCCCTTGAATCTTTCAGACTCTTCTTCCTAATTATGAAATTCAACATCTCCTTACTGATTAGTGCACCATTACAAGAAGGGCAAGCTGGCAAGTTCCAGAGGGACAAATGGTAAAATACACAACATAGGCAAATACCATATGAATGTCCCAAAGTCCTACATACAAATATTAGGTGCCCAATGGTATGACAAGCAAGGCTTCAAGTTGGAGCACTGTGGCACCAGCTAACCAAGCTGAAAAAATAAGAGGATGTAGGGGGGAAAGCCTAAAAGTTAAAAAGCCAAAAAAGACACACACATATGGGGGTTAAGTCCTTGGGTAAGGTATTCCCAAAGCAACAGAGAAGCAGGTCTCAATCACCAACACTAACAAATACAACTGGCAAGAGTACACGTGTGTAGGGACAGAGACATGCCACTTTGCCTGATTACCCACAGGATGAAAATGGAATCAGATGTAAGGAAAATGTTACTTACCCTGTAAACATCTGTTGTGGCATGGAGTGCTGCAGATTCACATGCCGTGCATACTCCTGCCATCTAGTGTTGGAGTGGGACATGTGAAACTTGTTTTTGTTCAAAGAATTCTTTTCGAGTCATGAAGTGTGGTGATGCGCATAGGCTCCATAGTTAGGCTGTTTTCCCACATGGAAGGCAAAGATGTAGATGGAACAGAAATATACAGTAAAGATGAGCATGTGAAGTAAAGGATTCAGATAAGAAACAGACTCCAGGCGAAAGGGAAGAGGGTGGGCACATGTGAATCTATAGCACTACATGCCACAAGCAGATGCTTACAGGGTAAGTAACATTGTACGTTCATGGCATGTGTATATCTAGATACATATACTATGCACTGACTGTAAAGCAGTCCTCTTAAAGCATGGCTTACCTTGAGGAAGTTGCAGAAAAATTGACTAATGTGTGTACAACAGCCTGTTGAACTCTAGCTTGTTGTCTAGTCCGGACATCCACAGAGCAGTGCTTAGTGAAGTGCGCGGAGTGGACCAGGTAGCTGCTTTGCATCTGTGAGCTAATGGTGTATTCCCCTAGGACAGCCATAGGAACCCCTTTCTTGCAAGTGGAATTGGTTCTGGGAGGGATGGGCTGGGATGTTTTATCTTTGGAGTAACAAGTCTGAATGCATTTGAGAAACCAACCTACAACCCCTGCCTTGGAAATGGCATACCCTCTGTGTGACTTAGAGTAGGACATGAATAGCGGCTGTGTGTTATGAAACTGTTTTGTTCTGTCAACTAATACATTAACGCCTTCTTGCCCTCTTAGCTATGTAAAGAGTGTTCCGCTACAGATTCTGGCTGTGGAAAGAAGACTGGCAACTCAATTGTCTGAATAAGGTGTAAGCTGGACTCCACATTAGGGAGAAATTTGGGGTTAGTTTTGAGAACAACCCTATCGTGATGAACCTGGTAAAACACCTATTCCAAGGTAAGAGAGTGTATCTCACGGACTCCTCTGAGGGCAGTGATGGCTACAAGAAAAGATATGTTTCACGAAAGAAACTGCAGCTGGGCAAGAGTGAAGTGGCTCAAAAGGAGGTCCCCTGAGCCTAGTAAGAACAATGTTACGATTACACACTAGCAAAGTAGTCGTCTGGGGCAGGATAACCCACTTAAGTCCTTCCATGAAGGCCCTATTGACTGGTACTTTGAAGAACGAAGTGTGTTACCTATCCTGTGTGTAAGCAGCCACAGCAGCCAAATGAAATTGAATGGAAGTGCAGGAGGGGCATGAGGTGGAGAAGGTAACAAAATGTCTTGCACCGACTGTGTAAGTTGGACTGATATGTTTGAGAAGACAATAGAGCACAAAATGTTTTCACTGGGCTGTGTAGCAAGCACTGGTAATAGGCCAGCGTGTTTCGCGAAGAGCAGACATACATCCCTCCAAATGGTTGCGATAACCAAACACTAAAACCTCAGGAGCCCAAACTGCAAGATTGAGCTGCTGAATATTAGGGTGTTGGAGTGTACTGTGGTTTTGCATGAAAAGGTCTGGCCTGCCTGGGAGCTTCTCGTGGGGAACTATAGAGAGCTATAGCAGAGTGGAGTTCTATGGCTGGTGTGCCCAGGATGGGGCTACTAAGACGAGAGTAAGGGATGACTGCCTCAGCCTGCAGGCTACAAATGTTCAGAGCAGGAGAGGCTGAAATGCGTAGGCAAATAACTCTGACCAGTTCATCTGTAGTACACTACCCATGGACGGCATGTGTAGTAACTTGGTGGCAAAGTTTGGGGATTTTCTATTTTCAGTGGTGGGGAACAGATCTATTGGAGGAAAATCCCACCGCAGGAAATAAGGAATTAGGGTCTGGGGGTGGAGTTCCCACTTGTGGACTTGTTGATGCGTCATGCTGAGTAGGACTGCCATGTCGTTGTCCAGGCCTGGAATGTACTGGATGACCAGATGCACCTTGTGATGTACTGCCCACCAGCAGATGCTCTGGGCTAAAGCAACCAGCTGGGGCGAGTGCCTGGCCCCATGCTTTTGTAGGTAAAACATGGCTGTGGTGTTGTATGTTCAGAATGACACTACTAAACTGTTTGAGCATCCCAGTCATCAGAAACAACATCAGTCACTGACATTTTAATTACATATGGAATTTGAATGAGATCAGTAGGCCTGTATAGATCAAAGGGAACTTTATCTCAAACAATCCCATCTGGAATTGGTACCGCTGAAATGTTCACAAGGGACATTTCTCTTTGGACCTTATGTGAGGAAAGAGAGTTAGAACTTCATCCACTGGCTTGACAGAAGAGTGTTAAGTAAAATAATGACCATTTATGAGGAGAAAGACAGTAACAAAACCAACCCCCAATAGAAAAGCTAGCAATGTCAGAGATATCCACAGATAATTCCATGGATAAACTAAATAGTTGTTTAAGCCATATGTTCAGCTTACGTGTCTTTAAAACAGTTTCCGTTGTAGGTGTAGCTGAAGTTGAAGAAAAGCCATCAAGTTAGATGAAGTAACCAAAAGCAGTCTCTGCAAACACAGGAGCCAATGCATTACAGGATGATGGATCCACTTCTCGTGGACGCTCATAGTAGACGGTGTTGTCAGTTTGAGCTGAATTGGAGTAGAAGATAGCCACATCTTGGACAGTTCTGTTAATTCCTGTCACCACCTCACAAACAAGAAGTTCATTTTCTGCCCTCCCCATGCTCAAAGAGGCATTTGTAGCAGTGTTGTACATGTTGATGTATTCAGAAGAGTTGTTGATTCTTCTTTGAAGAGGTATATCCTGTTGGGTAGTGAGAGAGAACCAAGGACTACCCAAGGGACCTCTCGGTCTACTGTGCAGGATCGGCCACATGGTGAACTTTGATGCAGTCAATGGAAACAAATCTGTTTGCTTTAGAGCTTGGCAGCGGTGGTAAGATGACTGTTCTGGTGTCTTTAATTCCCAGTCTAGTCAGCAGACGTGGAGCGTTCGAACATTGCGATCGGTATTTTTCAAACTTTCGTCTATCAAACATATATATATATATATATATATATATATATATATATATATATATATATATTGAAAATGTCACTTACCCAGTGTACATCTGTTCGTGGCATTAGTCGCTGCAGATTCACATGTTTGGCACAGTCTGCTGCCTGGTTTTGGGCTCGGAGTATTACAAGTTGTTTTTCTTCGAAGAAGTCTTTTTTGGTCACGGGACCGAAGGACTCCTCCCTCTTCGGCTCCATTGCGCATGGGCGTCGACTCCATCTTAGATTGTTTTCCCCGCAGAGGGTGAGGATGGAGTTGTTTGCTATAAATAGTGCCCATGCAATGGAGTGAATATGTATGTACGTTAAGAGTTTATAATAATTATTTACAAATGTACAAATGTTTAAGATTTAAGATCTACTTCTAAACGGCTACAGGCTTCCCGGGGAGGCGGGAGGGTACATGTGAATCTGCAGCGACTAATGCCACGAACAGATGTACACTGGGTAAGTGACATTTTCAGTTCGATGGCATATGTCGCTGCAGATACACATGTTTGGCATAGACTATAAAGCAGTTACCTCCCCTAAAAGCGGTGGTTTAGCCTGTAGGAGTTGAAGTAGTTTGGAATAATGTTCTTAGTACAGCTTGGCCCACTGTAGCTTGTTGTGCATTTAGTACGTCTACACAGTAGTGTTTAGTAAACGTATGAGGCGTAGACCAGGTTGCAGCCTTACATATTTCGCTCATAGGAATGTTTCCTAGAAAGGCCATTGTAGCACCTTTCTTTCTGGTTGAGTGTGCCTTTGGTGTAATAGGCAATTCTCTTTTGGCTTTAAGATAGCATGTTTGAATACATCTGACTATCCATCTAGCAATGCCTTGTTTAGAGATTGGATTTCCTATGTGTGGTTTTTGAAAAGCTATGAACAGTTGTTTTGTTTTCCTGATTAGCTTTGTTCTGTCAATGTAGTACATTAGTGCTCTTTTGATGTCTAATGTATGTAGTGCCCATTCAGCCACGGAATTTGGTTGTGGGAAGAACACTGGCAATTCTACTGTTTGATTTAAATGGAATGGTGAGATTACTTTTGGCAGAAATTTTGGATTTGTTCTTAGAACTATTTTATTTTTGTGTATTTGAATAAATGGTTCTTGTATGGTAAATGCCTGTATTTCACTTACTCTTCTGAGGGATGTGATTGCAATGAGAAATGCGACTTTCCAGGTTAGATATTGCATTTCACAGGAATGCATGGGTTCGAAAGGTGGACCCATGAGTCTTGTTAAGACGATGTTAAGGTTCCATGAAGGAACTGGTGGTGTTCTTGGTGGTATAATTCTTTTTAGCCCTTCCACGAATGCTTTAATAACTGGTATTCTAAATAGAGACGATGAATGAGTAGTTTGTAGGTAAGCAGATATTGCTGCGAAGTGTATTTTTATAGATGAAAAAGCGAGATTCGCTTTTTGCAAATGTAGTAAGTATCCTACTATGTCCTTTGTAGAGGCATGTAATGGTTGTATTTGATTGGTATGGCAGTAGTAAACAAATCTTTTCCACTTAGATGCATAGCAGTGTCTAGTGGAAGATTTTCTAGCTTGTTTTATGACCTCCATGCATTCTTGTGTGAGGTCTAAGTGTCCGAATTCTAGGATTTCAGGAGCCAAATTGCCAGATTCAATGATGCTGGGTTTGGATGCCTGATCTGTTGTTTGTGTTGTGTTAACAGATCTGGTCTGTTGGGTAGTTTGACATGCGGTACTAGTGAAAGGTCTAGTAGAGTTGTATACCAAGGTTGTCTTGCCCATGTGGGTGCTATCAGTATGAGTTTGAGTTGGTTTTGACTCAACTTGTTTACTAGATATGGAAGGAGAGGGAGAGGGGGAAAAGCGTATGCAAATATCCCTGACCAACTCATCCATAGAGCATTGCCTTGTGATTCGCGGTGTGGGTACCTGGATGCGAAGTTTTGGCATTTTGAGTTTTCTTTTGTTGCGAACAAATCTATCTGGGGTGTTCCCCAAATTTGAAAGTACTTGTTCAGAACTTGGGGGTGAATTTCCCATTTGTGGACTTGTTGGTGGTCTCGCGAAAGGTTGTCTGCTAGTTGGTTTTGTATTCCTGGAATAAATTGTGCTATTAGGCGAATGTTGTTGTGAATCGCCCACTGCCATATTTTTTGTGTTAGGAGGCACAATTGTGTTGAGTGTGTTCCTCCTTGTTTGTTTAAATAATACATTGTTGTCATGTTGTCTGTTTTGACAAGAATGTATTTGTGTGTTATTATGGGTTGAAAGGCTTTTAACGCTAGAAATACTGCTAACAGTTCTAGGTAATTGATATGAAATTTTGTTTGGTGTATATCCCATTGTCCTTGAATGCTGTGGTGATTGAGGTGTGCTCCCCACCCTGTCATGGAAGCATCTGTTGTTATAACGTATTGAGGCACTGGGTCCTGAAATGTCCGCCCTTTGTTTAAATTTTTGCTGTTCCACCATAGAAGCGAGAGGTATGTTTGGCGGTCTACCAACACCAGATCTTGAAGTTGACCCTGTGCCTGTGACCATTGTGATGCTAGGCACTGTTGTAAGGGTCGCATTTGTAGTCTTGCGTTTGGGACAATGGCTATGCATGATGACATCATGCCTAGAAGTTTTAGCACAAATTTTGCTTGTATCTTTTGGTTTGGAAACATAGCACTTATTACCTTGCTGAATGCCTGCACTCTTTGTGGACTTGGAGTGGCAATTCCCTTTGATGTGTTGATGGTTGCTCCTAGATATTGTTGTGTCTGACACGGTTCTAGGTGTGATTTTGTATAGTTGATGGAAAACCCCAGTTTGTGAAGGGTTTGTATGACATATGTGGTGTCGTTTGCGCATTTTTTTACTGTGTTGGTCTTGATTAGCCAATCGTCTAGGTAAGGGAACACATGTATCTGTTGTCTCCTGATGTGTGCTGCTACTACTGCTAGACATTTTGTGAACACTCTTGGTGCAGTTGTTATTCCGAATGGCAACACTTTGAATTGGTAATGTATTCCTTTGAATACGAACCTTAGGTACTTTCTGTGAGAAGGGTGTATTGGTATATGAAAGTACGCATCCTTTAGGTCTAATGTGGTCATGTAATCTTGCTGTTTGAGCAGTGGAATGATGTCTTGTAGTGTGACCATGTGAAAATGGTCCGATATGATGTAGGTATTTAGTGTCCTGAGATGTAATATTGGTCTTAATGTTTTGTCTTTTTTTGGAATTAGAAAGTACAGGGAGTAAACTCCTGTGTTTTTTTGTTGTACTGGTACTAACTCTATTGCATCCTTTTGCAGTAGTGCTTGAACTTCTAGTCCTAAAAGTTCTAAATGTTGTGGTGACATTTTGCGTGTTTTGGGAGGGATGTTTGGTGGGAATTTGTGGAATTCTATGCAATAGCCATGTTGGATTATTGCTAATACCCAATTGTCTGTTGTAATCTGTTGCCAAGATTGGTAGAATTGGCTTAGTCTTCCCCCCACTGGTGTTGAGTGAAGGGGTTGCGTGACTTGAAAGTCACTGTTTAGGTGGAGGTGTTTTTGGAGTCTGGAATCTTCCCCTACTCCTTGGGAATTGACCCCCTCTATATCCCCTGAAACCTCCCCTTTGGAATGAACCCTGATATGGTGTGGTTCTTGTTTGTTGGCTGGTGGTATCTGTGGGTTGGCCACGAAACCCCCCTCTAAATGGAGTTTTTCTAAAAGAGCCTCTGCTCTGCGGGGAGTAGAGTGCGCCCATGGCTTTGGCCGTGTCTGTGTCCTTTTTAAGTTTTTCAATGGCTGTGTCCACTTCAGGGCCAAAAAGTTGTTTTTCGTTGAAGGGCATATTAAGGACAGCCTGCTGGATTTCAGGTTTGAAGCCTGAAGTGCGGAGCCAAGCGTGTCTCCTTATGGTGACAGCAGTGTTGACTGTTCTCGCTGCAGTATCGGCTGCGTCCAGTGAAGAGCGGATTTGATTGTTTGAGATCGTTTGTCCCTCTTCAACTATTTGCTGCGCCCTTTTTTGGTATTCTTGGGGAAGATGGTCTACGAGAAGTTGCATCTCATCCCAGTGTGCGCGGTCATATCTGGCCAGCAGCGCTTGAGAATTTGCGATGCGCCACTGGTTGGCTGCCTGTGATGCTACTCTTTTTCCTGCCGCATCAAATTTTCTGCTTTCTTTGTCCGGAGGTGGGGCGTCGCCAGATGTATGGGAATTTGCTCTTTTGCGAGCTGCCCCTACTACTACGGAGTCAGGTGGTAACTGCGAAGTAATAAACACTGGGTCTGTGGGTGGTGGTTTGTATTTTTTATCCACCCTTGGGGTGATGGCTCTTGATTTTACGGGCTCTTCAAAAATTTGTTTTGCGTGCCGTAACATCCCTGGTAGCATTGGGAGACATTGATATTGGCTATGTGTAGCCGAGAGGGTGTTAAATAAAAAATCATCCTCTATAGGATCGGAATGCAGTTGGACATTGTGGAATTCTGCAGCCCTAGCCACCAGTTGCGAGTATGAGGTACTGTCCTCTGGCGGTGACGGCTTTGTGGGGTATGAATCTGGATCATTGTCCGGCACTGGGGTGTCGTATAGGTCCCAAGCGTCTTGATCCTGATTATCTTGACTTATGGTAGTTTGCGCTGGTGAGTGCATTTGTGGCGGTGTTTGTGCCGGCGATGCCTGTTGTGGTGGAGAGGGCGGAGGCGTGACTTTTTTAACCACTTTGGCTTGTGGTTGTGCGTCATCCTTGAGGAGACCGATCCTTCTTTTCCTCATTATTGGGGGAATGGTTGATATCTTCCCTGTGTCTTGGTGGATGTACAGTCTCTTTTGTGTGTAGTCTGATTCTACACTTTGGAGCTCTTGTCCAAATCTGTGCATCTGGCCACTTATTCTTTGTTCCTCTGTGTAGGATGAAGGTGTGGAAATTTTCGGCGCTGAGAGAGAATCTTTTTTCGGCTTCGGCACAGACAGAATTTTTGTTCCTTTCGGCATGGAGTCTCGGTGCCGATGTTTTTCGGTGCCGGTATCTTGTTTTTGTCTCTCGGAGCCGGGTTGCTCCATGGCGGTCCCTCGACCGGAGTCGGGTGTCTTCGCTATGGGCGTGCCCTTTTTCGGCGCCTTCGACGGGTCGCCTGTTTTATGGGTCGAGCCATGGCCTGTTGGCAGTGGCGTCCCCTGGGCTTTCGTTTTCTCGATGGTTTTACTTTTCGACGTCTTACTCACAGTTTGTTGCTGTTGTTCGACGTCGGAGTCTCCGGATTCTGAGTCCGGAACCGAGAATGTTTCCTCTTCGTCGTCGAAACGTTGTTTTGTCGGCGTGGACGCCATTTGTAGATGCCTGGCTCTTCGGTCCCGGAGTGTTTTTCTGGACCGGAAGGCTCGACAGGCCTCACAGGTATCCTCCTTGTGCTCGGGGGACAAGCACAAGTTACAGACCAAGTGCTGATCTGTATAAGGATACTTACTGTGACATTTTGGGCAGAAACGGAACGGGGTCCGTTCCATCGGCTTCGATGTCGCACGCGGTCGGGCCGACCAGGCCCCGATGGGGGAATCGAAGCTACCCCAAAGTCTTCCGATGATCGGTGTCGATGTACCTAACTATCCCGATACCGAACGGAACAATACCGACGCTTTCTTCCGAGATTCTGACTAACTTTCCGAACCGAAACACGGAGCGAAAAGGAATACGTCCGAACCCGACAGCGGAAAAAAACAATCTAAGATGGAGTCGACGCCCATGCGCAATGGAGCCGAAGAGGGAGGAGTCCTTCGGTCCCGTGACCAAAAAAGACTTCTTCGAAGAAAAACAACTTGTAATACTCCGAGCCCAACACCAGGCAGCGGACTGTGCCAAACATGTGTATCTGCAGCGACATATGCCATCGAACATATATTTATTCTTTGTATCGCTCCGACCTTGAGGACTCATAAAAACCTTTTATATGGACTCAATTTGAACAGCTACTACCAGCCAACATTCAGTTCATCTCTTTTTACAACAATTGGCATCATCACGCTCCGTAGTGAGATAGAAACAGCCGGAAAGACTATTGCATTACAAAAATGCTAGAAAAGACTCCCCAAATACCTTGACTACATTATCAACAAAAACACATCACAAACTCAAAATTAAATTGACCAGAAGATTCAGCTGCTAAGACTAGACCACTATTGAACAGTACCACTGGGAACGGCCCTGAGGAAGGTGACCCACAATATCTTAAAACACCGAAACACGCGTAGGCCTTTGGTCCCTACGGTACCACTTTGATAGAGCCACGTCAGCATTGCTTCTTTTGTGTATTAGATTATCATTATTATTGTACTAGAAGAACTAATATTTATATATCTTTATTATCAAGAACTGTATTAGTCTTATGTCATTAGGACTAGCTTTATTGATGTAAATTTTCACTTGTAGATAAGACATCTTTCTCGATCTTGTTTTGTTTAGCGTGCATGTGTTATGTCTGAGTTAGGTATTTTGTTTGTTCATTATTGTTTTTCTTAATATGATAATGTATATTTTCCTATGATTGTATTATCATTTAATAATAAAAATTATATATAAAATCATGTAATAGGATTATTCTATCTGTGATTAACCGCTAGAGTATAGCAGCCTAATATTATGTGTCTATAATAGGTCTATTGTATAAAGTTGCAATTATCTAAAACTATAGTGTTCCATTCTTGAAGATTATGGTATCTTCATGTATATTTGAGTAGCTCCTTTAGTAGTTTTCCCTGCCTTGAATTCCCAGGACTGGGACAGGTGCTCTGCAGGATGGGTCGAATTACTTCTTCACAGCAATCTTCTCACGAACCAGATCCCCGACTTTAGGAATCCAGCCTGTAGAAGTTGTTGGCAAATCCCTTATTACTAAGGTGGCAGCACTGGCGGATGAATTATCACGAAATGCTGAAGCTCCTGTAAGACAGTGAGACATTCATTTATGCCAAAAGGTGTGTCTGCTGCCACCAAACTAGGGCCATCTAGATCTTGAACATAAATAGGTTTCCTAAAGGAGTGAGTCCTCCCAAGGGCTGTCTTGGCAGATTATTCAGTGCTCTCTGGACCTCATATAGGTGATGAAGCCAACTGCGGCTTGAACCTAGTACTCTAGCTGGTAAGGACTGCTTTAGATCTCGATTACTTCTCTCCACAACTGAATTACCCTCAGGATGATAGGGTGAGGTGTAATGGAGCTCAACACCCATCATCCTCATGGTGTCCCAGAATGCCTTACAGGCAAAAGCAGAGTCCTGGTTTGAATGGAATGCTGCAACCGCATATGTACCAATAAAGATCAGCAAGTCTTTTATAACAGTTCGAGCGCTACCCGACCGCTGTGGCCACACACTCAGAAATCTAGAACAAGAATCTATAGCGACTAAGATGTATTTGCGTGCACCATCTGGTTGTAGGAGACCACAATGGTCCAGATACACATATTGTAGTGGCCTTCTGGACACTAAAAGGAAAGTCCGCGGAGGGCCTTTGATATTTGAGCCCTTAATTTGCTGGCAAATGTCACAAGAAAGGACATATTGCTATGTTTGTCTGTAAAGTTCTGGCCACCAGAAATGTTTCTGTAATATATTTTTTTTGATAAAGAGATTTTATTAAATTTTGCATAGAACAAATATAAATACAGTACAACCTGAAGCCAACGGGCCTCAAAACAATAATGGTCCAGTCCTCGGTCCCTGCCGCTTTCATTACTAATGTTACTCACCCTCCCCTCTTAAAGGCCCGCTACATCCTCCCATTTCCCCCATATCTTCTTGTGTTTGTGTAAGCAACCTCTGACCTCGTACACAAGTTTCTCTCGCTGCGCACACCAATCCACTCCCCGTCTCCACTTAGCCAGTGCCGGAGCCACCCTGGCATTCCAGTCTGCCATTATGTCCCTTTTGGCCACCCGACATGCCACCCCTAAGAAGGACCGATCTGCTCTTCGTAGCTCTGTATCACCCATCACCCCGAGAAGTAGGGGCAATGGCGACCTCTTTACCTCCTTCTGTAGGGCCTCAGATATCTCTTGCACCACCCTTTCCCAATAGGCCACTATAATCGGGCATGTCCATACCATGTGGTAGAAATCCGCTGTATGATACCTGCAGCGGGGCATTCCGCTGTGGGGCGGAGGCCTGCCTTATGTAACATAGCGGGTGTGAGGTATGCGGCGTGAAGGAAATAGGATTGTATTAAACGGAAGCGTGTGGCCATTGTCAGGGAGCGTGGGGCCATTAGTGCTTCTGTCCAGTCCGCTTCCTCTATGGGTCCCACCCAGCTCTCCCACCTTTGGCGAAGCTCTCTCAGGGGTCCCCCAGTGGCAGTGATTAAGGTGCGGTAAATCTGAGAAACCCCTCCCCTTCCCAGAACTCCCATCAGTGCCTTGGCTTCCATGGGGCTGTGCTCGGGTATGCTGTCTCCTGTCTGTAGGTGGACTAGTAGGGCATGACGTAGTTGGAGATATCGGTGGAATTGTGTTTTATTTAAGGAATATTGTTTCTGGAGGTCTTGAAAAGATCGTATATGTGTCCCTCTCCAAATATCTCCCAGTGTGGAGATCCCTATGGTGTCCCATTTCTGGAAGCCCTCCAGACCTGCTACATGTATCAGCTGCTTCCCCTGCCATAGCGGGGTTTGTTGGGTTAGGCGTCCCCACCACCCCGTCACTTTCTGGGCTGTACGCCATCCCAGAAGTACCATTTTGGTCACATCTGGAGTATCCCGGGGTATCGGGCTCCCGTAGAGCATGTCAAGGATCTGTGGGTAGCCCATCGTCTGCAATTCTAGTTGATATGCGGGGTCTGTCCATCCAACTCCCATCCAGTCATTAATTACAAGTATGTGCATCGCTAGATAATAGTATTGAATATTCGACATACCCAGTCCACCCTCATAAACATCCCTCTGACAGGTTTTTAGCGACAGTCTTGTACGTGAGCCACTCCATATGAATTGGCGTGCTAAAGAGTCCATCTCCCTGAACCATCTCACGGGGAAGGGATGTGGAAAATTCTGCAGGAGGTATAAGATCCTGGGGAGAATCATCATCTTGTACAGCGCTATTCTACCAAGTAGATTCAGGGGGAGGGTCCTCCAGCGCAGAAGGTCAGTTTTGATTTTCTTTGAAAGCGGCGTGACATTGAGTTCCCACGCTAGCTCGGGGAGAAGTGAGATATGTATCCCGAGATATTTAAAGCTGTTTCTCCGTATCAGGATATTCCGTTGCCAATCTATACATTCGTGCGAGCGATGAAGGGGGATCAGTAAAGATTTGGCAGGGTTCAGGGTCAGCCCTGAGGCTTCCGCGAAAAGTCTAAGGATCTCTAGGACGCGTGGGCCGCTTTTGGATGGATTGGAGATAGACAGGAGCACATCATCTGCGTACAAAGCTACTCTGTCTTCCGAGCCAGAGGGCCAGTGCCAGCCCTCGATCAGTGGGTCGCCTCTCATTAGTATCGCCAGTGGCTCTATCACTAGTGCGAAGAGCAGGGGAGATAACGGGCATCCCTGTCGAGTCCCACGACCAATGGGGATTGGGTCGGAGACTACTCCGTTCACCCTGATTCGAGCCGTCGAATTAGAGTATAGGAGTTTCACCAGTCCCCGGAATTTAGGTCCGAGCCCGTTTTTATATAAGACTTGATTGAGGAAGGACCAGTCTACCGTATCAAAGGCTTTTTCGAAGTCGAGTAAAAGCAGTGCCAACTGCTTATGCGATAGCACTTTGCGGTGCGCCAAAGCAAGGTGTAATCGTCTGATGCAGTGCCTTGTGCTACGAGTGGGCATAAAACCACACTGGTCAGGGTGCACCAGCGTGGGCATTACCTCCCTCAGTCTGGAAGCAAGGATCGAAGAGAGTACCTTGACTTCCACATTTAGGAGCGAGATAGGCCGGTACGCTGAACATTGTCGCGGTGGGGGTTGAGTTTTGGGGATCACCACAATAGTGGCTTGATCAATCTCTGTTGGGAAGCGGCCTTGATTTTCCGCTTCTTCGTACATGCTGAGCAGGTGGGGACCCAGAATATCGCTACATTTACTATAAAATTCCGCTGGAAAGCCGTCGGGACCTGGTGTTTTGCCTGATGCCAGTCCCGATATTGCGCTGCAGACTTCCTCAAGACCGATGGCCTCGTCCAGTCTGTCTCTCGCCTCTGGAGTTACCCCGGGAAGGGTAATCTCATTTAGTAGGGGGGACTCTCTCTCAATAGCAGGGCGTGGATGCCTGGCGTATAGACGGGTGTAGTAAGAGGCGAAGCTATGTGCAATTTCCACTGCTGTTTTGACAAGGGTGCCTGAGTCATCTAAGATCTCCGGTATAATACTGTTAGCCATGGGGCGGGTGGCCAGCCAATGCAGTAGTTTCCCGTTTTTATCCCCCCATCCATAAATTCGGCTTGCTGAGGCTCTCCACATGTGCTTGGCCGAATCTAGCATTATATGTTTAATATCTTCTCTTACCCTGGTCAGTTTCCTCATGTTCGTGGCCGATGCCAAGTTTATATGTTGGCATTCGAGTCTCCGGGCCTTGTTCTCTAGCTCGGTGATTTGGGAATTATGATCTCGTTCACGGGACCGGAGAATGCTTCTGGCATGTCCTCTAATAGTGGCCTTGCAAGCAGCCCATAGCATTCCTGGGGATCGAACCGAGCCTTCATTTAATTCGAAATATTGGTCGAGGTGCAACCTGATCTCTTGGGTGTATTCTGTATCTTGTAAGTGCCACGCGTTCAAGCGCCACATAGGCCGTCTGGTAGGGTCTGCTCTACCCAGCCGGATCCGTATTGGCGCATGATCGGAGACCCCCCCGTGGAAGAATCTCAGCCCCTGCTACTTTTAAGAAATCTAGGGCGGGCATAAACACCAGGTCTATTCTGGATTGCGTCTGGTGGGCTGCCGAGGTATGTGTGTACTGGCGCTCCCCTGGGATGCCAGGTGCGCCACACCTCACACAAGCCCAGGCTTTCCGCCCAACTACTTAGGGCTGAGGCCCGCTTGGATCTATGTATGGTAGCTTCCCCAGAAATGTCCAGCCTTGGGTCAAGGACCGCGTTAAAGTCGCCTCCCAGCAGGGTAGTTCCCTGAGGTAATGCTGAGGTTACTCGGTGGAGCGAAAGTAAGAAGGAGTCGTGATTTGCTGGGGGCGCATAAGCGCACACCAAGTTTAGCGGTTGTCCGTGAAGAGTCCCCGTGACCACCATGAATCTACCTTGTGAGTCAGATTGCGTGGAAGAGATTACCATGGGCAGAGATCGGTGGAGCAGAATGGCCACTCCTCTAGAGCCTCTGGAAAACCCTGCGTGATATACCCTATCGTATCCTCCTCTCGCAAGCATAGGGCATCTGGACCCAAGAAGATGGGTCTCTTGTAGTAAAACTACTGCGGGGGAATACCTGCGGAGGGTGTTAAATACTGCCGATCTTTTGATCTTGTCTAACAGGCCGTTTACATTCCAGGAGAGGACCTGGGTTACTGAGGGCCAAGCGGGAGGTATGACACTGTTGGGCATGTTTGGATGTGCGGGAGCAAGCCCAGGGATGACCGTTTCGGACATGACCGTAAGATTTTATATCTACAAACCAGGCTAACCAACTTGTCGCCTCCTAAACCTAACTTAAACTTCCCCTCCCCCCTAAATTCCCCCCCTCCCCATACTCCCCCCCCCGGAAGCATCTGTCGCCCATGTACCCAACCAAAACCAGACAGCCAGTAAAACTGTTATTGGGGTGGAGTGGTGGACCCCTCCTTTCTTTCGGATCAGTTGCAATTAGTAGTCACAAAACAAGCGTTCCACACCATACTCTAGGAAGCCCCCGGAGACATCGATGTTAATCTCGCTAGGGGTCGCCTGAGAGGGTCAGGCGAAGCCCGAATCCCCTTACGTCTCACGCAGGGGCCCCACATCTCCTGTCAGCCGAGTACCGGAGACTGACTCAATCGCCCATCCTCGGCGGGTTGGGACGGTGTTTGGGACACCGGAAGAGTCTCAGTGTTAGATTTAGTATGAGGACCAGAGTCCCGGGCTGCTTCGTCCTCTGCAGGAGCGATCGTGTCTTTCTGTCTGCCTCTCCGGGATCTGGTGCGCCGCCTGCTCCTCCGGGGCCCCTCTGATGGTGAGGGCCCGACATATGGGGTTCTTCCAGTAGTCCCGGGGGGACCCTTTCGGGCTCCAATGCCCTCCTCCGTCAGCCAGTCCCAAGCTTCCTCCGGGGAATCAAAAAAGTAAGCTTTCCCAGCCATGAGGACTTTGAGGCGAGCGGGGAAAAGGAGCATGTACGAGAGCTGCATTGCCCTTAGTTTTTGCTTAACCTGTTCATACGACCTACGGCGGGTCTGGACTTCTCTGGTGTAGTCCGGGAAAATTAGGATTTTGTGGTTTTCCCACTGCGTACCATCTTGCCACCTCGCTTCCCTGAGGATATTGTCTCTGTCCTTAAAGTTAAGGAATCGCGCGATCATCGGGCGCTTCGGACCGCCCGGAGGTGGGCGAGGCGCGAGCGCCCTGTGGGCTCTTTCAATTGCAAACAAGGGCGAGAGGGATTGGTCAGGCATCCAAGATTTGATCCACGTCTCCAGGAATTCGGCGGCCTTATCCTCCTCTATGCCCTCCGGGAAACCTATGAAGCGTAGGTTGTTGCGCCTGGCCCGGTTTTCCGCATCTTCTGCACGACGGTGAAGCTCGCCGGTTCGGGACTGCAGCTGGGCTACTTTGGCTTTGAGGTCGGACAAATCGGTTTCGGTTTGGGAGACTCGGGTTTCCACTTCCGTAATTCGGGTTACAGCATTTCTAAGGTCCTGTCTGATGAGGCCCACGTCCACTCGCACCTCACCGATTTTCGTTTCCACGGCTATCTGCGATGATTGAATAGCTTGGAGAATGGCACTCACCCCATCAGGGGTTGAACCCCCACCAGCCACTTCTCCCCCTCCTCGTTGGCCCGTCGCAGTCGTGAACTGGTCGATTTTTTGTTGGGAGGGCGGAGGTGGTTTGTTCGTTTTATCCTTCCCCATCGTGGCACTTGAGGCGGGGGTCAGGTGGGCCACCCCTTTCTTAACGCGGCAGGGATCCACCCGCGGGGCGCGCCCCAGCTCTCACCAGGCCTCTCGCCGCCCCTCGACCCGCAGCAGACGACTTCGTCGGGGCCCCAAAGCCCACCTCAGATCCGCCGGGCACAGCTCGCAGCGGCCGCCATCTTGAGCTCCTCTTCACGGGAGCAGCCGGGTCATCGTATGAGGGTGAGCCGCCGGCTTTTCATCAATTCGTCCCGCCAGACTTCTCTACAGGTCCCCGGGACACCGGGGCGCCATGTATAGCGCTTTCCGCTCCCTTGGACCACGGTAATTAAGGGCGGATGACGGAGGGGTCCAGAGCACTCTCAAAGTGCGACCGCCATCTTGACGCCCGAAGCCACGCCCCCCGTTTCTGTAATATTGATATTGTGGGCGCAACACCAGCATAAGCAGATGCAACACCCTCATGTGCTGCTTTGATGAGATCTTATCTCGGGTCTTGGTTGGGGGAATCACTCGATCTCCCACCCCAGGAACTGTTGCAAAGGCAACATTCTGTGCACCGATATGGTATGAATATTTTGTAGGGTATGATTTTGGGACAGGCTTGCCTTCATTCAAAGCTTTCATGGCAGCCAAAACGTAATTATCCAAACTTGTCTGGGAATGAGTGACAGCAGCAACAGAAGCCGTAGTTACTACGGATTTGGCTGCTTTGTCAGCCAAGGTATTGCCAATAACGTGTACACCTACACGTTGGTGGCCCAATGTATGGACTACATGAGCATCAGGTAGCTTATCCTTAAGATCAGCCACCCTCCCCCACAGAGTTCTGTGTTTTTATGGTGTCCCCCTTTGGAGTCTCTGAACCCGCTCAACTGCCAATGACTGAGATAATCTTTGTAGGACTGGACACAGTAGTACGAATTACACCCTATCAATGTAAGGTGTCTTGGGTCCGTACGTTCCAATGCCAGGATTAGGGTTTTGAGATTAACAAATTGTGCTCTGCAGTCACCTAGGGTCTGCGTGTAGGTAGCATGAGGGTGGAATATACCATCCTTCATCATTCTGATCATGGCTGCACAAGTAGCTGAGTATTGATGCTGAACCATCAGTGTAAACGACAGCATGGTATCTATCCAGTGGCAAGCTGTTAAGAGGTGCGGGATACTCCTTTTCGTATTGGAGAAATTCTTGTGTTTGAAGTTTTGGGTCAGAGATGTCATCAACATATGTGGCAGACAGGGAGGTTGCCCACTGAATCCAGCGTGGATGTAATGCTTTAGCGTTAGGAGTGCTTGCTTTGGTGACCGCCTCTAAAGCTGGCACAGGGGTACCGACAATAATGCGTTTCCCCATGGCAAGTGGTATCTCCTTGTTGACAGCCATCTGTACTGTAGTCAGAATTTTTGTGTGGGTGCAAAGCATTGTTCTGCATTGTAGTATAAATGTGATTTATATGCTATGGGCACTGTGTCGCCTTCGTTAAAGGTGACATATAAGTGAACCCAACACCACCAGCAATTATTCTGATGGCCAAATTTATTTTGTTATCTCAGGTGTGTAAGTGTTTTGCTTCTAGAATTTCCTGTGGCAATTCTCTAAGGATGCATGTGTGTTCAACTATTCAGTGTCTGCTTGAGAAATCTGGGCGTATTAAATCAGAGTTGCTTGATGAGTTGTGCATAGTCAGGAATATATGTTCTGCCAAAGTTGAAGAAACAGAGTAAAGACTGCAGTTTCTTGATTGGATTTGGTGGCTGGAGTGGAGTACATTTTTCTAAAAATTGCGGGGCCAGGCTCTTGCCCTTATTTTATAGCTCGTATCCCAGGAACAATACACTGAGAAAGAATATTTTAGTTTTCTTGAAATTGAATTTGTAGCTAAACTACGAATCCTAGAACGATCTGCTTGACCCTGGCAAGATGAATGTTGAAGTCGTCATCTGTAAAATAGATGTCATCCACAAAGGACAACACCTAGGGGTCAATATCATGCAATATTGATGTTACACAGAATGAGAACAGCCCTGGGCTCTTCTTATAGCCTTGGGGCAACCAACAGAAGCTTTTTTGTGTGCCGAATGAGAATACACTCAGGTCCCGACTTTCATGTGCTAAATTTTGGCAGAAGAAACGGTTAGAAATATCCAGGGTTGTTTTGTATTTTTTAAGCACTATGTTGTTAATTAGTGCGGTTCTGTGTGAGTTTTGTATTGCAACATGCATGCATGTGACTATTTAAATGTGTGTAATCTAGGAGCAATCTATATGAATGGTCAGGTTTAGCAACCGGGAATAACGGGTTATTCATGGCAGACACAGGGCTCTATTACTCCATGGTACTCAAGCTGAGTGAGGATCTCCCTCACTGGAACTTTGGCTTCTTGTTTAACAGGATATTGGGGCTGAGTCTGGGGTGTAGACCAAATAGGCATTACATGGTAAGTGGAACCCTTATCCCAAACCACATGGTTGCGGTATAGCACAGGTGACTGCGCCAAAGCCCAACTGACAGTATAGGCTTGTTTTACCGCCTCTAGAACAAGATCAGAGAAAGAAGGTAAAATAACATCTTCCCCATGTGGGAGCTTACGGACGTGTTCCGGTGAGGAGTCTCTTTTAGCCAATAGGATATCACAACTAAGGTCCTCCCAGAATATTACACTCATAGTGCGCTCTAGGTCTCCCTTGATTTGGATGTTTAAATCAGAAACCCTGTTGGGTGGGAGAACGTACCCGTCTGCAGTCTCAACTGCAATAACGTTGCTAGTTGCTGTCACATCCAGGTGATCTTTCAGACTCTGGCAACATATCATGACTTCTGCTGCGCTGTCCAACAGGGCCACTGCCCAAGTCTTGTTCTTCAGCAATGTTCTCGAGTTTGCTGACATGTTCAATCGAATGTGCTGCCACATTTTTCTTTTTAAATTGTGGCTTTTGTTGTGGGGATTTGTCTTCTTTCTTGCCTGAAGACCACTGTGAGCCTTACTTTTGTTTCACAAAGCCAGGACGTTGCTCTGACCTGCCCACTCTCTAGCTACGTCAATCCGGTGCATCCTGAAAGGAACAAGAGGGACGTGACTCAGTATATCTGTCAGGAGCTTTTATGTTTTCTCTATTTCTGAGATTAAATCTCCTTTCACAGTTCTCCGGGTGTGGAGAGTCTGCTCTCTGACTTCACCTGTCTTTATTTTGTTTTTGTTTATCCCAGCACTTTTTAGAACCCTCTTGTGCTTGTTTAGTACCTTCCTTAGGGTAATATTATAGATTTCAGGCTTTTTCGGCTTGGCTTCCAAACTATCTTGTCCTATACTAGTTTAGGTATTGGAAATACTTTTCATTAGCTGTTGCTCCTGTTCCAGGTGTGGAATCACCCAGAGCTGCTGGCATACGGCCAACACTACTGCTTACCCTTTATTATTACTGAGAATTATTGAAGAGACTGCATCGAAGTTACGCATCAGTTTCATCCCCAAGTCCAGGGCAGGTGCAGACCAGAGTCCGTTCTCTATTTGTTTCAACACTTACGGCAAATTGGCAAGTGTCGGGGTACCATGTGTAGTAGTGTAAACAGCAGCGAAGAATATACCCCATGTGGTGCAGTCATCCACTAAGGGAACCACTCCGAAAGGCAAGAACATTGTGAGAATTCTATGTTTTTCCTTGGTTCCGAATGGGGAAACAAAGCTTCCAGCTGATTAGTTTTTTGCGCTATCCAGAATGGGATTTTCTCCCATTCCATGGGCACTTTTCCCATGATAGCATGTACTGTTTGTACATTAATCCCAGTAGTGGCCAAGTGATATCCAGCGGGTGCTGGACACGCTGGTGTTGTGTTCAAAGCTCGCATTACGAACTGAACAAGTTGTCTATAATGTTACTAGCTCATTGTAAAGATTGTGCAGATCAGCTGCCTGTATATTTTGTACACCAGGGTGTGGTGAATATGTGGCAAAAATAGGCCACATTGGGCAGTCATTTCCTAAAGGACCTAATCTCACGGGGTTATTACGTGTGGTAGGGTGCCATCAAACCAGTTCTGATGTTCTTGATAAGTAACTTCAAGATACTGGTAAGCCTGGTACTGCTGTGGAACGTTTGCAATTCTATATGTGTGGAGTGTGTACAGTCCCATCTTCTTCAGGAAAGTTAACCCAGGAATAGAATGTTTCTGTTTGGTAAGCTTCATTGGCTTCTACAATTAATGTGACATCCCTGCTCTCACCTGTTAAGCAATGCCCTATTAGACGTAGTGTTAATACATTTCTGACATTCTCTGGAGTGTATTTGGCGTTAGCCATGCTGAAAAACGAGTGAAGAGATGGAACACTCGAGCTCGAACAACCTACTGCCTAGTTAGGTGCTCACTGTTCAGCTGAGGATTATTATCCCCAATGCCACAGACGTCTCCATATATTGGTACTTAGGGTACCTGTTGTGTGCGAGACAGAGATACTCTGGGCATCCGTAAATTAGTGCCAAAATACCACTATTGGGCGCTATGTCATAGTTAGACTCTCGCTTTAGACGAGGCTGCTGGTTTAGGGATGACAGCACTTTTGTTTGTAGGTGACCAGGCCAATCCTACAATAAGTCGAAACTGTTGGCCCAACCCTCTCGGCTTTAAAGCAGTACCTCACCAAAAACCCAAATAGTAAAAGGTGATTTCTGGCAGCCTTTACGCATGGACTCTAGAGTGTGTCATCTCAGGGGAGTTGTGGTGGAACGGAGATAACCCTTTCTCATATGAGCAACAAGTCTCAGTCACACACAAGCAATGAAAGATTCATAGGAATGTTTTTAATATATTTATTTAAAAAACTGCTGTAGGAAAGTGCCACTGTTTGCGTGGTAACCCCCCACTTTTTGCCTGATGTTGATGCCAACTTTGATTGAAAGTGTGCTGGGATCCTGCTAACCAGCAGCCAGCACCAGTGTACGTTCACAAAATCTGTACCTTTGTTTCTAAAATTGGCACACCCATGGCACACAGTTAAGTCCTTTGTAAAAGGGTACCCATGGTACCAAGGGCCATGTAGCCAGGGAAGGTTCCCGAAGGGCTGCAGCATGTATTATGCCATCCTGGGTGACCCCTCACCAAGCACATGTACTGTGCCTTTGTAGCTTGTGTGCTGGTGGAGAGAAAAAGAAAGTCGACATGGCACCCCTCTCAGGGAGCCATGCCCACAAATCATGGCCTGTGGCATAGGTAAGCCTCCCCTCTAGCAGGCCTTACAGCCTTAAGGCAGGGTGCAAAATACCACAAGTGAGGGCATACCTGCATGAGCAATATGACCCTACAGTGTCTAGGCCCATTCTTAGACATTTTAAGTGCAGTGTAGCCATATTGAGTATATGGTCTGGGAGTTTGTCATTACAAACTCCACAGCTCCATAATGGCTTCACTGAATACTGGGAAGTTTGGTATCAAACATCTCAGCAAAATAAACCCACACCGATGCCAGTGTGGGATTGATTGAAAAATGCACCCATAGCCCCTGGACGTTAATCAAACTGCTAGTGTAGGACTGACCGGTCTGTGCCAGCCTGCCACTTTCAGACAAGTTTCTGAACACATGGGGTGATAGCCTTTGTGCTCTCAGTGGCCAGAAACAAAGCCTGTCCTGGGTGGAGGTGCGTCACACCTCCCCCCTGCAGGAAATGTAACACCTGGCGGTGAGCCTCAAAATGCTCAAGCCTCAGTTTACAGTGCCCCAGGGCACCCCAGCTAGTGGAGTTTCCTGCTCCCCGGACATAGCCCTACTTTTGGCGGCAGGTCCGGTGGGAAAATTAGGGGAAACAGGAAGGAATGACCACCCCAGCTAGGACCACCCCTAAGGTGTCCAGAGCTGAAGTGACCCTCTCCCGGCAGAATCCTCCAACTTGGTTTGGAGGACAGGGACCAACAGAGTTAGGTTTGTACCCCCCCTCCCCAGAGGGAGTGGACACAGGAAGGGTGTAGTCATCCTCAGGGACAGTAGCCATTGGCTACTGCCCTCTAACCTCTGAAATGCCCCTAAATCCAGGATTTAAGGGCCTCCCTAAACCCAGCTCACCAGATTCCTGGTGACCTGACAAAGAAGAAGGGCTGGTAAGCTGTAACCCCACAATCGACTAACGGCCTGTTTCCTGCTTCAAAGAACCTACACAAGACCAGCGAAACATCCAGCGGGAGCAGCAATCTCTGCCCAGCTCCAGAGGACAGGCCTGCACCCAAAAGGACCAAGAATTCCTGTGGACAGCGGACCTGTCCAAGAAGAAACAACACCCAAGGACACCAGCACCACTCTGAATGCGTGAGTCCTGACCACTCCAGACTCCCACGGTCCATGTCTAGGTGGGCCAACCGAATAGAGAGGATCCCCAGGTGATTGCAAGCAAGTGCCCACTCTGGGTTGACCTCTCCACCCATCCACGACACCGCCTGCTGAGGGAATCCCAAGCATCCCCCAGACCGCGAAAGCTCCAGACAAAGATATCAGACGCTTAAAAGACCACTGCACCACCAGTCCCTAGGCCTTGGATAACCTGACCTCCGGTGCAGCTAAGTTCATTAGGCGGCCCTCCTCCCTGTCCAGCTGGCGGTTTGCCCCAGTCGACCCCCTGGACCTCGCCTGCAGCATCTGAGTGACCCCGTGGTCCCTCATAGATAATCATTGGAAACCCAACGCCTTGATTACACCCAGCCACCCCAGTGCCACTGAGGGTGTATGATTGGTGCCTACGTGTGAGCCCCCCTGCCCCGAAGACGCAGGCACTTACCTGCAGGTAAGGCCTGATTCACAGTGCCCCCAGTCTCCATACGATCCCATGTTAATTTTGCCTCAACTTTGACCTCTGCACCCTGCCGGCCCCATGTTGCTGGTGGTGGGTGTTTGGGGTCAACTTGAACCCAAACATGTGGACTTCCTAACTCCCAGAGACTGGAACTGTAAGTCCGGTACTTCCCTGTAAATCGTAATAATTTTTCTTCCCCCAGGAACTGTTTCTGAAAATTGCACTGTCAACTTCTAAAACAGATAATTGCCAATATTTCAAGAACTGTATAACTTATCAATTTCAAACAAAGAGCTATTGATATATGTGTGAAATACGAATCTATTGAAGTACTTACCTGCAACTTGAATCTTGTGGTTCTAGAAATAAATTAAGAAAATATATTTTTGCTATATAAAAACCATTTGTCTGGAGTTAATTGAGTGTGCTTCTTCTACTGTCTGCGTGTGTACAACAAATGGTTTGCACCACCCTCTGATAAGCCTAACTACTCCACACTACCACAAAAGAGAGAATTAGTATTATCTGCTTTAGCCTCTATTAAGCCTCTCGGGAACCCCTGGACTCTGTGCACACTATATCTCATTTTGATATAGTATATACAGAGCCAGATTCCCACATTGGTGATGGGGTATACGACTTTGCATTTGCTGGACTACTTAGCCAATACCTGATCACACAATGTTCCAAAATTGCCTTTAGAAACCGATTTTTGAATTTGGCATATTTTTCTAAATGTTTAAAGTCCTGCTAGGGCCTTGGTTAAGTCACCTTAACATTTATTTTTAGATGTAAAAGTTATCGTAAGTTAGGGGATAAGTTACTAGAAGTAGTTTTTAGTTTCTAAAAAGTAATCCCAATTTTAGTACCATAATGAGCAGCTCAGAGGAAATGGCTGTGGAACTCAACCTCACCCCTTAATTCCACCCAGGGATGGCAGAGTTAAGGTCCCTCTGTAAACTGAAAAAGATTAGAACAGGTTCCAACCCTACCACAGTCAAGCTCTTGGCAGGGTATGCAAGGGACCACCCTGCTGAGGAGAAAGACCTCCACTCAGACAGGGAAGATGTGAGAGATGAAGAGGGTGACCTACCCCCTCCTCGCCTAACTAGGGAGATCAGGGCCCCAAGGCCCTTATCTCCAAGGATAGTGCTCACAGGAACTGGATCTTCCATAGAGGAGTCCAGCTCCTCTGGTAACATTGAGGTCAGCCTCAATGAGAGGACCTCCTTTTAGCAAGGAAGGCCAAAATGTGAGCTTTGAAGCAACAACCCTTAGCTATAGAAAGGGTGAGAGCAGAAATGGGCTTAGCACCTATCAATGGTGGCAGCAACACAAAAAGGGTCAGAGGGAATACTGATGTCCTAAAAATCCCCAAAGGGATTGCCTCAAAATATGAAGGTAATGATATCACCAAATGGTTTACAGCCTTTGAGAGGGCTTGTGCAACCAGAAAGCTAAACAGATCTCACTGGGGAGCTCACCTTTGTGCACAGTGTACTGGTAAGTGTAGGGATATACTCCTCACACTCACTGGTGCAGATGCTGAATCCTATGACAACATGAAGGCTACCCTGATTGAGAGCTTTGGATCCACCACTGAGGAGCACAAAATTAAGTTCAGAGGGGCTCACAAAACCTCAAGCCAGTCCTGGGTTGATTTTGTAGATTACTCAGTGAAAACACTAGATGGTTGGATAACTGGTAGTGGAGTGCATGACTATGACGGACTTTATAATTTGTTTATGAAGGAACACCTGTGAAGTAACTGCTTCAATGACAAGCTGCATCAACATCTGTTAGACCTAGTTCCAATTTCTCCCCAAGAATTGGGAAAGAAGGCAGACCACTGGGTCAAGACTAGGGTAACCAAGACTTCCACAGGGGGTGAACAAAAAGGGGCCACAAAGCCTCCCCAGGGGAAGAGTGGTGAGACACCTAAGGACAAAAACAAAGAGCAAAGAGTCTTCACAAGGGCCCCAAAAACCTGGACAGGAGAGTGGGCCCCATGCCTTTTCACATTCCAGAAGTGGGTACAAGGGTAAAAACATTGATCCCAAGAAGGCCTGGTGTCACAGCTGTAAACAGCATGGACACCAAACTGGAGACTTGACCAGTCCCAAAAATAAATCCCCCTAGCACTGCTCCAGTTAGTACTGGTATAGCCAGTCTCCAGGTGGGATCAAGAGTGTGCCCGGAGCAAATCAAGTCCACACTGAAGCTACTCTAGTCTCTTGAGGGTGAGGTGGATATAGCCACACTTGCTGCCTAGCCGCTTAACATGCAAAAAATACAGGCAGCAGCTCTTAAAAATGAAACTAGAGTGAAAGCCCTGAGGGATACAGGTGCCAGTGTCACCATGGTGATAGAGAAACTGGTTTCTCCAGGACAGTACCTGGCTGGACAAACGTATCCAATTACCAATGCTGACAATTTAACTAAAGTCCATCCCATGCTTATGGTGACTTTAGAATGGGGAGCGGTTACTGGCCTGAAACAGGTAGTGGTCTCTTCTGCAATCGCAGTAGAATGCTTGCTAGGGAATGATCTGGAGTCCTCAGCTTGGGCTGAGGTAGAGCTCAAAACCAATGCAGCCGTGTTGGGAATCCCTGAACTGGTGTGAGTGAAACCAAGAATACAAAGCAGAGCACATGGTGAAAAAGAGGTGTTGGAGCCTGGAATAATGGCATGACCTTCCAGGAGAAAAGGTAAGAGGACTGGGGGGGGGGGAACCAGCCTCTGAACAGCAAAAGAAACAAGACCTCTCTTCTCAGGAAGATGTCTTATCCCCTGAGGGAGCCGAGTCAATGGAGCTGGAACCTAATCAGGTAGAGCTCTTGGGCCCAGGGGGACCCTCAAGGGAACAGCTGTGCCAGGGACAAAAGACCTGTCCCACTCTTGAAGGCCTGAGGCAGCAAGCTGCTGCACAGGAGAATGGAGATGTCGGGGGCTCCCACAGGGTAGATTGGGAAGATGGACTACTTTACATTGAAGCCAGAGTCCCCAAAACTGGTGCAACCACGAGAGTGGTAGTGCCTCAGGAGTTTATCCTAACCTTGGCCCATGACATCCCACTATCTGGGCATTCAGGACAAACAGAAACAGAGTAGGCTTGGCAACCACTTTTACTGTCCCAATATGTCCCAGAAGGTGAAGGAGTTGTGTAGCTCCTGTGTCACATGTCAAGCCAGTGGCAAGACAGGTGGCCACCCAAAGGCCCCCCTCATTCCACTTCCTGTGGTGGAAGTTCCCTTTGAAAGTGTTGGTGTGGACATTGTGGGTCCACTTGAGCCACCCACAGCCTCAGGGAACCAGTACATACTGGTACTAGTGGATCATGCTACCAGATACCCTGAAACAATTCCCCTTAGGTCTACTACAGCTCCTGCCAAGGCCCTGATTGGTATTTTTACCAGAGTGGGTTTTCCTAAGGAGGTGGTTTCTGACAGAGGTGCAAACGTCATGTCAGCTTAGAAAAAACACATGTGAAATGAGTGTGGGGTGACCTACAAATTCACCACACCATCCACAAACCAATGTACATGTTGAGAGATTCAACAAGACATTGAAGGGCATGATCATAAGGCTCTCTGAAAAACTCAAAAGGAGATGGGATGTCCTCCTGCCATTGCCTGAGTTTCACTTAAATAGAGGTGCCTCAGAAGGGGGTAGGGTTTTCCCCCTTTGAGCTTCTGTTTGGCCACTGTGTAAGGGGTCCACTAGCACTTGTTAAAGAAGGCTGGGAGAGACCTTTCTATGAGCCTAAAAAAGATGTAGTGGACTATGTGCTTGGCCTCCACTCTAGGATGGCCGAATACATAGAAAAGGCTTTCACAAACCTTCATGGCAGTCAACAACTCCAGAAGTTGTGGTATAATCAAAATGCTGCACTGGTTGAATTCCAGCCACAGCAGAAAGTTTGGGTTATGGAGCCTGTGGCTCCCAGGGCACTTCAGGATAGGTGGAGTGGCCCTTACCCAATCCTGGAAAAGAAGAGTCAGGTCACTAACTTGGTGGAACTGGGCACTAACAGGACACCCAAGAGGGTGATCCAAGTTAAGCGCCTGAAACTCTACAATAATAGGGCAGACATAACCATGTTAATGGTTACTGATGAGGATCAAGAAGCAGAGTGAACCTCTCCCTGACTTCCTCTCAAATGACCCTAAGGATGGATCATTAGATGGAGCTGTCTATTCAGACACCCTCTCAAGCCAACAGCAATCTGACTGCAGGCAAGTTCTACAGCAGTATGCTAAGGTCTTCTCTTTGACCCCTGGTCAGACACAGCTGTGTACCCATGATGTGGACACAGGAGACAGCTTCGCTGTCAAAACCAAAGTATACAGACAGTCTGACAAAGAGCATCAAAGTGCAAGTCCACAAGATGCTGGAGTTAGGGGTAAGTGAGCACTCAGACATTCCCTGGGCTAGCCCAGTGGTCTTAGTCCCCCAAACCTCACATCAAAGATGGTAAGAGTGAAATGAGGTTCTGTGTGGACTATAGATGCATACCCTATACCCAGTGCAGATGAATTGATTAATCAGCTAGGTGCAGCCAAATTCTTAAGTACCTTTGACTTAACTGCAGGGTACTGGCAAATTAGGATGGTGCCTGAAGCAAAAGAAAAGACAGCATTCTCTACACCTGATGAGCATTATCAGTTCACAGTTTTACCATTTGGCTTAAAGAATGCCCCTGCCACGGGCCAAAGGTTGGTGAATCAAGTCCTGGCTGGCTTGGTGTCTTTTAGTGCAGCATATCTAGATGATGTTGCGGTCTTTAGCTCCATCTGGCAGGATAAACTGATTCACCTGGGGAAGGTTTTGCAATAAGCAGGCCTCCCTATTAAAGCATCAAAGTGCCAAATAGGACAGGGCGCAAAGTAATACTTGGGCCACCTTGTAGGTAGAAGCCAAGTGCAACACTAACAGCCAAAGATCCAGACCATTCTGGACTGGGAAGCTCCAAAAACCCAGACTTCAGTCAGGGCATTCCTTGGCTTGACTGGTTACGAGAGGAGATTTGTGAAGGGGTATGGATCAATTGTGATTCCCACCAAAGAACCTTCCTCCAAGAAGATGCCCAGAAAGGTAAACTGGACTCTTGACTGTCAAAAGGCCTTGGACACCCTGAAGGGGGCTATGTGCTCAGCACCAGTTCTCAAAGCTCCAGATTATTCTATGCAGTTCATTGTGCAGACAGATGCCTCTGGACATGGGATAGGAGCAGTCCTGTCCCAAACCAATTACGATGGCCTTGACCAGCCTGTTGCTTTCATTAGCAGGGGGTTACTCCCCAGGGAGCAGCGTTGGAGTGCCATTGAATAGGAGGCCTTTGCTGTGGTTTAGTCACTGAAAAAGATGACAATACTTATTTGGTACTCACCTGTAGTAAAGTACCCTCTTTCTTGGCATGGTTACCCACCTGTTCTGCCTGTTGTCAGTGTGTTTGACTGTGTCTGCTGGGATCCTGCTAACCAGGGCCCCAGTAGTTTGCTCTCTCCTGTAAAATGTACCTTTTACTCCCCACAATTGGCATACTGGTTTCCCCCCCCCCCCCCCCATGTAAGCACCTAGCATATGGTACCTAGGAACCCAGGGCATTGGGGTTCTAGGGGATCCTTATGGGCTGCAAAAGTTATTCTGCCACCCATGGGGAGCTCCTGGAAAGGGTTCTGCAGGCCTGCCGTGCAGTCTGTTTGAAACGGGTGCACCCCTAGGGTAGGCCCTCTCAGCCCAGAGGGCAGGGTGCAGGTACCAGAGTGTCAGGGCACGCCTACACTAGCAGAGGTGCCCCCACAAACTCCAGATCCATTTTACTAGACTTTGTGAGTGCGGGACGCCATTTTACTGGACATAGGTCACTAACTATGTCCAGCTTGATAATGGTAACTCCGAACCTGGGTATGTTTGGTATCAAACATGTCAGAATCGTACCCCAATACTGTTGCAAGTATTAGAAGTATGATTCCATGCACTCTAGGGGCTCCTTGGAGGACCCCCCACATTGCTGCCACCGGTCTTACACGGTTTTTTGGGGCAGCCCAAGCTGCTGCCACGCCTCAGACAGGTTTCTGCCCTCCTGCTGCTTGATCGGATCAAACCTAGGAAGGCAGAACAAAGGATTTCCTTTGGGAGAGGGAAGTAACACCCCCTCCCTTTGGAAATAAGTGTGACTAGTTTGGGAGGGGTAGCCTCCCCAAGCCTGTGGTATGCTTTCAAGGGCACATTTGGTGCCCTTCGTGCATAAACCATTCCAGACCGGTTCAGGGACACCCAGCCCTGGCGCGAAACTGGACAATGGAAAGGAAAGTGACCACTCCCCTGTCCATCAGCACTCCAGGGGTGGTGCTCAGAGCTCCTCCAGAGGGTCCCTGGGTTCTGCCATCTAGTTTCCAAGGGTGGCAGGGAACTCTAGGAGCACCTGATTGGCCAGGCAGGTGACATCACAGCCCCCTCCTGAAAGGTGCTTACATGGCTAGGTGATCAATGTCCCTTTCAGGGCTGTTTAGGGTCTGCAATCAACGAAGAAAACTCTTCTGCAACTTTGTTTCCACAACTCATGACACCTTTGAAACATTTACCCAGCCATGCATCCTCAAAAGACAGCATCTCTTCAGCCTGCACAAGAAGAAGGAATCTACCTTGAAGGAGTCACTCCACTGCAACCGCAGGCACCTACAGCAAGAGACAACAGGCTGTGTGGATCTCCCCTCATCTTGAGCTGCGTGGATCCTCCATCACGGGTGGTAGTCCGGAATAGTCCTCTTGGTCATCTCTGCCAGCAGTCCAACTTTGGTGGAGGTAAGCCTTTGCTTTCCCATGCAGGACAGTAGCCCCATGAACGGCATCTCTTGCAGCTGCCAAGGCTTGTCTGCATCTCCTCCAAGGGATCTTTAAGCGACGTGTAGCTCCAGCCCCCAGCACTTCTTCCTGCACAGCACTGCCTCCTGCATGGTGCTCTGGAAGCATGGGATCTTCTTTTGCAGTGCTGCATGGGCTCCTTCTGCGACTCCTATGTCCCCATCCTGTGGAACTCCTGTGGGTGATGCCTCTACTCCTAAGGACTCTATGTGACGCTGAGGGTCCCCTGTGACTCCCCCTCCTGGGTTGAGTCCTCCTGGGCCTTGCTGGTCCCAGGCAGCACCACTTTTCCACTAACCACGAGTTTGCCTTTGCCAAGGCTTGATGGAGGAATTCCTACACAGACACCTGCTTGCACCCATCAGGAACTCTTCTACGGCTCCAGGGCTGCAGTGCTGACCTGTTCTTCATCACCGTCAACCAACTCCTGCAAGTACAGTAGTAGCGCCTACTCCTCCTGGACTCCACTGTGACTTTTAGACTTGGTCCCCTCTTTCCACAGGTCTTCTTTCTTCAGGAATCCACTGCTGTTTTTCTTGCAGTCTTCTCTGTGTGTCTTCTTTTCCTTCCTTTGGGTGGTTAGGGGAAAATCCAGTGATTTCGTCCTGCTTTCGTGGTTGCTGGGGGGTGTTGTGTTACTTAACTCTGTGGTTTTCTAGCCCCCCACCCCCGCCCCATCTCCCCTCTACACATTCCACTTATGTAGGTGGGGGTCCTGTGTTTGCATTCCATTTTTTTTGTATATGGTTTGTGCTCCCCCTAGGGTCACTATTGGTTATTGCTATTTGCACTGTTTTCTAACATTTTCTATGTATATTTCTGATTGCTAGTGTATATATTTGGTGTATTACTTACATCCTATTGGAGGGTTGCCCCTCTAGTATTTTGTGGTATTGTGTTCCAAAAATAAAGTACCTTTATATTTGTACAACTGAGTGTTTTCTTTCATGTGTGCAACTGCTGTGTGACTACAGTGGTATTACATGAGCTTTGCATGTCTCCTAGATAATCCTTGGCTGCTCATCCACAGCTACCTCTAGAGAGCCTGGCTTCTAGTCACTGACTAAACTTCACTAAGGGGGGATACCTGGACCTGGTATAGGGTGATAATACCCTAGATACTCACCACACACCAGGCCAGCTTCCTACACCAGATAACAGTCCCGTAAGTCGCTGTTAAGTGCCCAAATGCAGTACATGTTTTCCCTCATAGGCTAACATTACTGCACCCAAAAAGTGCACTATCACCTTTCGAAAACTGTAAATATTCATAAGTACGTACCTGATTCCGATGATCTTGGTATCTAAATTCATATAAAAGTATGGTTCATAAATTGGTGTTTGATTTCTTTGAGTGTGTTTCCCACTTTCTGCCTTTGTGTGTGCAATGTATGCTTAGCACTACCCTCCGATATGCCAAACTACTCGCCTATGTAGTGGATCCTATTTAGTTTTATTGGGAATCAGGAGTTCGCTTAGCTTTCTGGCTTGCAGACCTGTGCCTCCGTCACCAAGTATTTTTTAACCTACTTAGCCTGATCTGTTTTAGCGCATTTATTTCATTATTTCTTCTTCTAAGATGGCTGCTTTTTTTATAGTTAAGAACATGTTTTGATTTCACATTATCAGTGCCACTCTGTGAAGGCATCATTATCAGCGCCAAAGACCAGTGATATACGTAGGTATTCACACCATGTCCCTTTGTCACTTACGTATGACAGGAACAATGTACTTTTGGAGGTAATTGTTTATATAATTGACGGCCCAAGCATGCCTCCTTATCTATTGTTTAGGAACATACCTGCGTCAGGGGTCCTACAAGCGAAGTATAAATACATCTCAAACAGCCAAGGCTATCAGAGGGATTCCTCCAGATGCCATCAACGCTATCTATGCTACTCGTCGCCTTGATGCAGCCTTCGTGTCCCTACGGAGTCTGACCTAGACACCTCATTCCAAGGTAATGGAAGGTTGTGGGGGCGCTTCTCATGGACAGAGTACTAGCAGATTAGGTTTATCACACATAGCTCTCTTTAGGTTAGAAATTAGGTTCTCCATGCGAGGGTCTTAGGGTATTTTACATCTTATGTTTATTGAAAGATGGTGGAGGTGGAGAGAGAAACTTTGTGAAAGGACTATACAAGACCCAAGCAAGACTGCAAGAAACAGAAGAGGACCTGCAAATGAATGGGACCAAGTCTAGTTCCAGTTGGAGTGTCCGGTTGGAGCAGGAGCCACTACCCACCTTTCTGGAGTTGCATGACCAGGTCGAAGGTGAAGACAAGGAGTCGGCTATGCAGCACAGGGGCAGAGGAAGAGTTCCAGAAGTGATGCAGACGATGTCCCACATCGGAAGAAGAGTTGCAGTCCATCAGTGGTGAGGAAAAACCACCAACAAGCCTTGGCAAAGGCAAGAGTTGCAGAAGAGGATTTGCACAGCTGCCGGGGACCAGGAAGGTCTGAGGGAGCTCAAGCCAAGGAGGGGAGTCCCAGGTGTCCCCCCGCAGCCAGGAGATGTTGAGGAAGCAGCCCCCACAGGCAACAGGCACAGGAGTCAGTAAGTCCCACTCAGCACACCTGGAAAGGAGTCACACGTCACTGTAACAGCAGGCAGGATACCATGCCTTGCTGGGAAGAGTGCTGGAGGTCAGAACTACACGGAGGCTGAAGGTATCTTGGAAGAAGAGCCAAAAAGCCTTGGTAGCTACAAGTGTCACGGTGCAAAGGGGTACTGTCCTGCAAGGAGAGACACAGACTCACCACCTCCAAAGTTAGACAGCTGGTTGAGGGGACCAAAGGGACCACTCAGGACCACCACCTGTATTGCAGGATCCACGCAGAGTTGCAGGAGAGAGGATCCATGCAGCTGGTCGTCATTACAGTCGGTGCTTGCCGATGCAGGGGAGTGACTCCTTCACTCCAAGGGAGAGTCCTTCTTGCTTCTTGGTGCAGACTGAAGACTTGCCACCCTCAGAGGATGCACAGCTGGGGAAATGTTACAGTTGCTGGAAGGAGCTGGAGAAATAATGTTGTAGAGCAAAGTTGTCGCTGGAGCTGCAGATTGTAGGTTCCTGTGAAGTCCAGTTTCTGTTCCAGTGGCCAGAAGTCGAAGTAAATGTTGCAGAGGAGTCCTGCTGGAATCTTGCTTGTCCAATCTGAAGACCCACCTAAGAGGGAGACCATAAATAGCCCTGGGAGGGGGATTGGTCACCTAGCAAGGTGACCACCTATCAGGAGGGGGCTGTGACATCACCTGCCTGACCTGGCCACTCAGATGCTACCTGAGGCCTCTGCTCACCTTGGACTCAAGATGGCAGAATCAAGTGGCCACCTGGAGGAGTTCTGGGCATCACCCATGGGGTGGTGATGGACAGGGGAATGGTAACTCCCCTTTCCATTGTCCAGTTTTGCATCAGAGCAGGGACTGGAGGTCCCTGAACAGGTGCAGACAAGTTTATGCAAGAAGGGCATCAAATCTACCCTTCAAAGCATACCAGTGGCTTGGAGAAGCTACCCCTTACAAGCCATGTAACACCTATTTTCAAAGGGTTGCATCCCTCTCCCCAAGGAAATCCTTTGTTCTGTCTTCCTGCGCTTGAGCTGTTCAAACATCAGGAGGGCAGAAAGCTGTCTGTAAAATGACAGCAACGCTGGCTGCCTTGGAAAAGCCTTCAAACTGGTAGGAGCAACGCTGGGGGTCCTCTAAGGAGCCCCCAGAGTGTATGGAGTCATACAACCAATAGTGGCAACAGTATTGGGGTATGATTCCAACATGTTTGATACCAAACATACCTAGGTTCGGAGTTTTCATTTTGTAGCTGGACATAGGTAGTGACCTATGTCTAGTACACGGCTAAAGTGGTTTCCCCGCACTCACAAAGTCCAGGAAAATGGAGATGTTCGGGACAACCAAATTCATAGGAAGAGAGCACAGTTCCTGGGATCTTGGTTAGTAGGATCTCAGCAAACAAAGTCAAAACACACTGACATCAGGCAAAAAGTGGGGGGTAACCATGACAAAAAGAGGGTACTTCCCTACATTTGGGACTTCAGGTGAGCATGGGGCAAGGTCCAAGGCCACACAAACAGGTCACCTTCGAAGGCTCTGGGTGCAGAGATGTGTTACGGTGACGGGTGTCCCATTCACTTCAATAGGAATGGGCAGTCGGGATGAGGTTGCAACGTGGGACTGGGGGGCCAGTTTGGGGGAAATGCACAGGGGGCTCTAGCCCTGAGGTTCTCTGGCATGTAGGGACACCGCTGGTCCACTTATCCTCGGGCTGTGGGGCTCGGGTGCAGTGGTGTCTTTTGGAGTCTGATCCAGTGCTGGAGTTACTTGCAGTTGGAGGGGGCCTGCAGAAAGAGGCTGCAGGCGGTGACTAGAAGTGCAGTCTGGCTGAACCAACAAGTGGGCTCAAGTCCCATGATGCTCGGGGACATGAGAACACCTTTGATCCTCTTCTCCTCAGGCCGGTGCGGCTGGGTGCAGAGGTGCCCTGAAGTGTTGGATTTCTGTCACCGGAGTTTCATGCGGTAGAGGGGGCCTACACAAAGAGGCTGCAGGTGGTGACTGGGAGTCTGATCTTGGCCAACGCCAGGATGGGCTTAGCCTTGGAGTGTTTCCGGACCCCGTTGACACCGTCACCTCCCTCGGACTCTGGTTGTGTGGAGCAGGTGCAGAGGCACTTTGAGGATGTGGATGGCAGAGTTTAGAGGCCCTCTCTTTGTCTTGGTTTCTGCTGCAGAGGAGCAAACAGGACAGCTGGGCCACTCACAATGTTTGTCTCACTGTCCCTGAAGTCCCTTGTATTAATAAATCCAACACTGGAATCAGTGTGGGTTTATTATTAATCAGAGGTGTTTGATACCAAAGACCATAACTTTCAGTGAAGCCATTATATAGCTGGTGAACTAGTTCTGACCAATGCCCAGTACATACCTTAATATGGCATCCTTGTTCACTGGTGCTATAGGTAATTGAACTGGCCAGCACAGTGGCATAGCTTATAATGCAGATATGTTCTCACATGTAACATAATGCATCCTGCCTTAGGACTATAAGGCCTGCTGTAGGGGTGACTTACAAATATTATATGCAGTGTTAGGGGACATGGCACACAAGGGTGTGTCCTGTGTTTTCACTTTTTAGAGTGCCTTGTCACACAGCCTGCAGTGGCAAACTGTATGGGTTTGGTGCTATATCCCTTAGAATGGCACAAGCTATACTGCAACTCCTAGGGACCCTCTTTAGGTACTATTCCCTATGTACCAGAGGTACAACTTACTAGGGACTTACAGAGGTGGTAAAGGACTGGTCACTAAGGGATCAAGTGACCAGTTATGTTTTGGGGGAAGGAACTTTGGCCCTGGGGACCCGGTTAGCAGGAACATAGTGTGCTTCATTAAAAGTTGCATCAAATACCAGACAAAAATTGGGGGTGGGCGGGGGAGGGGACACTACTGCAACAAAACTCAGATCCTAGAACCAGTGCTTGATGTTTCCATAACTCAAATAAACTATTAACCAAACTACAGTGGATCAGTAATCTCCTAAACAGACTCTAAGGACACAAATTTACTGTGAAAGAGACAGTCCTGTGGGTCCAGATTTTGCGGGTAATACTATGTCACTTAACTGCCAACACCGTGAGGGGCTAAATATAGAGTTCAGTTCTTAACCTAAAAGAAGACACCCTGTCTAGACAACAATATGGGTTACAGAAAAATTGGTGCTTAAGTGGAAGTCCTTTTGCTAGGCTAGTTCTTCTGGTAGAGTTTTCAAGCTGATAAACACCAGGCTTGAAGTACATAAAATGCATTTGCAGCTCAGTAATCACCAACACTGATGCACAGGAGCTTTAAAGCACTTCCAGCTTTTTGTCCCTGAACAAAATATGGTTATCTGGGACTCATACTTTATTAATCATAGATAACTATGCTATTACTTGGTTACTGACCCACTAATTTGTATATCAGAAAACCATCAACTGCAGCAAAATGGGAGTTCATTGACTGAAGATCCAAGAGGCTCAAAGAAGCTGACAAAAAGGTTTATGGTGCCACGAGTCACAATCAAATGATGGGTGCATGGTCCCGAGACAGGAAACACCTTAGTAAAAGAAGAGGGCAGGACATCATCCACTGGGATTTGTCTTGGGACCCATATGGAAAAATTACAGTGACAGAATGGACAAATAGTGCATCTTTTTCATCACAGAAAGCATCACCACTGTTACAATCCAAACCCTCCCCCCACAACTGTAGGAAGCTGGCTATCTATGTAGTGTATCAATGTAAAGGGGACACTATGCAGATAATCCAGGTTGACCCTTTTTGGCTGACAGGGGTTAAAATAATAACCCTAAAAGCTCTATTTTGTGGCAGTGGGGACAAGCATTTAGGCGTATCAGAGGACAGTTTGAAGCATTTACTGTACACACAGAGCCAGTAAGCGAGACATTCATTCAAAGAAATACAACACCAATTTATAAAAATAACACTTATTTTATATGAATTTAGATATCAAGAATCAGGTAAGTACTTTTCGAGATATGAATTTTTATAAGTTTCAAAAGTTGAGAGTACAATATCTGGAGCGGTAATGTTATCCTATGGGGAAAACATGTATTGCATGTCAGCGACTTACAAGGCTGTTCTTCAGGACTTAAGGAGAGTATGGGGCAAGTTGCAAGACCACATCAACAGTCACCTCAGGGGGCTCTGGGGCATCCAGGTGCAGAGGTGTGTTACGGCATCGGGTGTTTCATTCACTTCAATAGAGATCGGTCTGGTTAAAAAGAAGCAGCAAGCAAAGACCAGAGGGGCCAGTTCGGGGGAACCCGCAGGGTGGCTCGAATCTTGAGATGCTCATGTATTTATTTTTAGTCTGCAGTATAGCAAAGCAGCAGGTTAGTTTTCCTCGGTGTTGGTCCTCGGACTGGACACAATAAGCCTTGGCTGCTGCAAGGGGTCGGGTGCCCCAGTTGCTGGTGCTCTGCGGCTCAGGTCAGTCCTGGTGTCCCCACACTTGGAGGGAGGACAAATTAGACCTGTAAGAGCACAGTGACATGGACATCTTCTTGGGTGGCTGCTGCGTTGGTAGTTCTAGTTAGCAGCACAATGGTAAACTGGAACTTGCTTCTTTGGTGCCTGCAGCTGCAGGGAAGTAGCTCCTCTACTTCAAGGGAGATTCTCTGGCGGGTCACTGGCTGCCCTCTGGGTTTTTTGGAGTGTGCACAGCGGCAGGACGATTGTCAGGGGCAGCAAGGAGGCTGGCAGGTTTGGCGCCAAGCCAGTCATTGCTCCTCTGTTCTCAGGTCAGCACTCTCCTTTGTCCACTCCTACTCTCTGTACTTCAAGTGGTAAGGGGAGTGAAGGGCAGTAGCCAATGGGCTACTTTCCCCTTGGATCACTACACCTACTAGATTACTATTTCCTTTGGGGAGTGGGCATCACCCTGTCCCAGTATCCCTAATTCCACCACACACACAAGATAATGGAATTCCTAACTTTGTGTTTATTTAAGGCTGGTCACCCTAGAGGTTTATCCTTCCTGGCAGTGCAAAACCCCTCCTGAATAGCTAATTTTCCCGCCTGCCCTAGTGCCAAATGGGCCTCAGAGCAGCAGGTTGCCACTCCCAGGTCAGGGGAAGCTGGGACCGCATATCAAAGGCGGCAGGGAGGGGGCGTGGCTAGGACGCCAAAGATGGCATACATGTAAATTCAGTGCTCGGCTACAGCTCTCCAGATATCCGGTCGAATTAGCCCGGGAAATCAGTGCGGAGGAGCCAAGATGGCAGAGGCGGGCCAGGGCGTGTGAGGTGGCCTTCGATGGACTTCCTCCAGACGTGTCTTGGAAGGGATGAGGATGTGGTGGCCTGGCAAACCTCAGACTGCGCACGGGGAGCACAGTGGCCTTGGTCGGGGCTGCACTGCAGAGGGAGAGCTGAGGAGGTGTGTGCACACCCAACGGGTGCTTGGGCAGAGGCCACTGGATGAGCAGGCGCTACAGCCGTGCTTTGAACTGCGGATCAGGCAGCCAGCGGAGGAGGGGACGGCTCGCCTTAGTGGCCCCCTAGGGGAGAAGACTGCTGCTCGACATACCGCTTCCTGAAGGCACAGTGGGCCCAGAGGACAGCGGCTCACTTGGTGCTGCAGGGGGGCGCGAGGGAGGACAGGCTGGAGGTCTTTCGCTGCACTAGAGGCCGAGGTGACTGAGGAAGCCGGGCGGACTCCTCTGGGCATCTGCTGGCTGAGGACTGGGATGCAGCAGTGGCCTAGCAGACCCCTGACTGCAGTCATCAGGAGTGCAGTGTGCTGTGGTCTTGCTCAGGCCGTATTGTGGCAAGAGACCAGAGGCGGTAAGTGCACACCATGCGGGCGACTGGGTGGAGGCCCTCGGCCGCGTGGGCGTTGAGCTGGACGTCAGGCCCCAGATCAGGGACTCTGCAGCGGTGGTGACAACTCACCTTCATTGCTGAGAGGTACCCCGTGGAGAAGATTGCTGGGCTAGGACACGCGCTGCATCGGATGCCCTCAGGGGAAGTGTTGGGTTTAATGTATGGCCCATCTAAGTGAACAGGGACCCACTGTAAGTGGAGCCATTTGGGGGATCTCCAACACCAGTCGCTGACAGGGACTCAGAGTAGCCTCCCTTCACTTACGTTCCATGCTAGTAAAGGGGGCGCTGAAGGACTGAGTTGTGCCTGTTTGCCTGACGCCTTTCTTCACCCTAGAAAGAGCTCATGGGTTCAAAGCGCGTCCACCGGCGCCGGGCCACCCACCTCGCCCAGTGGTGGCTCGCCTCTTGCACTTCAAAGACAGGGACACCATACTACCACAGGTGCATGAACACTGCCCCTACGCACTCGGGAACAGGAAGGTGCTGTCCCTGATTCACAGCAAAAGTAAAAGCTTGGAGGGTGTCCTATCAATATGTCAAAAAAACTCTCTGCGATGAGGGACTGCAGTATTCCTTAATCTTCCTGGTGGAATTGCAGATCATCCATGAGGGAACAACAAACATTTGCACAACACCAGACGAAGCATGGTCCTGGCTCCCAGGAATATCAATCTGGCTTGACGCGCACTGGGCCCCAGATGAAAATTCAGAAAGTCAGACAGCGATCTAGGAAGAGGTCTTGTGACCCTGGTGGGGGATCCAGGCTAAAGAAACCCTCTCCTACACCGACCGAAAGGGAGAGTTCTGCGGCACTGCAGGAAGTGGCGGACCTGGTGCTGACACAAAGACCAGCATGGGAAACAGGGGACTCTTCGGACCATGGCTCAATGGCTTCAGAATCTGAAGCGTCTAATATTTCTGAAGAGTCCCCCCACCACCCCTGATGTTTCCCCAAAGACTGCCAAGGATCTGATTTAAATACCAGCCACTGTGCGGTGCCCTGGAGGCCTTCCAGTTTCAGGTGTGGGGGCTGCCTAGATGGCTTCCGCAGAACTGGTGCTTGGGGTGGGCAGCCTACAGTGGTACGTGCAACAGACTCACCTGGCCAACATCCCAGATAAATTTCAGGAACAACCTGAATATTCCGAATAGGGTCGGAATGGAGCTCTGGATTATAACCTTCAATGGCCCCCACCCCCCTGAAGATCATCGCTACCACGTGGTTAGAGGAGATGGTGGTCTTAGAAGAATGTTTTCCTTGTTTTACAGGTTTGGACAGACAGCCGTTGCAGGGCTGCCCTTGGGCATGGGAGTTTGTGGTGGGTGTACTTTTGTTGGTCTGGGGTCTCCTGTGATTGCTGGGGGGAGTGTCAGCTCAGTGGGACAAGTCAGGGCACATCACTTAGCTCCCACATGACCACACCCCTAGTAACTGACTTGTGGAATGCTGTGACAATTATGTTGAAAATTAGGGGGATGGGTTCTGCCGCTAAACAGCATTACATACACAGGTATTTACAGAGATGCGGCTCTAAAATAGTTATGCTACAAGAAACACACCTACTTGCTGGGGAGGTTGAATGCCTACACCATAGGTGGAGGGGCCACATTCACGCTACGTCCTACTCTGCATACTCCTGGGGAGTGTTGATCTAGGTGAAGGCTGATACTCCTTTTGAGCACAAACACCTTCATTGATCAGGAGAGATGTTATGTGCTGGTCATGGGCAAGTTGAGGGGCAAGGAGATTATACTAGGGAGTGTTTATGCTCCAAATGAGGATCAGTTAACTTTCTTTCATAAGTTCTCCACCACAGTGGCATCTATGGGTACTGGCAACCTACTCCTAGGTGGGATTTTAATTGTGAGCTAAATACCAACATGGATAGATCTACCCCACGACTCCTGGACACCACCAACCCGTAGGATATCAGAGGGCCTGCAACACAGCTTAAGCATTAGGACCAGACAGATATCTGAGAATACAACATGACCAGGTGCGAGAATATTCGTATTTTTCACTGATATATAAATTACATGAGACTAGACATATTCCTATGCTCTACCACTATGGCAGGCCAAATGCTCTACAAGGAGTGTCTGGGGCATACTCTATCAGACCATACATCCCTATTACTTAAATACTGTTCAATGCCGGAACGGCTGGCTATAACTCTGTGGAAACTTAACCCGCTGCTGCTAGAAGATGCCCCCTTCCGGGACTCCCTACATAAAACTATCACATACTATTTTCACTTCAATCAAGGAACCACTTCTTCTGCTCTGCTTGAATGGGATGCATTTAGGGTGGTGGCCCAGGAACATTGCATAGCGCAGAAGGTGGGGGCCAGAAGGGCTATGGAGGGGGAGCCTGAGACACTGGAGACCCAGCTGCATGACTTAGATAAACTGGGGCAACGGGAAGATGTGGATAATTTATATAGTGAAACAAGAGAGGAATATCACAAGGTGTTAGAACACCTGCGCTGCCTAGACTAAAGGGTTACATGGCTAAGGCCAATGATGAGGAAGGGAAAACTGGGAAATTATTGGCATGGCTAGTTAACTCATCAACCAGGGGTAAGCACATTACACAAATACGAACGGAAGAGGGACTAATAGCCTATTCCCCAACTGATAAACACCACATTTCGTAGATGCTAACAAACACTTTACTCTAGCTCTGAATCATTGTCAGGAACGAAACTAATGGAATACTTGTCTCCCACTCCTTTACACAGAGTGGACCGAGTGACACAGGAAACCTCAGGTGGTCGGGTGACGGTACACAAAATTTGAGTACCAATAAGGAGATTGCTAAAGGGAAAACGCCAGGCCCAGATGGAGTAACAGCAGAGTTCTATGCTGTGTTTTCATTGGCACTGGCCCCTAAACTACAAGCTCTATACACAAAATTGTTTCGCTTGGGGACATTACCAGACTCCACAAGAGAGGCCTTGGTAATACCACTGCCCAAGACCTCAGAGCTAGGTGCCCTGGGGTTAGCATTACGTCCACTCTCCATGCTAAATATGAATTTTGAGATCTTAAGCAAGGTCCTTATCACACGACAGGTGCCACACATACAGGCACTGGTGCAATCGGATCAGAATGGGTTGATCCCGACGAGGAATCCTCTCTGAACCTTCGTAGGCTGTTTCACGTCATGTACCACCTGGAATTGAATTGCTAACCCAATGCTGCATTAATGTTGATTGATCTTGAAAAAGCATTAGACTTCATTAACTGGGACTTCATGCTGTCATGTTACAATAGGACTTGGTGATGCATGGGTAAACTGGGTTCGATTATTGTACACATACCCTATGAACAAAGTAAAAACAGTCTCCATGGTGTCATCCCAGAACAAGATTGGCAGGGATACCAGACAGGCGTGTCCATTGTCTCCCCTTTTGTTTGCTCTGGCCATAGAGGCACTGTCAGCATTATTTCGCCTGGACTGACCTCAGAAGGTAGATCGCTTATGATATCCCTATATGCTGATGATCTGCTTCTTTACCTGAGGGATGTGCATAAGAGCACCCCGTTTGCGATGTCTCTCTTGTCGACCTTTACCCCACACTCTGGCCTAAAAGTGAATGTAGCCAAAACATATCTGTTTCCGCTGTCCCTGGATGCGGAACGATCCCCCTCACTCCCGGGTGGCCTGACCTGGTCCCCTTCCTCATTAAAGGACATAAGTTATCTGAATATTTCACTTCCCAGCAGACCTCCAGAACACCAATTTGAAAGCCTCGATCAGAGCGCTACGCTCCAGCATGCAATTCTGGAGATCAATAAAACTTACGATCATGGAACGCACATCCCTGTTCAAAATGATTACGTTACCCAGACTATTATACTATTTTACAAATCGATCGGTCAAGGTCCCAGTGTCGTGGTTTCAACAATTGGAGTCCCTTTTGCGGGAGCGAATATGGGACTCTGGCCACAGCACTGTCTCTTTAGAGGTTCTTCAGAGATCACGGGAGAAGGGGGCCTAGGTATCTCAGACTTTGAATTGTACTATTTGGCAGCACAGCTGCAGTGGGTCGCCCGGTGGTTGGATGGTTCTCACCCGTACGAGCTTAGGTTACAGGGGCCGATGGATACGCCAGTGATATTGCTGGCAAAGCTGCTCAATGGAGCTGTGGTACTCCTTTATCACAGTCAACTGGTTGAGGTGACGCTGTGGTGTTGGAGGCGTGACGTTGCCGCTCCCCAGGGAACTTATTGTGTGGGGGACACTGCCTTTGGCTGATCTTCCAGTTGGTGACCCTATTACTATCTTCACTAGTACCGAGCTTGCCTCTTAGACCGCAGAGGGCATACCGACTGTGGGAGACTGTTACCAGCAAGGAGTGCTGTTACCCCTGGCTGACGTGAGAGCAATTGGATTTGCTACCGGGACAATTCCTAACTTATCAAGCCTTGACGCATACATTTAAGAGTCTGTGGCCAGGAGTTATTCGGGAGCCAGAGACACTTTAGGATTGTCCAGACACGTGAAAAAAAAGCTTTAACAGGCCCTCATACACATGTTCCAGAAACCACTAGTGGCAATCAGATGGCGGTGGGAGACACTGTTGGGACATGACATCTCGGATTCAGATTGGTGGAAGGTGTTGGCCTATCCGCAGAGAGTATCTGGGAATAGCAGGCTGAATTATACCCAGTTTAACTACCTACACATAACATACTTAATGCCACACACACTACAGGTTATATATGGGTGAGGACCCCAGACCCTGGCCATGATGCACATATGTTGATGCAGATTTTGTACACAGGGTGTGAGGATGCCCAGCGATACAGATGTTTTGGGAGGGGGTCGTTAGTAGTCTCAATAATGTTCTAGGACGTGCCCTCCAGTGCACGGCAGAGACATGCTGACTGGACCTATTTACTAGGCCACACCCTAAGAAGGTGGGCTCTAGGTTTCTCTATCTAGCCCTGATATTGTCAAGGCGCAGCATAGCAAAGCAGTGGATGCCATTAGTGGGACCGAGCTTCCCACAATGGACTAGAGAGGTCACGTAGTGGGCGGGCACCGAGGAGAGAGCATTGCTCAGGGATGATGCCAGGAGTATATGGAGGAAACCATTGGCATGGCTCTGGTCAGAGGTGTTGGGCGCCTGGGAACGGCTGAATGACAACTCTGTTACAGAGTCTGGGGTGGTGGACCCTTCCCAGCCAAACACATTAGAGGACCAACCTTAGGCAATGATTAGTGATTACGTACTGGGGGATACCCGTTGGCGGTGATATGCTGGCTCCAAGGGAATTTTAATTACCCAATATAACTGGTGATGGTGCCCTCCCACCCCCTGTTTACACATGGATACATGCCAGTGCCCCTTCCCCCAAAAGAAGTATGGTAAAACTTATGCTTAACAAGAGAAAGTTTCTCCGCATAAACGGTAAAAGTTTGAATAGTACCCGCTTAGAATGGACCAAAGTTAGGTTTTTAATGTTATGGTTGTTAAGTTAGAACCATGTAATGAGTAGTTATCTAATGGCTGCCATGAACAACAGGTTAACCCACCTATATCGTTTCGACAGACAGGCTCAGTTTAGAATAATCTCCATGCTGATATGTGACCTAATGTATTGTATCTGGTACTTCTCCCACTCTAATGAAAGTAAAAAAACACAAAGGACGCATATACGACATTTGACCGATTGTATATTGTGGACCAAATGTGTATGTATACTGAACTGTGTCTCCTACAACTACGACAAAGCCAATAAAAAGATGTTTACAAAAACAAAAATATACAAAGGCAGCAGGGACTTTTAAGTCTCTGGCTTTGGTAAGCAGATTTACCAGATCAGGCATTGTTTCTGACCTTGTAGAGCAGAGGCTCTCTCCTCTAGGTGGTCAGAATATGTGGTGGCAGGCTGGTGGATACAAGTCTGCCAATACACTAGAGGACTAGTAAGTTTTAGGGGTACCTCTAAAGTGCCCTCAGGGTGCTTGTCGTAATAAAACCAATACTGGCATCAGTGTGGACTTATCAAGAAGAGGTTTTTGCTACCAAACACAACTATTTTCCATGCAGTGATTATGTAGTTGGATCTGTTGTGCTGACCAGTGTCCAATACGTGCTTTTAGATGGCTGCCAGTCACCTGCAATGTCTAGGAATAGAACTAGAGATCACAGAGGCATATCTGCTCATGCAGATATGTCCTCACATGTATTATAATGCACCCTGCCTTAGGCCTCTTAGGGCCTGTAAAAGGGGTGACTTACATATAATGCAGGCAATACCTTGGCATGGCACGGCACGGCACAAGTGTACCATGTTGTGTTTTCACTCAGGGTTTGCACACTGACATGTAGTCTGTGCTGGCAGGCTGCGTGCAATTTGTGTATGGGTCACTTAGGGTGGCATAAGATATGCTGCAGCTTTTAGGGAACCCCATTTAGTACACAGGCCCTAGGTACCAGTGGTACGTACCTTTTACTGGGGACGTACAGGTACTACAGTCCTGTGCCAATTGTAAACAATTAGACATACCTTATTTTGAAGGAAAGAGCACTGGTCCTGGGGTCTGATTAGGAGGCCTCAGACCACTGTCAGAGTCTAAAATCAGCATCTAGTAGTCCTAAAAGGGGGCAGAAAGTGTGGGGACTTCTGCAAAGAAGCCCAGTTTCCTAAATCAACACATTCCACAGCCACACCCCATTCTTCATAATCTCACCAATCTTCACTTGTCCCTCTACCCCATCCAGCGTCTCGCTACATACTCTTTCACGCCATCTGTCTCACACCATGTATCCCCTTCTCATGCCATCGGACTCCCTCTCATGCCATCGGACTCCCTCTCATGCCATCGGACTCCCTCTCATGCCATCGGACTCCCTCTCATGCCATCGGACTCCCTCTCATGCCATAGGACTCCCTCTCCTTCGCCAAGTCTCTTCTGTTTACCATCTTCCTTTCTCTCTGTATCTCACTAAAAACTCCTTCAAGGTTGCGTCCATAAGCAGAAAAGAGAGAGAAAAGAGCATAAGTGGAAAAACTGCTCTGTTTGTCTACATGGGGGCTCTGTTTTTGCTAAGAGAAGCACATTTGGTGAGGGATGACAGCAGATAGCAACGGAAAACATTTTGCTTTCACAAAAAGATGGAACCCAATGTAAACTATAATAAACACTATTAAAACTGTGAACTGCCATCTTACATGTTGAATAATAGTACTGCTTTTAACCAACTACTGAATGGTGATACTAAGGGCAGTAATGGCTGAAAAACTAACATGCTGCCAGGACACTGCAGAAGGCCTGGACAGAGAAAGAGACTTCAATAATATTCTGCAATGGGTATTCAAATGGACTTGTATTGGTAATGGAGGAAGAAAGCATGGATTGATAACAGTCTTCCTCAACTTTTAGAGATACACTAGGAGAAGTGTGTTTTCGGCTACACTAGTTCAAAAATACAAAGAAATCACTCAAATACTTTCTACAGTAGAGGCAGAACTGCAATGATCAGAAATAGATTATGAAAATTAAATTCCTGGGATAGACAGGTCAATCACAGATTTTGGAGATAATAAGTTAAACAAATGCAAAAGAATAATCAGAAAGATATAGTTGCCCTCAAAATAGCTATTAATGAGAACAACTGTTTTGTCATATTACCTGTATTTAGGATGGCTGCATAAAAGTGGTGTCAATATGACAACTTCATATTCACAGGTAGTGACTTCATCAACAGAATGGATCTCGTGCTTGGCCTCTGGATGGCAGATGTACATCACTACAGTCAATCTGGGATGATTCTGCTTCAGGCTACAAGGAGTTCCATTTCCCATTTCCAATGGGAAGTACGGCATCATTTGTCCTTCTATGTTTTTAGTAGGAATCTAAAAGCAAAGAAACACGTGACAGTGTAACTTTACTCTACTAAAGAAACAAGTAGTTCAACAGTTCCCATACATTGTGAGGGTATCAAATTCCCAACAGTCTTTGTAACATTAATAATGCTTAAAATAGACCAAAAAGCAATCTTGTTGCTACATTTAAGGCTATGTTTCCTTGTATTGTACTATATTCTATGCCTACTGAAAGCACTGATGCAATACCAGTGGCATACAGAGCTATAAAAAACTGGAATATAAATATACACCAAAATGGCATGATTGTGTGCCAGAGAAGCTCTGCAGTTATGTTAGAATTTCTTATTAAGCAGGAAATGCTTGTTTGTTAATAACTTTGGCACCATTTGGCAAATCTGCACAAACTTGATCAGGCACTTCTCAGCCAAGCAAAGCCAATGTGATTGACATGGCTGGCAATGGTACAAAGGCTCTGATGCACTTTATTAGGCATGTAACATGTTCACAATGGCTTGCATTAATCGTCAATACTCAACCCAGTGCTCGTAGTCCGTAACACAAGTAGTTTAATTATTAAAAATAACATTTTAACACCCTCAATCTCATGCGAGTGCTAGAATCATCTACACGGTTTTCACTTCTGATGTTAGAAAACTGGAGGAAGTTATACACAGAGAAGACAGTAAATTTGCTGGCTAAGCAAGGACAATCTGCGCTCTTCAGTTCCATTCCTGGAATCAGTCATTAAAGGCCTAATTATCATCAAGAGTGAAAAAAATGACACCTTAACTGCTCCATAAGTGATAGAAATCTCGGGTGCCCTAAAAGGCAATAGTTATAACCACTTAAAAAGAGTTAACTGCTAACAGAGGAGTCATCCTATCTGCGATGTGACCATAGTCAGCAAAGTGAAAGATCATGTTCTGTTCCAGCAGCTGAAAAGCCATACCTCATTGCCTCTCTTAATACATCGCAATGAGCCAGGCTTCTGAGCCAGGGAAAAATAGCACAAACTCAGCTCTTTTGGACTTCCTTGCTACCTTTGACATGCCTAAGTATCTGCCATTGAGTCACTATCTAGCAAAGAGGATTAGCTTATATGGAAAAAAGTCAAAGAGTTTTTGGAGTCATTCCTGAGAGTGAAGAGACAAAGATGGAGCCCTTCTAATTTACAAAAATGTTTGTGAGTTATGGGTGTGCCATAGACCCCACTCCACCCTTCATTTTTTAAACACAGATAATACTTTAGCTGAGGCAATTCAGAAGCACATTCAGATATTCAGATGGCAATGGTGAGCTGGTAGTGAAGATCAAAGATGGTCGAAATTAGACCATTCAAGAAAGCTCTACTGACATTTAGCCTTGGATGATATGCATATTGCAGATTCATAGTCAATCCCCTCAAGGGCCACCTCCAACTATTTAGCAGTTATACTAGCAGGTGTGTATGTTTTGTTTCACCATGACCTATCATTCAAGAGTTATAGGTTCCAAGATAAGGAGGTACAATTTGGTGCAACTGCATCTGATGATAATCTAAGGGTTAGAATGCAATAAAATCCTTTCTCTTCAGCTGGTTGATGTCTGTCTTTCTACTGCAATCCGTGTCTGGGCTTCTAGCAGTTTGCTAGCACCACAATGCCTATTGGTGAATGTGCAGTGAACAAATAAAATAAATATTCTTGCAGCTACCTTGAAAGAGCCTCACAAGATGTGCATGTGTAGTAATAATAAAGTGAAAGCCGAGTATTTTTTTCCAGTTTTCGGTAGCTGAAATTAAGCATAAGGCTTTGATTTTCAAATGTAGAGAGGAAAAAAATGTAACACATCCTCCCACTAATCTGCTTGCTTCAAAATGCACCACACTTACCTTCTCAGGCACTAAAATGTGTTCTACCCACAACATGAGGGGTACCCCTGTACTTTCATAAGCCGTTATTCAATCAATTTAATTTTCTCAGGTATTTATTTTGGTTTCTATGCAGCTTACCACTCATGCTGGTGAAGTTAACTTGGCCACCTTGGTGAAGATGCTTTTTTGCCTTCTCTTTCCACCATGAATTCCTATTGTTAATTTATTCCTCTGCCAATGACTTACTTTTGTTCTTCTGAAATCCAGCCATATCACTCCCATTTTACTACACCTGTTTGAAAAAAATTACTACAACGTTGTTCTACATTTGCAGACCATTCTGCCCTTCTACAGTCTCACTTTTGTTCAACATGCAGAATCTAGACTGCAACCCAAAGGTGCTTTATGGTATTCATTGTGTTACAGATAATGAAGGTGCCAAACTTTAGATGCTGCATAATCTCTCTGTGGTTACGGACCACAGTGACCATGAGGTGTTGCTCAGTATCCTAAATTCACAGATGGCCATTGGGGACTCAATTCAAGCCTTGTTTTTGTCTCCGTCATCTCAGCTGGTGGGGACCTGAGCAGTTTGTGGTCTCTTTTAATATTTATATGGCCCTGCTGGGAGACCTAGTGACCGTACTGAGATTTCAGACATACACGTCTGCAGTTACGGGTCAACACCTGCAAGTGGTGCTACCGGACTATGTTCATGTGTTGGGGCAATATCCACAGAGTGTAGAGAGCTCATGTTTTCAAATTAATATCCCCATCTGGGTTTCTGTTCTTAGTCAGTTCTGAGGTTGATATTCATTTCTAGGTCCATGAACGGGCATTACTCATTCCTTGCAGGTGAAAGAACCAGTTTGGTGCAAATACTGCTTTGGACAGACTGCAAGGCAACCATTTTCATTAATCTAGGAGGTGAAATCAAGGCAGCTGATTATCGCCTTTTAACGTGTGTTAATTTTGCCAGGAATTTTGAAGTGGTTGCAGGCAGTTTTAGAGTGGGAAGAGAACACTAGTCTAATTTTGCTTCATATGCAAATGCGGCAGTCTTTAGAATCAGAAGTCATGTTTAATAAATGTGTACTGACAGGAAGCTGAAAGTGTAATTTAATCCAGGAATGTACTTTCCTTCACAATGTAAGAATACTTAAAATGCTGGAATAATGTTTCTAAATTAATGTAGGCTGGCTTTATTTTAACTACACTAAATTAAAGCAAGTTGATCATATAAAAATCTGTGAAGACATGATTTTATAGACTCCCTGAGGAAGTGACACTAGGAAACTTCAGGAACTGCAAAGGTAAGGGAAAGAAAGTAATAGTTTAAGTGTAGGTTTTACAGCATTTCTAAATTAATTAGTATTTAATAGTACGTACTTTATTGTTTTCCTTGCATAAAAGTAGAATTCTACAGCTTCACATCAGATTTCTATCTTTACAATTATTTTTTCTTTTGAGACACAAATACCAATCTTTGCATTTTAATATACTCTTTCATTCTCCTTTCTCTTCTTTACTGACTTCAGTCTGTAGTGAGAGTACAGTCATTAAATTAGGCAATAGGAAGTGAAATTTTATTTTCCTTATGAAGTACTGCAATAAGAGAATTAAGCACAAAGGATTCATACATTGTTTACTAGCTGTAAGTATTTTGCCACATGGTAAAATATTAAACATTTTAACAAATACCTCAAGGGCAAAGGCGTTTGCCGAGTCAATGATGCCAGCCATCTTAATACACAATGAAAAATAAAAGGATGCAACATTTGAAGTGATTACAATCTTTCTGTTTTCCAAACTACTGATGTTGGGACTGGCTTGGGAGCGGTAGCCTCTCCAAGCCACTGGTAGGCTTTGAAGGGCACATTTGGTGCCCTCCATGCCTAAACCAGTCCACACAGGTTCAGGGACCCCCCAGTCCCTGCTCTGGCGTGAAACTGGACAATGGAAAAGGGGAGTGACCACTCCCCTGTCCATCACCACCCCAAGGGTGGTGCTGAGAGTTCCTACAGAGGTTCCCTGGGTTCTGCCATCTTGAATCCAAGGTTGGCAGGGACCTCCGGGAGCATCTGAGTGGCCAGGCCAGGCAGGTGATGTCAGAGCCCCCTCCTGATAGGTGCTTACCTGGCTAGGTGACCAATCCCTCTTTCAGGGCTATTTAGGGTCTCTTTCTTGGGTGGGTCCTCAGATTCGGCTTCTAAGATTCCAGCAGGACTCCTCTGCAACCTTGCATCAACTTCTAGTCACTGGAACCGTGAATGGGCCCTCCAGGAACAGACAATCTGCATCCACGAGAAGGACTCTTCTTGCAACATTGGTTCCATGGCTCCTTCCAGCTTCTGCAACATTTTCCCGGCTGTGCATCCTCGGAGGGCGGCAAGTCTTCAGCTTGCATGAGAAGGAAGAGGAAATCTCCCTTGGAGTGAAGGAGTCACTCCCCTGCATCCGTAGGCACCTACTGCAATGACGACCGGCTGCACGGATCTCCTCTCATCCTGAGCTGTGTGGATCCAGCATCATAGGTGGTGGTCTGGAGTAGTCCTCTTGGTCCTCTGCCAGCTGTCCAACTTGGAGGGAGGTAAGCCCTTGCCTTCCCACGCAGGACAGTACCCCGTGCATCACATCTCTTGCAGCTGCCAAGGCTTGTTAGCGTCTCCTCCAAGGAAACTTCAGGCTACATGCAGCTCCAGCCCTCAGCACTCCTTCCTGTGATGCACAGCTCTCTGCATGGTTCTCCTGCGGCGTGGGACCCTTCTTCTGTGTGATGCCTAGGCTCCTTCTGCAACTTCTGTGTCATAGTCCTGTGGATGCTGCCTCTGCTCCTGTAGGCTCTCTGTAGCACTGAGGGTCCCCTCCGACTCCCCCTCCTGGGTCCAGGCCTCCTGGGCCTTGCTGGTCTCCGGCAGCACCATTTTCCGCCAACCACGATATTTGCATTTGCCAAGGCTTGTTGGTGGAAACCCTGCACCGACACCCAGCTGCAATCTTCATTCCAGCATGGGACGTCTTATGCATCCCTCAGGAACTCTCCTCCAGCTTCAGGGCTGCAGTGATGACCTTCTCTTTATCACAGTCGACCAACTCCTGCAAGTACAACTGCGTGGGTAGTAGTTCTTACTCCTCCTGGACTCCACTGTGACTTTTAGACTTGGTCCCCTCTCTCCACAGGTCTTCCTCTCCAGGAATCCACTGCTGGTTTCTTGAAGTCTTGTCTGGGTGTCTTTTCTTCTTTTCCTTCCTTTTGGGTGGTTTGTGGAAATTCCAGTGATTTGATTCTGCTTTCCTGGTCGTTGGGTAGTATGGTGTAACTTACCTCTGTGGTTTTCTAGTACTCCCAGCTCCCCTCTACACAATCCACTTACCTAGGTGGGGGTGTTCTATTTATTTATTTTTTAGTTTATGGTTTGTGCTCCCCCTTAGGTTGCTAATGTCTAACTGCATTTGCACTGTTTTCTAACATTTTCTTTGCCTATTACTGTTAACTAGTGAACATAATTACTTTATTACTTACCTCCTATTGGAGGATTGCCCTTCTAGTATTTTGTGTTATTTATTTTTGTACAACTGAGTGTTTGCTTTCATGTGTGCAACTGCTGTATGACTACAGTGGTTTTGCATTAGCTTTTCATGTCTCCTAGATAAGCCTTGGCTGGTCTTCCACAGCTACCCCTAGAGAGCCTGGCTTCTAGACACTATCTACACTTCAATAATAGGGGATACCTGGACGTGGTATAAGGTGTAAATACCTTAGGTACCCACCACACACCAGGATAGCTTCCTACAATGTAATACATGAGGGCTCGTTTGACATCTAATGTATGAAAAGCCCATCCCGCCACTGCTTCAGATTGAGGGGTAAAAAACAGGAAGTTCAAATGACTGAGGTGGAACTGGGAAATCACCTTTGAGAGAAACTTAGGGTTGGTGCAGAGTACAACCCTATCTCTGTGTATTTGGAAGAAAGGTTCTTCCAGGATTAGTGCCTTAACATCACTGACATGCCTAAGCAAAGTGATGGTGACCAGAAATGTTACCTTTCAGGTTAGAAACTGGAGGGGGCAGGAGTGGAGTGGTTGAATGGAGGGCCAATTAGTATTGTTAATGCAATCCTAAGATTCCATGTCGGGACTGGTGGGACCCGGGGAGGAATGACTCTAAGACCCTCCTTGAAGGTCCTAATGACAGGATTTTGTAATAGGGAAAAGTGTTGCCTGTTCTGAAGGTAAGTGGCAACAGCTGCTACATGTAGTCTTATGGCTGTGAAGGCTAAACCAGAAGTTTGTAAGTGAAACAGGTATCAATACCTTTTACTTAGGGGGCTGCTAATGAATCAGTATGTTTAGAATGATAACAGTAAACAAATCTCTTCCACTTAGCAGCGTAACAGGCATGAGTAGTAGGACTGCATGTCTCTAAGAATTTCCATGCATGCTGGTGGGAGATTTAGGTATCCAGTATCTAGGACTTCAGGAGCCAGATCGCAAGGTTGAGAGATCCGGAATCTGGGTGCCTGGTTTGTTCATGGCTCTGTGTGAGAATGTCCTGCCTGTTGGGGAGTGTTTTGTGCAAGACCACAGAGTTCGAGGAGGGTGGTGAACCATGATTGTCAACCCCACGTGGGAGCCACCTGGATGAGGGTGAAAGATGTCTGTTGGAGCTTCCGAACCATAAACAGAAGGACAGGGAGAGGAAGCAAAGCATAAGCAAATATCTCTGACCAACGTCTCCATAATACACTGCCCCTTGACTGTGGAAACCTGGAGGCAAAGTTTTAGCATTTGGCATTTTCTGCTGTGGAGAAAAAGTCCATCTCTGGTTGTCCCCCAATGCTGGAAGTAGTGATGGAGGACTTGCGGGTGAAGTTCTTACTCATGGACGTGTTGCTGCATCCTCCTGAGGAGGTGAGCAAAGTTATCGTCCACTTCGGGGAAGTATTCCTCTAAAAGATGGATCTTGTGCTGGAGAGTCCATTCCAAATGTTCTGAGCTAGGTGAGGCCTGAAGGGATCTGGTGCTCTGTTTCTGAAGATAATATAAGGCCATCATATTGGTGGTTTTGATGAGGACCACCTTGTCAATAAGGTGCTTTATTTGGGGACCTCGGGGACTGGGTTTCCACTGGCCTTGGACAGTCACATTTTGTCAACGGGCTCCCCAACTCATACGTGAAGCATCTGTTATAGTCCTCTGCTGACTGGGTCTAGGAAAGGCCATCCCTTCAACAAGTAATTGGTGTTCCACCATTGCAAAGAGTGGCAAGTTTGCCATCCGACAAACACTAGATCTTACCATTGATCCTCCACTTGAGTCCACTGGTGCGCTAAGGACTCCTGTAATGGACACATGTGCAACCTGGAACAAGGTACTATAGCAATGCATGAGGTATGTTGAGAGATAAGTCATGGCTTACTGGTGGTGGCAGATCCTTTGGGTGATCCACCTTTACCTCTGCTTTTTTAACTGTTTCCTTTGTAAGAACCTCGTAAATAGCCTCTGGGAGAGGTATTTGGCACTTGTGGCCGTTGGTATGATGTGGAGGTTTTGGAGAGATGGTCTTGGACCCTTTACCGAAGAATATGCTGCGAAAGAAGCAGTGAGGGGAAGGTGTTTGCAGGGAACCCATGCTTTACCTGTTTTAGTGCCCTCTTTAATCGTCTCTAATAAAGTACTAACCTGTGGTCCAAAAAGATGTTACCTATTGAAAGGCAGATTGACTAGGTTTTGCTGGACTTCTGGTTTGAAACTGGAGACACAAAGTCATGTGTCGTCCCCGCTTCTCCATGACATTTCGAGACGTCGAGCTCAATGGTCTTGTAATTTTCTTCAAATGAAAGGAGCGGCAAGCGTCGCAATCAGCCACGTTGTGCTTGGGGGAGAGACAAATCACAGATCTGATGGAGCTTGTACAACTTACCAATTCCAATCAAAGTGGTATTGATACATATGTGAAATACTTATTAATTTATGTACTTACCTGCAACTTGAATCTTGTGGTTCTAGAAATAAATTAACAAAATATATTTTTGCTATATAAAAAACATTTGTCTGGAGTCAAGTCTGAGTGTGTGCTTCTTCTATTGTCTGTGTGTACAACAAATGCTTTGCACTACCCTGTGATAAGCCAAACTGCTCGACCTCACTACTACAAAAGAGAGCGTTAGGATTATCTACTTTGGCCGCTGTTAAGCCTCTGGGGAACTCCTGGACTCTGTGCACGCTATATCTCATTTTGATATAGTATATACAGAGCCAGCTTTCTACACAGTCTCTGTGCTTCCGTGGACAGGGGTAACGATCTTGTGCCTCCATGCTTGTTGATATAGTTCATGGTATTGGTATAGTCTGTATGTATCAGAAATTTAGTTTTTGTTGTCTGTCGTACGAGTGGAAAGCTTTGTTCTGTATGGTGCCCAAAGCTGCTCCTAGGAATACTATATGCGCCGATGGCACAGTGGAGGATTTTAAATGGTTGATCATTAATAAGTTGTTGAATAACTTTAGGCAACATTAAGTGGTTTCCGTCGCTTGACTGGCTGACTGTGCCTTGATCAGCCAATCATGGGAATACCTAATGTCCACAACTTCAGTGCAGCCCCTACCAGAGCTAGGCATGTTGTGAAAATGTGTGACCAAAGGGAAGAACCTTGAACTGGTAATGAGTGCCGGCTACTGTAAACCTCAGGAATTTGATATTTGGGATGTTTAGGGATGTGGAAGTATGCACCTTTTAAATCTAGAGTGGTCACGTGGTCCCCGTGATTTAGGAGCCTCAAGAGGTCTGAAAGAGTGATCATATGGAAGGATTACTTTCACCGGAACTTGTTCAACTTCTGTAGGTCTAGGATGAGTTGCAGTCCCATGATTTCCTTTGGATTAGGAAAAATGGGAACAGAAACCCATTCCCTTCTGGGATGGAGGAACTCTTTCCATCGCTGCCTTCCTTAACATGATGCAGGCTTCTTGTTAAAGTGAAGATGAGGGGGGGTAGGCTCCCTTTGGGGGAGTCGTAGGCGGTCATTGAAAGAATTCCAGGGTGTGACCTTGGGAGACAAAATCTAATACCCAGTTGTCTGTTATTTTCTGCCAGTGATGAATGTAATTGGAAATATTTGCATCCACTGTTAGTAAATGACAGGGAGTAGCCGACACTCAATACAGGTCACTGCTTCCTTTTGGACTCTTTCCCTTGAAAGACCTGTTTTCTGCTAGACCCTTGTTTGTTGCAGGCTGCTGTAGATAGTGGTCTACAGGACTGCTCTTTAGAAATACGGTCTGTGTATTGTTGGTGATACTGTCGTTGAAATTGCTGGTTAAGTACTTCCATGCATGGATAGGCATCTCCCACAAACTCCCCTAAAGGGCATTTTGTGGAACTGTAAAGTACCCAGGGACCTTGCTGTCTCCATGTCAGCTTTTATTGACTGCAGTGCCTCATGTATATGTTTCCCAAAAAGGGTTTCTCCATCAAAGGCCATGTCTAATATTTTTATTTGCAAATCCGGTCTAAAGGAAGTGGATTTTAACGACCATTGGCGTCTCAGGACTGCGGCCCCTGCTATTTGACGAAACCCCGTAGACGCAATGTCCATTGCGCAGTCAATTATTTCTGAATTATTTCTTGCAGTAATCTTTTAGCGTCTGCTTTTCTGTCCTCAGGTACCAGGTCAATCAGAGCTCCGATATCCGACCACATCTGTCGGCCGTAGCGGGCTAAAGTGGCCAGAGCATTAGCCACCTGTACCATAACTGCAGACAAGAGAAAAACATTTGCCTATATTGTCCAGGTATCTGCCTTCATTGTCACGAAGAGTGCCAAAACAGGTGTAGAAGGATTTTTTTGAGCAGCATTATGCTGCTTGTGCAATAACTGAGTCCGCCTTTGGACTACTGCTTTATATACCTTGTCTACCAGAAGCAAGACTGCTGGAACTGCTGATTGGTTTTGCATGATTTTAACACCCCCCCTTCCTGCCAGATGTAATCAATGATTGGGATAGCACGCACAGATTTTCTTGCTGGCTCTTTAAAACCATACAGGAAACAGTCCGATTATTTGACGGTCACTGGAAGCTGAAATCTATTAGCAGCTCTCTCCAGTACGGTGTGAAAACCTCCTATATCATCCGGAGGAGAGTCTTCTGGGTGGGAGGCCATTAGAGATTGTGTGGGAAGTAGGTATTTGTCCCATTCTTGGTGTGAGCGATTGTCCGGGATTTCTCCTTGTTTTTTGCTAGATGATGAAGGATCCTTTGAGGGGAGCAGAAATGGTGGCTGCTGGTGTCAACCTTGGCGCCATTGGTGGAGGAATATGTTGGGGAGTTTTTGGTTAACTGCGGATGAAGAGGAGCAATGAACTGTTCTGTAGTGGCTGGCCAAGCCAGTACAGGAAATCGTGTTTAATAATCCTTTGTCTTGTATGTCCTGCAATAAAGAAAGAGGAACTTGTACGTGGTCTTGTGGTGTATGAAGTTGCTCATGATGTTGGTAATGTTCACGTGGAAGAGGAGGTCTATGAGTAAACCTGGGTTCCTGATAATATTAGTCATAAAATTGGTCATCTTCCTCTTTGTCATCTAGATCTTGGCACTTCACTCTTAGCTCAGAAATGATCTGTTCCAAATGCTGTTCCAAATGCTCCCTCATTGGCAGAGTCATCAATATCCGGCAGATGACTTGGAGGATATAAAGACACCTTACTGGGAGAGGTGTGCTCCGAGTAGGAAAGTACCATCTTTCTAGCATAGTTACCCCAACTTTTTGCCTGAGGTCAGTGTGTTTAGACTGTAGTGCACTGGGATTCTACGGACCAGGACCCCAGTGCCTGTGTTCTCTCCTCTGAATTTGGTTGCTGATGATCTTCATACCCCACAATTGGCATATGATGCAGCCATTTAAGTCCCTAGTATATGGTACTTAGGTACCCAGGGCACTTGTACACCAGGGGTCTCCTATGGGTTGTAGCATGTATTGTGCCACCCATGGGATGCCATGCAAACTGTGTCTGCAGGCCTACCATTACAGCCTGCATGAAATGGTGCCTGCACCAGTCATGGGCTTACCTTATATCCCAGTCACTGCACTTAAGACACAATAGGTCACCTCTCTTCGTAGGTCCTTCATCCCAAGGGCAGGGTGCATGTAGCTATGTATGAGGGTACCCTTGCAACAGCAGGGTACCCTTACAAACCTCAGACTCCATTCCCCGAGCTTTGTAAGTGTGTGGAAGCCATCTTAAGGTATGTAGTTGACACTGGTCAACATGAGTGGTCCAATTACATAATGGCTTCTCTGAACCTGGGCATGTTTGGTATCAAGCATGTACGGATCATGCAACTACACTGGTTCCAGGGCCAGTTGCATGATCCCCCTGTACTCTGGGGGGTTCCTTAGGCTGTGCAGCAGGGGTCTGGCTGCCAGCCCACGCTGCTGCCGACCCCAGACTCTGTTCTGCCCTCCTGCTTGTGATCCTGGCTTAAGCAGAGGAAGGCAGAACAAAGGATTTCCTGCAAGAGAGGTGTTACCACCTCTCCCCTGTGGATTAGGTGTCTAATGGCTGGGGCGGGGTGGCCTCTGAGCACCACGAGACTGCTCTGAAGGGCACATTTGGTGCCATCCTTGCATGAACTGGTTTGCACCAGTTCAGGAACCCTCAGTTCCCACTCTGGCATGAAACTGCACAAAGGACAGGGGAATGACCACCCCCTGTCCAGCTCTTCCCCTAGGGAGGCGCACAGATCTCTGGAAGTTGGCCACTTGATTCTGTCATCTTGGAAACAAGATTGGCAGAGGTCCTCGAGAACATCTAACTGGTTAGGCCAGGAAGATTATGGCCCTGTCCCCCTCTGATAGGTGGGTCACCTCAGAGTGACCAACCCCCCTTTTAGGGTTACTTAAGGGCTCCCCGGAGAATGGGTCCTCAGATTTGTCGAGCAAGACGCTACAAGGAACTCTCTGCAAGACAGCTTCTGCTCCTGGCCGCTGGAACTGCTGTTGGTCTGCTTTGGAACCGAAACAAGTCTGCTTCTGGTGGGAAGGCTCCCTTTGCAACATTGTTTCTCCAAATCCTTCAACAATTGACAACATCTAAGGCTGTACATCCACCAAGGTCACAGGGACTCTGTTTGCACCTGAAAGCATGAAGGAATCTCGCTTGAAGTGAAGGAGTCACTCTCCTGATCCGCAGGCATCTTAAGACAACGGCTGGTGGGGTCTGCGGTCCCACAGACACTGAAAGGCTCTGCATCATAGGCTGTGGGTATGTGGCCTCCTCGGGGTCCTGCTTGTCTTCTCTCAAACTTAGCAGACTGTGGGCCTCTGCTCCTGCCACTGGACTGGAACCCCTGTACACTGCAACTGTTGTTCTTGCCAAGGCTTGTTGACTCTTCCTCCAGGAGATCTTCAGGCACCAAGAAGCCCCAGCCTCCACCAGTCTCACTCAAAGATCAACCCCCTGTCCTGCAACTCCTGTGACGTGGGGCTTCTGCTTTGTTGTGCTGCTGAGGCCTCCTTGTGACCCCCTGTGTCCATTGCCTGTGGGTCACTCTTGGGGACTCCCACTATTTCTGCTGGCCTTCCTGCGTGCTGAGGGCCAGCCCTGACTCCCACTCAAGGG